>NC_056735.1:1233881627-1234216627 GCF_019279795.1 Protopterus annectens
TAAATATTCAGAACAATGAGAATTAAGGAATCGTAAACAACAATGCTCTCAAGAATATGTTTTCTTCATGCCCAGTGGTATATTCTACAGCAGGAATGGCTATTGGATGATATCTTTTTTCCCATTTACAATCTGCTTTTGACAGTAAGGTTTGATCCTATGTTGTCTCATATCACAAGAGAGTAGAGATCACCTCCTTGTGTCTCAAGTCACATTTGCAGATTGTTAACAGTAGAAAATCAACACTTTAATCCTACAAGATTCAAATTTCAATCTGTAACAACAGCTTAAGAACTTGATATTTTACAAAACACTGTGAACAGCATGCCGACTTACTCCTGTTATGAAAGCCGTAAATTAAATATAAAACCCATATGGACCACAGCCAAAGCTAAACTACATGCTGAAGAAGATGCCAGGATGAAATGCTAGAATAAAATGTAGAAAGTTTATTATATTCAGAAATAAACAACACTTCAGATAGTACAAGATACCAAAACAGAATTAGCTATAATAATGTAGGACAGCGCAAGGGCGAGTCTTAAAAGAGCATCACTGTAGACATGGGATCTGAAAAATAACACTAGCACACCATTAGCATTTAGAATAAGGAATTGCCAGGCGAAAGCCAACATACATGTCATAAACACACATAATTAAATCACTCCATTCCCTAGGTCATCAATGCAATAGTCAAGATTTTTATAAAAACTGTATCATAAAGAAACTATGCCTGAATTTAATGCTAAGTTACACTGTTAAAATTCTTTGAAAACAGTCTTACAGAATGTGAACCTTCCTTCACTGGCCACCCTACCCTAGATACAGTCCTTACCAGTATACCCAGTATAACCATTTCCCCAGAGAAGTCAAGCTATCCTCTCAACTCCACACTTGGGCATAAAGTGCCAGCAGCTGACAGCCTCACAATTAATGTATATAAGATGTTGATGTCAACATTAAAATTCCACCGCTAGCTCTATTTCAGGAAATGATCACATTAAGTACAGCCTAATATTTGCTACAAGAATCCAAATTTATCGCATGGTCAAAACTCAGGAGAGACCACCTCATGGTAGAAAATCGTAAGTCGATATCACTTATAATCTTTGTTACCGAACTCTATGCTATGGACATGGCCAACAGAATCCAGACATGCCTTTGTTATGTAATACAACTTTCCCAAGTAGGTTTTGCCAAAGGGCATTCAACAACAAATAATATCATGGCACTTACAGCATGCAGGCAAGTAAAGACAGAAACTAAACTAAATTTCAAATTTGCTTGTAGAATTAGTGGTAGATTTTGAGAAAGTTTTTGATTCCCTATGTTAATTTACAGCAGATATTCAAATATTTAGCCATCCCCACATCTTTAATTAGGGCAATTCAAATATTGACATACATTTTAGATTCTATGCAGTACAGCACTATCTGAGTTTTTCCCTTTAGCAAAGTGTATACTAAACAGCTATGCTGGTTCTACTGGCTACAGAATCTTTGGTCCAATTTGAGACATTCAGCTACTTCACACAGCTAGCAGCTTCTAGGTGGTGAAATGACTCTTCCAATATTTGCAGATGACTGTCTTATGCATACAGAAAATCCAGTTTGAGATTTAGAGATTGCATATCACATGATAGACATCTTTTAAACTGTTTCTGGTCTAAAGACAAACACATGTAAATTTGGAATGCTGGTTAATAGCCAATTAGAAAAAAAATATTTTAAATAACTTTCTAGTCTTTCCGTGTAAATAATGCTGTTCTCCATCCAAGCATTAATATAAAATTATACCCATCAACAACACAGAGGATTATAATCAGGTTGCCAATCGTAATGAGCATATAATGTGTTCCATAGATGCCAAGAAATTAATCTGAAGAGTGAAGCTTGAGTGGTGAATCCTGGCATCCATGTCAAGAACACATTTTTCATTCCACTCAGAGATCTGATCATAATTCTTGATAGAACATGGAGATTTGTCTTCTCCATGTACTGCTAGTTAGAGAAAAATTAGATAAAAAATGCGATGTGTTGAACTAGCTTTGAAAGGTAGTAAAGCAGTGAAGAAGTGGTTGACGTCTTACATATTCCCTGTGTAAGAAAAAGAGTTGTAACCAAATTACTGGGTGTACTTAGCTGACAGCAGACAGAAACAGGAGGTGTAACAAAGCTGTTTCATGCCCTGCTGCTGCTGTTTTCTGGTCAGTGATGTCTGCTTTCAGTGCAGACTCAAAGCTGACAGCACCTAGGAGGTGCTTAACAAACCTCTAAGTGTTGCTATAGTTGGCTCTTGCTCTGTAGTGGAGCTTAACTAGGATATTTTTAAGTGAGCTGGAGGTGAGCATGTGTCCATACAGCCCAAAAAAAAAACAAAATAAAGAACCAAAGAAATCCAGTTAGTCCAGACTCAGTATCAATAGGTGCACCACTGAACTGATGTATGCACAAGAAAATATATAAAAATCAGGTAAAAATCAGGTACACCTATTGATGTTGATTATTATTATCTTTTTAACACGTTTACTAATGATTTTGTTTTTAGTTTTCGGCTAGGAAGATTTTTTGCTGGTACTTTAAGAAGTTATGTTTTAACTGCAGTCACGACTATTAACCCTTTTAAATAATGTGTTTGCTTGTATTACTTGGTTCTGAGAAAGTCATATTAGCTTAAAAGACAAAATTGCTTTACCATTTTGACAAAAAAAATTTTGATTATTTCAATCTACACTTATGTTTGTATAGACTACTTGGATTATCCCATTCACTTGACCTGCATGAGTCAGGATATTATTTAACAGGTTTCTTGAGCATAATCACTTCGCTCTGTGCACTATAATGATGTTAGCTCTCAATTTAAACCACTATGGGAGGGTTTATTATAGTCTCCCATTTGTGGAAAGAAACAACTGTTATCACTTCTTCCACTATGGACCATTGAACACCAGACTCCTGACAATCAGAATCATCAGGACCTAATGCCCAAATCACAAAATGCCAAATAAGTAAAATTTAAGTGCAATTGACACTCAAGGAATCATATTTCATCTAGTAACCATCTTTACTCAGGTGCATAATGCCATAAAGTAATTTATAGCTTGAAAGTCTTTCATTTCTGTGTCATATATCCATCCCTTATACCTGTAAATAGTCAATAAAAATGCAAATGGTAATAATGTAGTTTGTGTGAGATGCATGTTCATAACATCAATTCAAAGCAGGGTTCATAACATCAATTCAAAGCAGGGTTCACAGGGTCACTTGATCTTAAAGAACACACCTCTGTTTTCATGTTATGCAAGCTGCTAATATTACCTGACACTACCCACCACCCCTTTGAGTTATCTTGCAAAATAATTTATTGGAACGTGCATCTTACTTGGCCTTATGCTGGTCTTAACCCCTTATAACATATGTCACTGCCTATCTACTACACACACAACTATTAGAGAGCTAAGGAAAAACAGGCTTAAAAATATATGTGGCTTGAAATTTCCTTACTAAGGGCATAAATATTTATGACTATCCTTTGTTTCCCCTCATAGTACAAAAAGGAGATTTTTCTACCTTTCACATATGACTCAGAAAGTGAGCTTAGAGAATATCTCACAATCACTTTAGCACATATGGTCAAATTCCAGATTCACTCACATGGCATGGAATTATTTTCTTTTGAGACATGCAACTCTCCTCATTAAAATGTTTGCTGAAAAGTAGCCCTCTTTCAATATTAAACATTATTTGATAAGAACAACACCTAACAACTGCAATTAGTTGTCAAGCCATGTGCAAATTTGACACATATTTTGCTTACATACTTGGATTATATATCCATGTATTCCAAGAAAGAACATAATCCAGATTTGTACATAGAGCTGCACATGAGAGATTTAAAACATGCACTCATATAGAAGTGCCCTTGTACTCTTAAAACATCACTTGAAATGTATCTGTAAAGGGAATTTGATCCTAACATGTGGCAAGACACATGGATTTACATTCAAATGCACATGTATGCATTGTTGCACTGATTTAGCAGAAAGTTGCCATACATTTTGAGACTGTAGCCTACCTTTAAGGACTTGCCAGTTTGGTGCAGGATATTTTAGGTGTAGATATCTCTCTGTAGCCTAAGGGCTGGGTACTTCTTTCTTCTCCCACATCAAATGCTCTTGGTAAAAGGGAGAATCAAGTTTTAATAGATTATAGCTGCAACATGTTTATATAAAGTTTCTCATGGAAAACCTCAATCTCTATCACACACAGTTCACAACATTATTATCCAGATATGCAAACTTAATAATATCCAGAAAAGATGATATAGGGGCTTATACATCGAAGTTATATACCTGTGGCACAATAACAGGTCTGGTTTGGAAGTCCTGATGTGATCACGTTAAAGTCTAAGACTAATGTGATTTAGTAGGCCTGGGTATAAAAACTTTTCAGGGCCATTGAAGCCCTTCTCCTGTGCCCAAGCATCTCTAGGAAGAAAGATTATCTCTATATCTTAAGCATCCATGCATGGTGAGATCCATGGTCAGCAAGAAATAAGAAATGCTATATGCATACAACCACAAAAAAAATGGTAATAGCCACCAAGTCCAGGCTGAATAATGCCTGGGAAAATGATAACACATACCATTCAAATTTACAATTGTAACTACATCATGATCATCTTTAGGACCAAGTCCCAAACAGCATCTTTGGTAGGACCACATGAAAGAATGCCCTACATCATGGTGGCACAAAAGATGACCTAAATGTACAGATCAAATCCTGCTTACAATGTCTTGCAATGCTATTCAGTGATGATCATGTGATCATTGCAGAAATATCATCCAGGAACGCAGTGTTAAAGAAATTCTAAGAAGTGCTCATGGTCCTGCTCAATATATATTATAGTTTAATATACATAATACTTTTTTTAAAAATAAACAAGATGTAGAATATGGGGTATATATACCTTTAAATGCTAATGCTGCTTACAATTATTAGCATGTCATGTAGTCAACAGAAGTTCCAGAAAATTAAGTTGAATGCAGTTCTCATGGAATTTGGACCTTAACTGCTATATCTATTTGTTACTTAACGACGGTGTCAAAGTCTTTATTACAGCACTTTGCTCAAAATTCAGAAACATAATTCATGAAGTTCAGTATGTCTGCCTGAGGAGAGTGAACAAACTCTCAGAAAAATAAGACAAGTAAACAAACTTACTAGCTTCAAACTACAATTAAACAAACTATCTGATAAAACAGTATACATGCAAGTTTTTCAGAACTATGGGCTACAAAGCTTTTAAAAGGCATAAGACAAGGAACAATTATGCATTTCATCTAATGGTTTAATACTAATTCAGCTCTCATCATATTCATTGAAATGCTTTTTTGGGAATTGAACTGTAAGCTAATTTGCTCTGTCAGTAATGAACTCTAACTACCTGAACCTTCAAAAAATGTATCCATAAAAGAAAATTCAATGCCGTACTATATCTGCAACTATCCTACAGCCAATGATAATGTAAATTTCAGTGTAAATAATTCTACATTCCATTGTATGTTTAGTTGTATTGTCTGGCTTCTCTGACCTGGGTTGTTTCTGAAAAGAGTCCTTGGAGTAGTTCACCTAGCCTGTTAACAAATGTTAAATAAATAAATAAATAAATAAATAAATAAATGAACAAGGAAAATAAATAAACACTGCTGATCTTATCTTAAAAAAGAAATTCCAACTTGTGTACTGGTTTGAATTGTCTGCAAGGAAAATACCATGCTATTATTTCCCTTCAGGGAATACGAAGAGTACATTGTCTGAGGTGTGTTCTGTTTGTACTCAAAGGAAAAACTAAGAAGGAATTAAAATTACATAGAAGAAACTATAGCCACTGTTATCATTCAGAACTGAATGAATGGATGAATAGCACAGTTAAACTTGTGGAAAAACTAAGAATATGTAAGGGCCTCAAGACTTAAACAACTATATAAAAGCATATTATTTTCTTCACAATATTACAGACACAGATGTTACAATGCCTGATGTAAATTAGATTAGATGAAAGTAACTTGAAACATTACCCATTTAGTATTCCTTGGGGTAGATACATATTTCGAAGATTGCCATTTGGAATTCAATCATTTCCAGAAGTATTCCAAAAACACTAGATGAGATGCCTGAAGGTCCAGGAGGTATGCCTACAATAGATGATTGTTTGATATGGGTTGCTGCCAGACAAGAGGATAACCTACATCTCATTAAATTGTTGTAAAGATTAAGACAGAAAGGTTTAATTTTAAACAGAAATATGTGTTCAGTCCACGTTTCATTTCTCAAGTACATGGGTCATGCATTAACTTTTAATGGTCTTAAATCTGAGTCTGAATTTCCTTGGCCTTAAACCTGATCATGATAAAATCAGAGCAGCTGTAAATATGCAGAAACCTCATGATAAGTCACTTCTGCAATTTTGTGATATGGTGCAGTACCTTTTTAATTTAATTCCAAACTTAAATAAAGTATTTGTCAAGCATCTTTACTGACAATCTAACATGATGTGCCAGATTGAAAAAGACATATTTGCTACAGGTTTTGAGTGTTAGAAATACCATGGTTTATCTATGGTAAACGAATCACTGTGGAATCTGATCACAAGCTGCTTCAAAGTATACTCAAGAAATCTCATAACTGTCCAGCAAGACAATAACAGATGTTATGTTTTTTACAAGAGTATGATCTACAAGTTTGGTATAAAGTAGATATGATAATGCATACAGCTGATGCCTTGAGTAGACCATGCCTATAAGCACGTAAAGAGAGTTAGATTGAGAATGATTTGATTTGGAAGTTTGGTGGATTGTTTATCTATAACAAATGCCTAATGGGATAATGGAGAAACTTATAATGAATAAAAAGGAAGAATAAACTACATTTATTATAATAAATATAATTATTATAATAAATAGGGCAGATAGTGCTAAATCACTACATCAAAATATTTGTGTTTGTTTTCCACATAAACAGAAGCATTCCTCTGTGCATGTCTTATTGTTTAAGGGTGACATAGTTATTTTTCCAATGCAGCTACATGGAGCTATATTGGATAATATAAATGAACCACATTCAGGAATCACTATGTGTAAAGAGAAGGTTGTATGAACTTACAGAATAAATGGTGCAGAGTTGTGATGTCTGTCATATGGTCAGGATTCAAAATTACAAAGAGGAAATGATACAACATGAAATTCTAAATATTCCTTGGACAAAAGCAGGAATATATATATATTTTGTAGTGAAAATGTATAATATTTCCAGTATGTATTGCTTTTCCAAATTTCTAGCATTTGTGCGGTTTCATGAAACTACATGTCATGGTGTTGTTACTGCACTGAAGCATATTTTCTATAAATAATGGTCTGCAAGTTATGATGTGATTTTTGTAATTTTTTTCTGATGCAGTGGAAATTAAAGCACACTAGCTCTCCATATCTACAGAGGAAAAGAGAAAACTGTACCATGGAAATTAAAAGCATTTGGACAGTCTGTCAATGCTAAAGTGCAGAAACAACCACAGTAATCTATGGGCCACTTATATATATATATATATATATATATATATATATATATATATATATATATATATATATATATAAAATACTAAGGCCCGATATGCAGTTATACAGAGGAAACAGGAAACATTTGTTTAAGCAAGAAGGCCCATGAGAAATACAGATGCATTTAAGTCCAGAAATGAGTGATGTAACTATGAGTTAATAGCTGCAAGAACCACTACCTCTTTCTCAAAGCATAAATGTGCCAGTGAGTGAGATGACTGTTCAACATAAAGACTTTCCTTTTTCTTTTTTTTCTTCTCCTTCTCAGCAAGAGTGTAAATGTGTCTGTGAGTGAGAAGTCAAATCAATATGTAGACTCTTCTTCTAAGCCATAAATTCCAGCATGAAAGGACAAAACCTTGACTACAACCCAGGCAACCTAACCTTGTTGAGCAGCTTGGCACAGCTGACAGGGAAGAGAATGAATGATGAGGCTTTGAGTAATCACCTTCCTTTGGTAGAAGGTGTGTTGCTCGTGCCCTGGCCCAGCAGTCAAGGAGCCTTAATCCTCACCAATAACACTAGTGAGGGGCGTCTCATATAGGATGAAGGGATAAAAAATACACACAGTAAAGTGCAATTTTCCTTAAGAGCACACAGAGATCACAGTCAGTCTGGGGCTGGTCACTCCCTTGCTCTGCAGATCCCCAATACGACTCCCCACTGGCACAGCTATAGGGTCCAGATTTCAGCCAGCTAGGCAATCTAAAATCTCCAGCACCATCTCTGTCCAACCAGTGCTTCGTGTCCCTGCCCGAGTAGCTGACACACACACACTTTGAGATAAGAGTTTATGCAACCACGCAGACACTCCTGGGGAAGGCTGTCACAGGTTCTCCTGCTGGGCCCTTTTTACCCAGACTATACGGTAGAAATCACTGCCACCACCCAGTTAATATTCATCAGCTACTCAAAGGACCTTAAAAGGGTGCCCAATTATTACTGTGCAATATTATTATCCAATTGGTAGTATACCTAAACAGTCAAGGCTTATTAGCGTGACTTGGTACAGTAATCATTATAAATATGCAATGTACTCTAGAGCTTAAATTATCTCCACACAAAACAGCCACAGTTGAAAGGTTTAAAAATGTTTAATAATAAATACTAAAAACACAAGACAATACTTCTTACTACACAGTGCTAGTCAAGAGTTCAGAGATCACAGATAAATACTTAAAATAATTCATTAGTACAATTCTGACATCACAGAAAACACTTAGTCTAATCTTTCTAGTTTCTAGCTATTTCTAAAAGAAAACACAAGTCTAAGATAAACTTACATATAGAGGAAGACAATGCTGTGAGTTGGATGGTCAAGACAAAAATGCATAATGGTCTTGTATTCTCTCTGTTTTTAAAATCACATTCCTGGTTCCCATTAAATCATTCTTCACACTTTCCTGGGTTCCCAGGCTAACAGAAACTACATGTATATTCTTTTGTTATCTTGCAGCTGGTTAGGAAGCAAAGCAATACAAATACATTTGCATGTTTAAATCTAGCAATTTAACTCTTGTTTAAAACAATATAAAGAATGTCTTCATCTAGACTGGCCGGAACCATGTTTACATCAAAGGGTCATAACACAATTCACTTGGTCAGTAGAGAGCACTGTTGTTACATTTCTTGCAGTTCCACATCTAAAAGCAGTTTTTTTTCCATTTAAGACAACAAGCCTGTGCCTTACATTAATATTTACAAATGATAGAATTATCTATAAAATTCTATCAAACTAGGCTGGCAGCATTCACATTTCTCTCCCCCAGAGAACTCAAGCTAGTTTTTCAAGTGACCCTTGAGAACTGCTGCTTGAGAGAGTTAGGTCTATTTGAGTATACCTTACTCCATTCCCTGTGTTGAGATCCCATCTGCATTGGCATTGCTAATCTCACTGCGGTGCTGCACTGACATGTCATATGCTTGCAACCCCAGGCTCCATCTTAGCAACTTGGCATTTTGCTGGCTGGCTCTGTTTAACCATGTTAGGTGGTTGTGATCTGTCATAACAGTGAATTTCCTTCCATACAGATAAGGCTGAAGTTTCTGCAGTGCCCACACTATGGCTAGACATTCCTTTGCTACAGCTGCATAGCATTCCTCACTGGGTTGGAGCCTGCAACTGAGGTAAACCACTGGGTGCTCATCTCCCTCTGAAGAAATCTGGCTAAGTACAGCCCCCACCCCATGGTTTGAAGCATCCACCTGCACAACAAATTCTTTGCTGTAATCTGGACTGGCTAACACAGGGGGCCCTCCGAAAGCTTCTTTAAGCTTCTGGAATGCCTGCTCACATTCTGGAGTCCACACTACCTTATCTGGCCTGTTCTTCCTTGTCAGGTCTGTGAGGAGAGCAGCTATGGTACTATAACTGGGGAAAAACTTTCTGTAGTACCCCGCTGTCCCTAAAAATGCCCTCACCTGCTTTTTAGTAACAGGTGCAGGCCATGCTTGAATGGCTTCCACATTGGCAGGTTCTGGTCTTATCTTACCACTCCCCACTCTATGTCCTAGATAGGAGACCTTTACCATACCCACCTGACATTTGCTCACCTTAATGTTCAACCCTGCCCTCTGTAGTCTGCCCAGCACCTCCCTGACATGCTGAAGGTGCTCTGGCCAGGAATGGCTGGAGATAGCATTACCATCTAGGTAAGCAAGGGCAAACCCTCCTGCTCCTGCTAGGATATGGTCTACCAGCCTCTGGAAAGTCACTGAGGCAGTCTTCATCCCAAAGGGCATCTTTGTGAACTCATACAAGCCAAAAGGAGTCACAAAGGCTGACTTCTGTTTAGCACTGGTAGTCAAGGGCACCTGCCAGTAACCCTTGCTAAGATCAATGGTTGTAAGATACTTAGCCCCACCCAGCTGCTCTATGGCCTCATCTGTCCTAGGCATGGGGTAAGCATCTGACTCTGTGTGACTCATTTCCTGTAGTCCACACAGAGCCTGGTGCTGCCATCTTTCTTTGACTCCAGGGACTGTTGGACTCTTGAATCACCCCTAGTTCCAACATCTCCTGCACCTCCTCCCTCAGAGTCTATTTGACTCTCTCAGGCACTCTATAAGGGGCCTGCCTAATAGGCCTTTGGGGTCCTGTGTCCACCTGGTGTTGCCCCAGATACATGCGCCCTGTCTTCCCAGTGAACATGTCACCAAATTCCTGTAACACTGCTCAGATTTCTCAAACCTGGGTAGGAGATAGCTGCTGGGATATTGCTACCCCTTCCACTGAGGTGTCAGCATGAGCCTCACTGAGGAGATCAGTCCCCAGATCTCCCTCAGACTCCTCCTGCAACCCACTTCAAATTCTCAGCACAAGGGTCTCCCTATCATGTTAAGGTTTCATCATGTTAACATGGTACAATTTGTGCCCCTGCCTTCTGCCTAGCAGTTCCACCATGTAGTTAAAATCATTCACCTTTCTTACCACCTTGTAGGGTCCCTCCCAAGCTGCTTGTAGTTTTTTGTGTCTGACAAGAATAAGAACAATTACCTGCTGCTCCACAGCATAATTTCTAGCTCGAGCATTCCTGTTGTACAACACCTTTTTCTGTTGTTGGGCTTCTGCCAGGTTCTCCTGGGCCAAGCCCATGAGTACCCTGAGCCTTGTCCTAAGGTTTAGGATGTATGCCACAACAGACTCTTTGTGAGACTCGCGCTCACCTTCCCACTCATCTCGAATTAAATCTAGAGGTCCCTTCACCCTATACCCATACAGCAACTCAAAGAGTGAAACACCTGTGGATTCCTGGGGAACCTCTCTGTAAGCAAACAACAGATGGGGAAAATATTTGTCCCACTACCTCTTAAATTCATTTGCAAATGTCTGTAGCATGGACTTGATTGTAGAGTTTAACCTCTCAACAAGACCATTAGTCTTTGGATGGTAGGAGGTGGTCTTCATGTGCTTCACCACACAGGGCTTCCACAGACAAGCCAGCAGGTCTGACATGAAATTGGCACCTCTGTCAGTCAGTATTTCTTTTGGGAAACCTACCCTGCTGAAAATCTCTAACAAAGCATTTGCCACCTTCCTCTATCTCAATGGAGGACAAAGCCACTGTCTCAGGGTATTGTGTAGCATAGTCCACTACCACTAGGATATAATTTTCCCCTGTGGAACTTGGGGTACTCAGAAGACCCACAATATCCATAGCTGCCCTCTGAATGGCTCCTCAATCACAGGCAGAGGCATCAAAGGAGCTCTCACCTTGTCTCCTGCCTTGCCTACCTTTTGGCATTGCTCACAGGTCCTGCAGTACCCTGTTACATCCCTGGAAATTCCAGGCCAATAGAAGTTCTGCATAATATGCCTCTTTGTACATTTTATGCCCATATGACCTGCAAAGGGAATATCATGGGCTATTGCTAGAAGCGCCAGATAGTAGGCTGTAAGCACTACCAACTGCTGTACTCTCTCACCTTCTAGCATTCCCTCAGGGGTCCATTTTCTGTATATTAACCCTTTGTCCCAGTATACAGATTCCCCCTTTCCTTGAGAATCAGGTGCCTCCCTAGCTGCCTGCCTGAGGCCTTGCAATGTAGGTTCTGAGAGATGAGCTGTCTCAACTCTCTCTTTGGAAACCTTCCCAGCTCCCCTTCTACAGGAAGTCTGGCATCCTCTGACAGTGGTGCCTCACTGTCAGCCTGGGTACTACTACTCACCTCTACCTTTACAGTTACTCTGTACCAGGGAACATCAGTACCCACAAGCAGCAGTGGCTCACCTTCAGTCTCACTGCTACTGGGTAGCTCCCTCCCTGAAGTAACCACCTCACCAGTTCTGGCTGCAAGTATGCAGTCTGTCTGGGTCTCCCCCAGGCTAGCAGACCCACATGCTTATCTCCTATCCTGACTGTGTTTAACTGCATAAGCACATGGTACTGACTCATCCAAATCCTTCCCTATCAGGACATCTGCAGGATGGTAGTTCGGTACCTCTGTTGTCTCAAACAACCTTCTATTGGCATTTTGTCTTTCCCACTTACTGGCTCCCTCACCTTTTGTTTCTCACCTTGCCTTTGTGGACACCTGCATGCCACATGGCCCCACTGGTTGCATTAAAAACATTTAATCCTAACTCCTAGATGTGTACCTGGACTAGTGGCTTCCCCTGCTACTGGCAGATTCTGTTGGGGCAGTCTGTGCTGCCCACCATGGGTTCCTTTAGACCCATGAGGAGTACTGGGGGTCCCCGTCCTGTGCAGGGCTGCCCTGCTTGCTAGGTATAGGTCTCCCTTCTTCCACAACTCATCTGAAGTAGCACATTGTCTATCAGCTAACCAGATCCTCATGTCCTCAGGCAAAGTGCTAAGGGCTTGTTCCTTCACCAAAAGGTCTGCCAGCCTTTTAAAAGTGATGGCTTCACATCCACTCACCCGCCTATGGAAATAAGTGCTCAGTTCAGCAACATATTCACACACACTTTCATCTGCCTTGCCTCTATCCTCACAAAACCTTTCCATATACATTTCAGGTGTTAGCTTAAACAATTATAACAAATGCTTTTTAACAGCAGTATAATCAAAACATGCAATGTCAGACATTTTTGACAAAACAGTTACAGCTTTACCATGGAGTAAGGGTGTCAGGAAATGTACCCAGAGCCTTTAGTCAACACTATACTGTTTGCATACCCTCTCAAACATATGAATGAAACTATCAACATTATTCCCCCTCTTTAAACTGTGGAAGAAATTTACTGACTTGTTGTGCTTCTGGGGTCCAATTACTTCTGTCCCCATTACCTCCATGACTCTGGTGAAGAGTCAGCATGTTCTTCTCATGCTGCCTCTGCCTCTACTTTTCCTCAGCTTCCAGGAGTAGCAGTTTCTCATTCTCAGCCTGTAAACATCATAGTTTCTCATTGTCCCCACTCTCTGGATGCCTCAGTCTCTCAGTTGCTTCTATTTCCACACGCCTGGCCTCCAACTCAAGTCTCTTTAGCTCCAGATGGATGTTTAAGCCCTCTGCAGAAAGGTTGAGCTGTCCATTCTCCAAGAGTATTATATCTCCACTGCCAGTCTGATTATCCTCCTGGTTGCTCTTTTCTGAGGCAGCTGTAACAAAGACTGCAATCAGGTCTGCCTTAGTCAGGTTTCTATGCACCAGTCCCCCTAGCCTGGCACATCTTCACCAGCTCCTTGTCAGCTTCCATACTCCTCTGCTGACATGTTGCCTGCTCACCCTGACTAACTAAGCTAACAAAAGAAATAAAACAATTGTGATATGAACTCTGAGTATTCACTGTATGGCTATTTTGGAGTACAAAACACCTTCAAGCTCACTGTACACAAGCTACAGGAATTCATTCTACCCACACCACTACAAGCCAATTAGTATTTGCCAACCAATTAATATGTGATGCCCGTACCCTGGCCCAGCAATCAAGGAGCCTCAATCCTCACCACTAACACCAGTGAGTGATGTCTCATATAGGAGGAAGGAATAACAAATACACACAGTAAAGTGCAATTTCCCTTAAGAGCACACAGAGATCACAATCAGTCTGGGGCTGGTCGCTCCCTTGCTCTCCAGGTCCCCAATAAGACTCCCCACTGGCACCACTATAGGGTCCAGATCTCAGCCAGCTGGGCAAGCTAAAACCTCCAGCACCCTCTCTGTCCAACCAGAGCTTCATGTCCCTGCCCGAGTAATTGACGCACACACACTTTGAGATAAGAGTTTATACAACCACACAGACACTCCTGGGGAAGGCTGCCACAGGTTCTCCAGCTGTGCCCCTTTTACCCAGACTATATGGTAGAAATCACTGCCACCACCCAGTTAATATTCATCAGCTACTCAAAGGCCCTTAAAAGGGTGTCCAATTATTGCTGTGCAATATGATTATCCAATTGGTAGTATACCTAAACAGTCAAGGCTTATTAGAGTGACTTGGTACAGTAATCACTATAAATATGCAATGTACTCTAGAGCTTAAATTATCTCTACACAAAACAGCCACAGTTGAAAGGTTTAAAAATATTTAATAATAAATACTAAAAACACAAGACAATAGTTCTTACTATACAGTGCTAGTCAAGAGTTCAGAGATCACAGAGAAATACTTAAAATAATACAGCAGTACAGTTATGACATCACAGAAAAACACTTAGTCTAATCTTTCTAGTTTCTAGCTATTTCTAAGAGAAAACACAAGTCTAAGATAAACTTACATATAGAGCAAAACACTGCTGTGATTTGGATGGTCAAGGCAAAAATGCATAATGATCTCTGATTCTCTCTGATTTTAAAATTACATTCCTGGTTCCCATTACATCATTCTTCACACTTCTCTGGGTTCCCAGGCTAACAGAAACTACATTTACATTCTTAACATCTCCTTTTGTTATCTTGCACCTGGTCAGGAAGCAGAACAATACAAATACATTTGCATTTTTAAATCTAGCAATTTAACTCTTGGTTAAAACAATAGAAAGAATGTCTTCATCTAGACTGGCCAGAGCCATGTTTACATCAAAGGGTCAAAACATGCTTCATTTAGTCAGTAGAGTGCACCGGTGTTACATTTTATGCAGTTCCACATCTAACAGCAGTTTGTTCCATTTAAGACAACAAGCCTGTGCCTTACATTAATATTTGCAAATGATAGAATTATCTATAAAATCCTATCTAGCTAGGCTGGCAGCCTTCACAGAAGGGATAGAAATGAATTGTGACCAAAGGTTGATACCACTTCTGTAGCTCCAGTAGAGACTGGAACTTAGTTTGGCTGTCAGGATAAAGAGGTTAAGCAGATCCAGAGAGAGCATAACTGCTCAAGGGACCTGGGTGGTTACATAACTGGAACCACATCTCATGGCTCACCAAGCCTACAAAAAACAGAGGAAAGATGCAGCACCAAGAAAATATCAGTTTGGGACAGGAATGTGATAGAAGATGGAATGTACAAATATTTGGGAATTGATGAACGGTCAAAAATAAAACATGAACAAATGTAAATTAAACTTAGCAAGGAATATTTTAGAAGATTAAAATTAATATTGAAAACAGCTTTGACATGCAGAAAGAAAGCACAGGCAATAAATCAATTTGCTCTTCCTGTCCAAACTTACAGTTTTGGAGTGATTGACTGGTCTCAAAAGATATTTGATCCGTTGGACAATGAAACAATAACAATACATTATGCCTATCAAATGATTTATAAAAATCAGTGTACACCAAGATTATATATTCCCTGTTCTGAAGGAGGTATAACCCTTCCCCAAACTGATTACATGTATAGATCTGCAATCATAGGACTGTAGATATATATATATATATATATATATATATATATATATATATATATATATATATATATATATACTGACCTCACAATATCCAAACATTGTGAAAGTTGTAAAACATAAATTATACAAAGTGATATTATATTGTGACTATTAGTATAGTGATATGTTCTGATAATTTGTGCAATGCAGCTGTATAGTCACACTGCATTACTGTGGTTCTCTATCAGTATACTTTCTACTACAACTACTTTGAGCTTACATGCTTACACTTTTTTTCCAGCACTCTACTCTCATATTTCCTCTGTATTCTTTTGCTATGACTTACTGCAGCCCTTCCTATATCTCTTTTTTGTATGATAAGTACTAACTTTATTGCCTCAATATACTTTTACAACGTAGTAGAGTTTATTTTTTCTCTCTTTCATTTCAGAGTCTGGTCACTACATCTGGCCCTGATATTGAAGGAGCTCTCTCATAAAGTCCTACACCTACAATTTTATTGAGACTTTTGTCATTGTTTCATGCAAGCATATTTGTCATGAAGAACCTTGCTGCACATTGACATTAATCATTTAAATACATGCCTGCTCTGTGAAATTTTAGGGCCCCTTACTAAGATGGCCACTGTCTCCTTTTGCTTGACTCATAGACTATACTGCATATGCCAGGTATTTATCTCAGGAAATGGTAGAAAATCTATTTTACTTGCATCTCTTTTTCAATTGCTTTGTTCTGGCTATAAAGTAATTCCTCTCAGTCATAAATTGACCTATAAATTGACCTGAGAGTAGAAAGTCCACTACCCTACCCCTAATTCTCACCCAACCACCCACCTTACTCTACTGTTATACTTCCTGCATACATATTTCACTTGTGTCTCTTTTTCCAAAGCTTTCCCCAAATCACCTTACTACTTTTATATATACACTTCTATTTTTTCTACTTCCTTATCACTTTTCAATTTTTTGTCCCATTCCCAACTATCTTTATCCCTCCCATAGTACTTTGTACTATATCAATTTATAATCACATCCTACCTAATAGTAGCTATCTATTCCACATTGTATCCTTTGTTTTCCAAATAAATCCTCATTTTTCTTATTTTGACTATGTCATTATACTCATGCCTTTAATACCCCTCCATTTCTTACATTCCAGAGAAGATACTAGGATAGCCTACCACTCTTGTTTTATAAAGTTATACATCTTTTAGCACCACCTCCTGCAAATTCCCTCCAATTCCAACTACACTCCAATTACTCTACTATACAACATCCCCTCCAACACCTCACCCATATTACTCTAACCACCCCCATTTTTCTACACTACTATCCTACATTATTTTCAGTTATACTCTACCCCTATAATTGCTTCACTTCCAACAGCTCTAATTCCCCCTTTACTTCCATTTAAGCTTTCTCATTCTACACCACTCATGTTATTTTACTCATGCCTGTCAACCCTGGCAACTCCTCCAGCAATATTACTACAAAAGCATACCTCAACTATTACCTCATCATCACCAGTCAATCCCTCCACCAGAAGTTTCTCCTAAATAAACCCAACACTGACCTCTATACTGATCTTCTTCTAATCCCACCCTAAAATCCTCATTTTTAACCACTACAACCTAAAACATATACAAATACCCAAATTACTTAAAACTCCTAAAACAACTAGATGTTTTTCATGACCTTAAACTTCTGCAGGGACAGTCACCTTAACCCAGGTCCCATTTGTATGACGCAGACAAAAAAAACCTAAAACGTATCACTCTTAATATGAGGAACATGTGCAATAAACTGACACTCTTTCATGCCTGGTTAACACACTCTAACACAGACACCCTTGCTATTATAGATACTTGGCTAAAATACAAGATACTGAAATTCATCCTGCCCCCCATTATAGCATTATCAGAGTAGACAGAGAACATAAAAAGGTGGTAGAATAGCCCTAATTTTCCCTACAAACTTGATAGTTTCCGCATATTCATATACTGCACATCTGAAATCCTTATAACATTTCTGAAACTTAACTCATCTAAGAACATCTGCATAGTTGTTTTATACATCCCTCCTGGGCAAAACATTCCCACTCTAAAAAATATTCTAGCATGGATATCTGAAACAATACCAAACAAAACCATTATCCTAGGAGATATTAATATCAACTCATAGACACTAACCTCACATGACCCAATAAACAGTATAAACCTCTGTGACTTTACTCAGCTTATAAATTCTCCTACCAGACAGAGCAAAAATAACATCTAACACTCCAACCTGAACTGGATACTAGTCTCAAACCCTTCTAACTTTACATTGCCAGGCACACTCCCAGACTTCTTAAGTGACCACCTGCCAGCCTATCCTCACAGGACTATCATTCAATTCACAAAGCAACACAAATTCAAAACTATATGCAACCTACAAAAATTCATCAAGGAGGCATTTAATGAATCACTAAAAGCTATAGACTGGTCCATCCTAAAACAACTTCCCCCTTAATGATGCAGTTGAACATTTCAACAGCAACTTCCTAAGCATTCTTGACCCCTAGCCCCTCAGCAAATAAAAAAAATAAAAAATAATCATGCCATGTGCACCAAATCATGTAAAATTCTAATAAAAGATAGAGACAAAGTACTGACTGCCTGGGTAAAGAATAAAATTAACATAAATCTTCAGTTATACAGACAACTCCAAAATCAAACAAAAAGACAAATACTGCATGACAAAAAAATCAGATTATTCCTACATTCAAGATAACCACAAAAACAACCCTAAGAAATTCTGGTCCTTGGTAATATCACTACTGAATCCAGAAAATAAAAATAATCCCAATCCATACCCTAATATATCACCTCTTCAAAAAGCCACCAAATTCAACACATATAGAGTCCATATGCAACCTAAAAGTAAACCCAATTCATCCACCTCAACTTACTACTTCTATTAATACCCCCAGTACTAACCTCTACACACCCCACACATCACACACACACACACACACACACACACACACACACACACACACACACACACACACACACACACACACACACGCACACACACACACACACACACACACACACACACACACACACACACACACACACACACACACACACACACACACACACACACCTTATTCATAACCAAAAAAAGCAAACCATCCCCAGCTTGCTTTTTAGCCCATTCCTTTATCTCATATTAAAAACACTACTACAGAAACTAAAATCTTGCTCAACCTCAGCAGATTCCTTTATCTCATATAAAAAACTACTACAAAAACTGAAATCTTACTCAAGCTCAGCAGACAACCTCCCACCAGAATACCTAAAGCTTGCCACAAAGGCAATAGCATTCCCTGCTAGCATCTTAATTAATAGATTCATAGCTGAATCATGTGTCCCTAACTTATGGAAAAGATCAAACATTATTACTTTACATAAAGGAGGCAACTTCACTGATATCACAAACTTTCATCCAATTGCAATCTTGTCCATCCTCTCTAAGATTCTAAAAAAATGTGTGCACCTACAACTTCTCCACCATCTTACAAACAATGACCTACTTCCCCACACTCAACATGGCTTTAGACCTGCACACAGTACCTCAACAGCCTTATTATCTTTCATGGAATCTGTCAACAAAGCCCATGACACTGGCAAACTAGTATATGCAGTATTTCTAGATTTGTCAAAAGTATTTGACATGGTATCTCACCCCAAACTCCTTAAAGAACTTTCCATCAGTGGTCTATCCTCCTCCTAACTTCAGTGGTTTTCTAGCTACCTAGCTAACAGGCAGCAAGCAGTAAAATGGCAGGACTCTGTCTCCTCATATCACATCACCCCCACAGGTGTACCTCAAGGCTCCATCCTTGGCCCATTACTATTTAATGTCTTCATTAATAACTTACTTACATCCTCATGTGAAGGCACTGTAATTTAGTATACAGATGACTCCACTATTATCTGCGTATCAGATGCATTAGCTCACCTACAACACATAACACAACAAGATTTCTCTTCCATAGAAACATGATTCTCTAATACTGAACTCCTATTGAACCCCCAAAAAAACAAAGCTCCTTCTCTTCACCCACAAACCCCATAGCTCCAACAAAGCAAACTTCAAGATCTTTTCAGCCAACAATACTGAAATTGACTTGGTTCAGCATACCAAACTACTAGGTGTCACAACTGATGATAATCTCAAGTTTGACCTAAACATACAAAATGGTATTAAAAAAAAACACCCAAAACCAGGCATGCTATAGAGGAATAAAAACTTTCTCACAGCAGCTACCAAAATTGCCCTGGCCAAAATCTACCTCTTGTCCTCACAGTTATATGGGGCCCCAATTCTAACTAACTTACAGACCTCCCTAAGAAAAAAAAATAGAAAACTGCTATAACAAAATTGGCAAATTTGCAATAAACGCAACTCCTCTAACTCATCACTGTAAAGCCCTACATTACCTAAGATGGCCTGAATTCCCCCTCCACCTCCAATATGTACAGCCTACTACAGTATACAAAATCATCCACAACCCATGAGCTTGTCCTGCTCTTAGCTCATTAATCAACTTTTATATCCCAAACATCTCAGATCTGAAGACAAACATCTCCTCACAACTTATAAACCTAACAAAATCCCAGTCTTAAGCATTTAATACTCCTGTGTGGCAAAACTATGGAACTTTCTTCCTTTAACTGTCAAAACTGCTACTAACCTGCACTCCTTAAAAACCTCAATAAAAGAATACTTCAACAAATCTTGTATTTGCTCCTGTATGAGTCCAGGCTGAGGTACTCTTATACCTTTTTCTACCTCTACTCCCTCTATCCTTGCCACTAACTTAACCTACCCTCCATTCCACTACACATACTCCCCTGAGGTTAAACTCATACCTTTTCCACATCTATTCCTACTATCTCTTCTATCACACCCTACTCTTCTCAACTCGTACTGTTCTACACCTTCACCAATATAATCTGTTACTATATTGCTTGACATCTAGAATATTAATAATCATTATGATAATCATCTATTATGTAAATAATGCTGCATCTTCCTAATATCAGGCTTTCCAAATAAGTTATGCTTGAACAATATGACTTTATTACCTTACGTCTGTTGAGTTTTTATTCTGACAAACTAATGTGTAGGTTTTCAAATTTTGTGCTTGAATGTTATGATTTTATAATAGCTGTTAAGGTCTCATTCAGATAAATTAATGTGTTGTTTTCATATTTATGCTTGAATATTATGACTTTATTATGTCTGTCTAGTTTTTTCATTTTGTTAACCATATGTATCTGGAGCTTTTCTACCCAGGCCTCCACTGAAAAAGTGTACCTCATGACTCACTCATACTTTCCCAGTAAACAAATGCCAAATAAATAAACAAATAAATAAATAAATAGATGAGGAGAATAAGTCTAAGATGACATCCCTTCTTAGTTTAGCAGAAGCATATCGGTGTCAAGCTGGAATGGAAATCAAACCAGACGTAGATAAAAATCAGGCAGCAACTGAATGGGCCAAAAACAAAAGAAAGAATATAAGGTGAAGGATCAGATGAGAAGGGAAAAAAATTTGAAAAATGCATAAATATAGTTTCGAGTACAGAAAACTCTTGAAACAACCTTATGCTGATCAGGACCAAATGCAGAAATGGTTAAGGAGAGGTGAATTTAAACCAAAAGACAAAAGGTTAATATTGGTGGCCCAGGATAGCGGACCTACGTACACATTGGTTTACAAAGTCCATCGAATACATGGGAGAAACAGACAAATCCAGGTTTTGTAAAACGGAATTAGAAACAGTCATGCATCTTGTTGCTGGGTGGGGATACATTAATGGCTGAAGGACTGTATACTGAGAGGCATAATAATGTGACAAGACTTTTGCATTGGGGATTGTGCAAACATTATAATATTAAAGTAGCTGAGAAGCATTGGAAACATGAACCACAAAGCATTATAGAAACTGATGAAGTTTATATCACATGGGATCACCCATTAACAAAAGCCAAAAAATAGATGTGAGAAAAACAAATATAGTAGTCCAGGAAGAGAAGACAAAAGTAGAATTGATCATTAAAATTGCTACATCCAGTGACTACAGTGCCTTACATACAGACAAAAAAATCATAAAATACCAGGATTTACAGGCAGAAACTTTTGCAATATGGAAGAAGGATACTCAGACAGTCTCAATAGTAGTAGGAGCAATGGATCTTATAAAAAAAGAATTTACAATCATACTTAGATATGTTACAGGTACATGTAACTCCTTATGAATTACAGAAGGAGTCAATTCTGGGCACATTGTAGGCGCTGCAAAGAGCACTTCTGCCTAACATCTGAGATTGAAAAAAGTACTAATTTCATGAACTTTAATCACACTTCGACTTAGGAATGGGGGTCCATTGCCGTCATGGTATTTGAAACCCAAAAGGTTTAGTGAAATTAAACCTGCAAAAGCAGTCACTTGTAATAGAGGTTGTAGGGACAACTACACAAGTCAGCCTAACCCAGCAGACAGCAGCAGTTGCTCTCCAGCCTTCTCAACTCTGTTGGTTACACCAACACTTGCTAGTAACGGGGGTAGTCATGTGACCTGGAGGAGGTAGAGGAACCATTACATCAGGATTAGGGTTACATAGAGTGGGACAGTAGGGCTTACAGACTGTCATGCTACCCTTTAAGGGAATCTCAATTTGCAAAGTACCCTATAGCAATAAATAAATAATTAAACCTGAACCCATTTGTAATTGATTTAGATACTCAAACTAGTGAAATAACTGTATTACAGTTCCTGTACAATCTGCTGTAAATGAATGCTGTAGATGTAGATATCAAATTAAACAAAAGCAGATCAAAATAGTGACTGTGCCTTAAGAGAACATATCTATAATTTCTGCATGTGTTCTGAATCAAATGGTTGAAATGTTCTGCCATGCATATTTGCATCTCACTTGATACTATATCGTGTATAGAAAATACTAAAATACTATGTGTAATATTTTTGCATAACACATTAATTTTCAAAACTAAAGAAGAGGTTTTATATATATATATATATATATATATATATATGTGTGTGTGTGTGTGTGTGTGTGTGTGTGTGTGTGTGTGTGTGTGTGTGTGTGTGTGTGTGTGTGTGTGTGTGTGTATAGGTATACATGAAGTAATTAGTTAATGTGTCTTCAAGTAGGTGTTACAGCCTATGGAGATACCAAGGTACATGATGGTTACAGCAGCTAGAAAGATGTGAACTATAAATGCCTTTATCCATCATGCAGATATGATTGTTTGGATTTTCCTGCAGTGGTTGTCTAAAACATAGTGCATTTTTCAATAGGTACTAGTAAGGACAGCCATTTTGGAGGCAGAGTGAAGAGATTGTGTGCCATAGGTGCAAGCCGTGAGGGCGAGCAGTGGCTGGGAATGCAGGACCAGCACTGTTCTAAGAAGCCATAAGCATGTTATGGTTTCATAAATGAATGATGATACTGCACCTACAGTCATGGCTTCATGGCTAAAGAGCTGATGGGCTCATGATATGGTGATTTTAATATAGTAAGCCACTTATTACATTGCTACAATTGTTGTTTGTTCTTCACCTTTCAGAAGACCTTTTTTTCCTTCTGGAATTCAGGAATTTGGGAATTCAGGAGGACAACAGCTTTGGGACCCACACAAAGCATCAGATGACCCAGCTATAGTTCTGCTGCTAAGTATATTCATTTCTGGATATATTGTCAGAAGAACAAGAAAGGACTGTAACTTGGACTGCAGAGGGGCAAGATTAGGGGAAACTTCTAATTTGGTGAAGTCTGATGATTAATAGTAGCCGAACTACAAAGCACTTAAATAAGATGAGGACAAGATCTCAGAAAATAAACCAGACATGTTTTAAGTCAAATTAATTTGCTCTATTATTTCATATTTCAATCATTCATTAAAACAAAGCACATCTTTTACTCCCAGGGGAAGCAACAGGTCAAAATGATATACTCATTCTTCAGAATGTAGGAGACTCTGTTTTGAGATATGAGCATGGGAGGTGAATGCAGACAGCAGTACAAGGCTGTGAGGATAAACTATGAACGACTAGCTGCAGTCTTTCTAGACTTAGTTTGTTAGACATTAAGGCCAGATGTTAATGTCCTATACCATACAGACAAGAACAAAATAATCCAACAATGCTGTGGCCATGGGAGGAGACACCATTAATGACGTATTAAAAACTTAGCATCTTGAGACGTGTAGCCATAAAATAGAAAAACATTTGATTATAGAATTTGGTCTTGCAACAGAACAGACTGGCTATGTGGCCTGCCATCTGACTATGTCTACATGATAAGTTATGCATTTCTAAGTTACATGGCCTGCCATCTGACTATGTCTAGATGCTAGGTTATACATTTCTAAGGTACGTGGCCTGCCATCTGACTATGTCTAGATGCTAGGTTATATATTTCTAAACCATGTGGCCTGCCATCTGACTATGTCTAGATGCTAGGTTATACATTTCTAAGCTTTGTGGTCTGCCATCTGACTATGTCTAGATGCTAGGTTATACATTTCTAAGTTATGTGGCCTGTCATCTGACTATGCCTAGATGCTCGGTTATACATTTCTAAGTTACGTGGCCCACCATTTGACTATGTCTAGATGCTAGGTTATACATTTCTAAGCTTTGTGGCCTGCCAACTGACTGTCTAGATGCTAGGTTATACATTTCTAAGTTACGTGGCCTGCCATCTGACTATGTCTAGATGCTAGGTTATATATTTCTAAGCCATGTGGCCTGCCATTTGACTATGTCTAAATGCTCAGTTATGCATTTCAAAGCTGCTCCTGTGCTGCTGTCCATGGCCTCCTTCTGTAAATACACTTTTTCACTGTCTGAACTGCCCAGGTGTACTGCATTTGCCCTTGTGGTTCAGGTTATGGCTGTAAGAACCCTAGAACCTAGCTCACGATTAAGTAAAATGCACTAGGTATGAGTCTAGGACTTGTTTGTTCTAGCAGATCCCACTTTATTTATTTGCCATAAATATAAAATAACCTGGCGACCAGGTATGGTACAGCCTATTACAGATCACACTGGTATTTCTCCTCCTCTAAACAATCCTTTGTTCTTTCTGAAGAGTTAGCTTACATTATGATGCTGAGCCTGGTGTCTTTTCACAGTTTTCTGATCAAGATTAGAATGATGTGAAGCCAATATTATAGTGCTAAACAACTGTGACTTTCCCTTGAGTTTTTTTTTTAACCTGAAAACAGCATCTCTTTGAAAAAGCACAGCATAAGAAGTAACATGAAGCAATACACTGCCAGTACAACATAAAAAGAATAATAACTTAACACTCATGCTCAGAATGTTAGAGGTGACCTAATGCACAAGCGATAGATATAAAAGAAAAACCTTCCGACTGTTATACTGTGGTCCAGCTGCCTTGTACACTCTACATGCAACACCAAGACACAAACTTACAGTGACCTAATTGCTGCCTTATAATGTAAGACCATTGTTAAATTGCTCATTATCAAAAAAAAGTAAGTTTCTGTTTTGCAAAACTGTAACACATGTAATAAAGTATTTGTGAAAATCATTGTATGAATGCCCTCAATTGCCAAGTAAAGTATGAATAAAAATCCCCAATGGCAGTTTTGGTAAGAGCTCTGAATTTGGAATGGATGCCATATATAATTGTATACATATTTCTGAGTTGCCTGCCTTGACTCTTATGTCATTGCTGGTAGTAAACAATACAAGCTGATATCACTGGACTTCATAACAGCTAAATTGCCTTTTTGAACTGTACAGGATGTACCTGGCAACTCTGCAAATTTGATTATCAGCAGGGAAAGAAAGTTTTCTCTTTGCTGACCTAGCTGTAATAAAACTGCTAATGCCTATGATACAGGCACCAAAGACAGGCTGTTCCTGTATCAGTACCTGACAGTTATATTGTTTTCTTAGTTTGGTCTCTTTAGGTCGTGGTTATAATCCTCAGAGACAAGGGTTTAAGAAATCACATGCACATCCAAATATACAGAACCATGTACTCACTTTTTAGCAACATGGCATTCCACTGCAACAGCCTAGTCAATCCTTATTCACATCCAGTCTCCTTGTTAATTCCATCAAAAGACTGCCCAGGCACAGGCATTACATGTATAGAATGCCTAGACAGCAGCATCTCACTTTGAGATCCACAATCGAGGGATCTCACTACATTCTCAGTTGCTGGAGATAATAAACCTGTAGTGCATGGAGCACACTAATTATGCTCCAATATTTGGAAAAAGGCAAACCAGTTAAGTGCCAGAGTGGCACGTGACCTGACCTTAAGAAATGTTAAGCACACCCTGCTAATGTTGTTAATGCCGGGTCTCATGCTAGGCAGTAAAATCTGCCTGTACTGATTAGTAAATCACAGTGGTAGAACAAAACTTTTGTTCCTGCCTGCTGTCTGTACAGTTAACATGTCCCTAACTTCCTAAAAAAACAAACAAATAAACAGACAAAAAAAAGATGAAAGAGAGTTGCTGTTGAGGTGAACTTCTTGGCATCCATGTCTCAAACACATTATAGGTGTGTTATGACTGGCGACCCAATCATAATCCTCTATATTTTTGATCTACCTGTGTTTGTTAAGAATCCATTTACTGAATAGCTTTCCTCTATCAGGTTGAAAATGTCTCATGTCTCTATACCTCTCCTACTCTTAGCCCAAGAAATCTACACAAAGCTGAAAATAATGGGGAGGCAACGGCACAAAAATAGGGACAGATTCTAAAAATGTATACTCACAAGCGAGGAGAGTGTGTTGAGCAGATGGAAAGAGTACTTTGAGGGGTTGATGAATGAAGAGAATGAGAGGGAGAGAAGGTTGGATGATGTAGGGATAGTGAATCGTGAAGTGCAGTGGATTAGCAAGGAGGAAGCAAGGATAGCTAAGAAGAGAGTGAAGAATGGAAAGGCTGTTGGTCCAGATGGCATACCTGTGGAAGCATGGAGGTGTTTAGGTGAAATGGAGTGGAGTTGATAACCAGATTGTTTAATGAAATCTTGGAAAGTGAGAGGATGCCTGAGGAATGGAGAAAAAGTGTTTTGGTACTGATTTTTAAGAATAAGGGTGATGTGCAGAGCTGTAGTAACTACCGAGGGATTAAATTGATCAGTCACAGCATGATGTTATGGGAAAGAGTAGTGGAAGCAAGGTTAAGAAGGGACGTGATGATTAATGATCAGCAGTATGGTTTCATGCCAGGAAAGAGCACTACAGATCCAATCTTTGCTCAGAGAGTGTTGATGGAGAAGTACAGAGAATGTCGGAAGGAGTTGCATTGTGTTTTTGTAGACTTAGAAAAAGCAGATGTCAGGGTGCCTAGAGAGGAGTTGTGGTATTGTATGAGTAAGTCAGGAGTGTCAGAAAAGTATGTAAGAGTGGTACAGGATATGTATGAGGGTAGTGTGACAGCGGTGAGGTCTGCGGTGGGAGTGATGGATGCGTTTAAGGTGGAGGTGGGGTTACATCAAGTATCAGCTCTGAGCCCTTTCTTATTTGCAATGGTGATGGACAGGTTGACAGACGAGATCAGACAGGAGTCCCCGTGGACTATGATGTTTGCAGATGACATTGTGATCTGTAGTGAGAGTAGGGAACAGGTGGAGGAGACCCTGGACAGATGGAGATATGCTCTAGAGAGAAGAGGAATGAAGGTCAGCAGGACTAAGACAGAATATATGTGTGTGAATGAGAGGGAGGATATAGGAATGGTGAGAATGCAAGGAGTAGAGGTGGCAAAAGTGGATGAGTTTAAATACTTGGGGTCAATAGTTCAGAGTAACGGTGAGTGTGGAAGAGAGGTGAAGAAGAGAGTACAGGCAGGATGGAGTGGGTGGAGAAGTGTCAGGAGTGATTTGTGACAGACGAGTACCTGTAAGAGTGAAAGGGAAGGTCTACAAGAGGGTAGTGAGACCAGCTATGTTATATGGGTTGGAGACAGTGGCATTGACAAAAAGGCAGGAGTTTGAGCTGGATGTGGCAGAATTAAAGATGTTAAGATTTGCACTGGGTGTGACGAGGGTGGACAGGATTAGGAATAAGTATATTAGAGGGTCAGCCCAGGTTGGAAGGTTTGGAGACAAAGCCAGAGAGGCACGATTACGCTGGTTTGGACACGTGCTGAGGAGGGATGCTGAGTATATTGGGAAAAAGATGCTAATGATGAAGCTACCAGGTAACAGGAAAAGAGGAAGGCCTAAGATAAGGTTTATGGATGTGGTGAGAGAGGACATGCAGGTGGTTGGTGTGACAGAGCAAGATGCAGAGGACAGGAAGAAATGGAAACAGGTGATCTGCTGTGGCGACCCCTAACGGGAACAGCCGAAAGATGATGATGATGACTTTGATCAACTTAGAAAGTTGTTAGAAGAACAGACTTTGTGTTAGCACGCATTTTCTGACAGATATAAGTTCTGAAACTCAAATGTATGTCATTATTTAGTGACTTCAATCAGTGATTTGTCAGAAAAGCAAAAAATTTCATAAGGAACAGACCAAAAACATGAGCAAAACTCTGGACATTATGCAACAATCTAGACAGGTGAGATGTATACATATCTCATGTGAACATTGAAAATGTGACCAAAGGTCAGTTGCTTAGGGAAAGCCAAATGACCACTTTTCCCACTGAAGCTTGATTGAAATTAGGTATACCAAAAGTTCATTGCCTCGTTTAAGACTTACCCCATGTTTGAGTTATTCCCCAAAATAAAAGAAAGGAAATATGTGTCATGCTTGATTATAGATGTGATATAAATATATTCCAAACTGTAACCCTCTCTCACAGACTCTGAAGTCTTATATACTCATCAGCTAAGAATATAAAGTACTTTCACCTGTTAGGGATCTATAATTATCCCTCCTCCTTTTTCCATACCTACAACCATAGGGACGCTGAAACCTTAACATATTACTAGAAAATAGTTTTATCCGCTTCAGGGAAAACATGGCTATTTATTACTGAACATGATGCCAACCCAAACTAGGACAAGGCACAGTAGAATGTATCCTGAAACATAGTCATATATGCTACAATAAAGGCCAACAATGACAACAAATCTCATTCAGCAAAACCCACTTCACTTCACAGTCTTCACTCATCTGGACCTGAGAATGCAATTACGTTGGTTACTAGCCATGATAATTATCCACATATTTTATTGGAATGTTCAGTCGGATAGCACTAATGTCCCAGGACTATTCTGACATCAATCCTTTGTCTCTTAGGAGTTTTAAACAGAACATTTGACTTGTCCTTTGAGAATCCAGTTTTCACCTTGTATTTGAAAATGCTGATTTTATGTTACAGAAACAGACTTCAGTGGCAGATAAAGGCCACCTCCCCACTTGCAATGCACACTCTACTTACAGCATTTCCAGACAAGGTCAGCGACTGTAATGTTGAACATATTAGCTTAACATCACTAAACCAGTTTATTGAGAGTATGCATGGTCTGGGTCATTGGCTCATTTTCCCTTATAAACATAAATTAAAGACGATGAGTAGATCATCCCTTGATGAAACAAAACAGAGTGGCTCTAGTTGTATCAGATTTTTAATACTGGAGTTTAAGAGGTCAACTATCATATGCTCCATGGCTTTGCAAACTAGTCTATTTAGGCTGATGGGGCTGTAATTCCTGGGATCTGTGGATGGGTCCCTTTGTTGAAGGAGAGCACCAAAGCTGTTTTCCAACCCTCAGGGACATATCCTGTGGCTAACCCTAAATTAAACAAGAGCAGGAGGACTTCAGAGAGGTCATGTCTGCCACTGTTAATTAGGTATCCAAGTAAATGCCTTGGTTAGGGCATGTTCCATGGTGATTCAGACTATAGACCCAATATTACCTGACTGCTCTGCTCAGGGAGTGAAAAAACACAGTTAAAGTTTAATTGTACTATTTTCACTATCTGTATCTATCTATATCTATATTTATCTGTCTATATATATATATATATATATATATATATATATATATATACATGTGTATATACATACACATAAATGTGTATATATATATATATATATATATATATATATATATATATATATATATATATATATATATATATGGGTCTAGGACATTTCACTGAAAGTCAAATTAGTGTGCACTTTTCACTGAAAGGTCAGTTCACTGAAAACTCAAGTCACTGAAACACATTTCACTGAAAGTTATATATGGCATTTTCCCCACTGTAGTGCGACCCTGGAGTTAGTATATATAGAAAGGGGGTGTGGGTGGCACCCCCCCACATATTTTAAATATTTTTAACTATATACATGGATATCTGCAGTTCCAATATATTACTTTTCTGAACCTAATATTTACTTAAAATATATGTGGGGCTACACCCCCCTTACTATATATATATTACCTCCAGGATCATACTACAGTGGGGAAAAGGCCATATATAACTTTCAGTAAAATGTGTTTCAGTGAATTGAGTTTTCAGTGAATTGTGCTTTCAGTGATTTGTGTTCAGTCATTTGAGTTTCAGTGACATGTGCATTCAGTGAAATGTCCTAGACTCATATATATATATATATATATATATATATATATATATATATATATATATATTAGGTCTAATATGATTCACTGAAAAATCATTTCAATGAATTTCAAAACACTCACACCAAATTACTGAAAGCTCAAATCACTGAAAACTCATTTCACTGAATGTAAATACTGTTGGGCAACTAAAATGTATATACCCTTATCCCCCACTGTAGTGCAATCCTGGAATTAGTATACATAGTTAGGGTGGTGTGGGGGCATACCCCCCAGCTACTTTTGGTTTTATATTGTTAGCATTCAGTGAAATGAGATTCATAAATATGAAAGCTAAGTAGGTGGGGGGCTAAGTCCTCCACACTCCCCACACCCACCCTAACTATATATACTAACTCCAGGATTGCACTACAGTGGGGAAAAGGGATATACATTTTATTTGCCCAGCAGTACTAACATTCAGTGAAATGAGTTTTCAGTGATTTGAGTTTTCAGCTATTTTTGAGGGTGAATTTAAATTCAGTGAAATGAGTTTTTCAGTATTTCGGGACCATTGTGTCAAAAGTGCAGTTTTCCGAAACTGCACTATGTCGAATCTAAGTATCCCGAAGGTGCAATAGGTGTAGTGTGGTATGTATGTTTCAGTAGTGTCTCTTTATGGATATTGTGTTATGGCGACCAATGTTAATTTATGTGTGGAGATTCAGGTAAGTGTTCAATTTTGAAGAGTTTTGGGTGTAAATGTGTTTGTTAGTTTTTGTAAGGAGTTTTAGGGATAGATCAAGGTATGTAGTTGAGACTGTATGTGTGTCAGTGCTGTATATGGGGATTTTAGTACGATTGTAGTATGTGTGGATTTTATTAGTGAGTGTAAATATGACTGCAATGGTAGTGTAGGGTAGGTAAGCATGTGTTTGTGTTTTTGTATTTTTTTGAGTTAGTGTGACCTTGGAGTTGGTATATATAAGCAGGAGGGTGTGGGGGTGCAGGGGGGCTTGCCCTCCTGCAGGAATGCATGGTAGTGTTTCCGATTGTAGTTATGTGTTCTTTATGTTTTGTTTTAGGGGGAGAATTAGATTTTTTTTGTTTTATTTCTTTCGATTTTGTGAGTGTTGATGATTGTGTAGTTTTGTGTTTGTGAGCTGTTGATGTTTTAGTTTCGAAATACTGACATTTGATATTTCAGTATTTTGAGATTAAAAAGTGGACCCATATATATATATATATATATATATATTTATATACATATATATATGCACATAACCACCATAAACTAAACCACACAACACCACAAAACACTAAACACACATACCAACCCCACACAAAACATAAACACATCCCACACGCACAACACACACACACCAAAATCCATGCACTATCCCAACACCACCCACTCCCAACCCTAACCCCTCCGGGTCCCTAACGCACACTTACTCACCTTACCGCCCTAACCCTAACTCACTTACCCCTCAAGTACGCGCTTACCCCTAACCTTAACTAACCTACCCCTATCCCCACAGACTACACAATCCACACACACCTGCCACCCAAGACGCCTACGTCCGTCCACTACCGCATACACACACATATATATATATATATATATATATATATATATATATATATACATATATATATATATATATATATATATATATATATATATATATATATATATATATATATATATATATATATATATATATATATATACATACATATATATATATATATATATATATATATTTTTTTTTTTTTTCCTTCATCAAAATTACATTATTTTGAAAAAGAAAAGTACGACCCCACTTCCGCGAAAGTGCACTTCTACAAAAGTGCACTTTCAAGACAGCCAATTCACCGAATCGGCTACATAAACAAAATAAACAATAAAAACACAGTTTTGCAGGGGGGGGCAAGCCCCCTGCTCCCCCCACACCTTCGCTACTTAAATATACTATCTCTGAGATCGCACTACAGTGGGAAACGGATATATTTCCTTATCTCCACTGTACTGTGCTTCGGTGAATCGGCTTTCGCGAAAGTGAACTTTCGTGGAAGTGGTGTCCTATTTTTCTTTTTCCAAATAATGTAATTTCAATGAAGAAAAGTAGACCCATATATATATATATATATATATATATATATATATATATATATATATATATGTGTGTGTGTGTGTGTATGTGTCTTTTGCCTATGACAGACATATGTGCATAAGGTTAAACTCTTTTCTCATATGAAATAAGTAGCACAATATAATCCTTTACGCAAATAACCTCCATCTTAAATGCATTCATCAGGAGGCACAGGCCAGTTGTATTATCTGCTGATCAACTTGCCCATCATACAGACTCACTGCTCCAAATACTGAAGGCAAACTAGACTGCGTAATGTACCTGTTCAATGGACAGAATGAGGAAAGAGCCAAAGTAGTCAAACAGGAGACAAGCCTATACATCCTAGTTCATAGTTTGTGATATCTGTGTAAAGGCCTAAAGGCAGATTAAAATGTAGGCTCTGAGTTCAGGGAAGAAGCTAAATGAACCATCCATGAATCTAAAGAACTTCTAAATGTGGCAAATGACTCTCATTTACACATGTATAAAGGTAGTCTATTCCACAGACAAATCAAAGAGTGAGAGAGAAATTCAGATGTCAGTGTTGTTCTATTCTCATTGATTGTGAAAATAAACTTCCCACCCCCAGATAAGAAAGTAGATTACAAGAAATCTACATTCATCAGTAAACAAAATTCCTTATCCTGTAATGCTTTAAAAGTCAGGTACATTTTTCCTTGTTAGTGTCTGTGAAAATTGAATATAAACTAAGATGCTCAAGTCTAACACTATATGGGAGATTTAAAAAGCAGGAATTCTTTTAGTACACTTTCTCTGTACACCATTTAAGGTCAGCATCACTCTTGTTATAAATACAAAATAAAGAGTTACACTCAGTGAGTAGTCTGATGTAAGTTACATATAGTTTTGTGAGAGAGGTGAATACACAGGGGTTAAAAATAAGTTCCATTACACTCATAAACTTTTTCTTGGTTATCGGTGGATAAGTTTTTTACATTTTTGTTAATAGTATTTCATAGATCTTTATATTCATTCACAACATTAAGGTTTATAGTTCCAATGACATTACTAGACCTGGGGGATGGATTCACAAAATACAAAATCTCCACATTTGTTGGAGTTATTCTGTAACCCCCAGTCTCGGAACCAGTTATTTTCATTTTTATATATATATATATATATATATATATATATATATATATATATATTATATGTACCTGTATCACCAGAAATGGTAAAGAAGCCCCCCATTTTAGCCAGTAAGAATACAATATTGGAAAAAAGGGAAAAGACCAAATTAGACAGAAGCAGAACTAAAGCAGACCACTGTGGGACTCCAGTATGAACAGACTCCCATTTTGACTGACAATTACTGATTTGATCTCTCTGATATCTGTCCCTCAGCCAGCTTTCCATCCATTTCATCACATAAGGGATAACTGATAGTTGTTGCATGGAACTACTGATAACAAAATGGGGAATAGTATCAAGGACCTTTGACCAGTCATGATAGACAGCTGAAACCCAATACCCAAATCCATGGCTCTACCTACAGGATCATAATAATTTACCAAGATTTGTAAAAGTGTACCTTTTCTTAGTAAATCCATATTGGAAAGCATCATATAAAGATCTTGCTGTGCTATTACCCATAATAATAGCAGATAGGTTCATAGGTTCGTAGGTTGGTACTAGGTTATTGGCCCTAGGGCCTATACAAGCCTAGCCATAACAATTCCTTAGCTATTTCTTTCCACAGTATTTACTTCCCTTGGCCCATGTCTAGCAGGGTGACTGATGTGATCCCCATGGTGAATTTCCTATTTCCCATCCAATTATCAATGTTCCTTTTGAAGAAGGCCAAAGAAGCGCTCTGCTTGACATGTATGGGCAGTCAATTCCAGAGTCTGGGGAGCCTCTGGGTCAGGAATCTATCCCACCAGCATGTTTTGTTCATTGTGATGACAAGGTTTAGATCCTTGGAGCATGTGTCTCTGAGGGATTTGGATTTCTTTAAGTGTAGCATGTCCAACAGCTCTGGGTTTGACATGGCCTTGTATGTTAAGCAGAGATCACCTCTGAGTAGACAATATGCAACAGAGTATAGGTGGAGTATTTTTAGGCAGTCAGCATAGGGCATCTGCTTTAGGCCTGTGATTCTTTTAGTGAGGTATTTCTGTGGCCTTTCCAGTTGTTGCAGATGTCTTGAGAGGTACGTACCAAACGGGGTGTTGTATTCTATAATGGGTCTAATGAGGGATGAGCACAGTGGGATAATGACCTCCTTTTTTTCTGGATGAAAAGCCCTTAGTGATGAGGTGTGCCACATAGAAGGATTTCCTGACTGTCGTGGTGGTGGTTATCGAAGGTGAGACCACTGTCCACCTGTGTTCCTAAGTCTCTTATCACACTTTTGGTGTTTAGTGTACTGCCACCTATGTGGTAATTCATGGGTACATGTTTTTTCCCAAAGGGGATAACTATACATTTCTTGGCATTGAGCTTGAGCCCATCGCTCTGGCACCAAGCATCTGTTTCTGTAAGGCCCTTTTGTAGAATATCCACTTCATTTGGGGATTCAATAATGGCTATCAGTTTGCAGTCATCTGTGAATTTTGTAAGCCAGAGTCCCTTAGCACTGGCCTGTACTTCAGAGAAGTAGATGCCAAACAAGAGCAGTCCCAGGACTGAACCCTGAGGTTCTCCACTTGTCACTTGTCTGGAGCTGGATTTGCAGTCAGCTACTTTTACAGTGTGGGTTCTGTCAGTAAGCCAATTGGCAACCCATCAAGTGACATTGGGATTAATGCCCAGCTTAGTAAGTTTATCTATGATTCCAGAGTGGGGGATGGTGTCAATAAACAACTATCATAGCATTTGCCAATCAAAAAATTAAACTAATGGGTCTGAAGTCATTAATCTTGTTGAAAGCCCTTCCTTTGTGTATAGGTGCAACTAATCATTTACTAAATGTTAGACAAAGAAGTCATAAATACATGACTGTAAGATTAGGGAGAGTGTATAGAATAAACCATCATCACCACCAAAGAGCCTTTATCAATTCAAAATGAACCCCAGAACTCTTATTTACAAAAAAAAAAAAAAAAATGTAAGACCGTTTTACAAAACAGTATTGACTAGAATTAATGCAAAGACAACAATTATGACATAATATGAATAGGTCAAGAAATGAATATGATTTTTTATGACAAGTGACAAAAATGAAAGACTGGATAGTTTCATATTTTAGCAATACATAAACTAAAATCAGGTCATTGACATGGCAACACAAGGGCAAGATTTTACACTGTGTGCGACTAAATCAATCTTTGAAGAATTCTGAAAAAGAATAGTGAAATCTGCTTTGTGCATGCCAGAAAAGCACCACAATTACCTCAGGGTTGGCACAACTTGTACTAGAAAGAAAGACAGAGTTTTAGACCAAGATACACTTTGATATTTTTGCCACAATATTGTCTTGTCTGAGGAAAATGCCTACTGTGGTAATTAGAGACACACAAACACACACGCACACGCACACGCACACACACACACACACACACACACACACACACACACACACACACACACACACACACACACACACACACACACACATGAGTAAATGAAAGGCAGACTCAATGTCCACCTTTACTAACCACAGCTCCTTAAAATCCCTAATTACCCTGATGGCATCATCTAAGGATGCATAGCTAACCCTGGCATCCTCACCTGCAATGAAATCATTAACAGAGCCCCCCTTGAGATACGACAAATGGTGAATCAACCTGAACTCGCCTGCCTGTTTCTTTGGTACTAGCCCCAATGGTGAAACTTTAAAAGTAAGAAAAGGCTGACTATCAAACGGGCCCAATAACTGACCCACCTGACACTACTTCTCCACCAAACCCCCCAATATATCCTCCTTGCCCTGCACTGAGTGAAGATTCTTACAAACCACCCCATCTCCAGCCACCTTAGATTTAAAGGGAATACTTGATAAAACCCATCTAATATCTTATCCTTAAGCACAAGGTTGGGAAAGCCTCGAAGCATCCATCATAAAACCTTCACATTAACAGGGAAAAGCAACCCTTCCCCTACTCCCCCTAAAAAAAACACCTCCCCATAAACCATGAAAATTACCTCTACCTCTAATTGCCTGAAACCCCTGAATGGAGGGAAAGCTGCCCTCCCCTGATGTGAAGTTCACATTCATAGAATCCATCTCATGGCACCCACATTGAACGGCTGGATGGTTCCCTCCACACCTTGAACAAGAGTGCAAGAACATGCACCCTACCCACTAACAACTTCCACTATTAAATGTCCAGCACACACCAACCCCTTCCCCCTTTCCCCCTCTATTAAGCCCCCCATAACTGTCCATCATGGAAGCCAACCAGATGTCAGGATGTCGCACCTTCCAGCAAAGAGAAAGATTCACTGCTTTCCGCTTCTGGAACCTCTGGTCATACCATAACCAGGCTATCCTTGGCCATAAGCACTGCGCCTCCTGAATCATGAGAAAATAACCCAAAAGGGGTAAAGCCAAAGTCCCATCCTTTTCAAGCTGCACTGCCATGTAATAAACAAAACTGACTATCCAATTATCCCAGGTGCTAGGATGAATTCTACCTACCATCACCCTCTCCAGTGCTGCCAAGGCTGCCAGCAAATCCTTACTATTCTCCGACTCAACCTCGACCAATCTGTGTACCCCTACCACCAAATAATTGTAGCAAACTGGTGAAAATAAAAACTAAAAAGCACAAATTCACCAGTAGGACTAATAGACACAAGTTTATTTTTCAGGTTGAGCGCTTTCATCAAAGTAAAATTGACTTCCTCAGAACAATATACAAACAGTCATGTGGATTTAAATATATTACACTGTCACAGGATAGGTGAGGAATCCCACCAGTCAAACAAAAGATCTCTTGAATAAATTAATACCTTAAAGGCATACACTATATTTTTTTTTTTTTTTTTTTTATCTTGAAACAGTACCTTTAATGAGAGCATCCTGGCAAAAAGTCATAGGTCTATCAAAGACTCAGAAATATTGCTCCCCTGCGAGGGGATGAACGATAAACCTTTATTCAGGACATATTTTTCTTTTTTTTTTTTTTTTTTTTTAAATTTTCTTTATTTCAATTTTCAATAAAACAAATACATCAGTAAAAACCAAAGAAAATACAGAAAACAAAACAAATTGCAATACCATTCAACAAAATAACATTCAGAACAAATACGTAAAAACCAAAACTATATACAAATTCTACCTTGCCCAAGAACTAGTTATATAAGTTATTCACAGTATGGTATAATGAGATGCTATCCAAAGAAACAGAGGAAAAAGAAAAGGAGAAACTCACTTAAGTATATGATCGGATAGAATGCCCCAGAATTCCTTAGTAATTGGCTTGTGCTTAATATTGTGAAACAGGTGTTTGTGAGCCCTAAGGTACTTAATAGCTATGTGTTTAAAGCCCTCCCAGGAGATGGAGTGTCTATTTTTCCAATTTAGGGAAATGTAATATTTAATTAGCATGAAAATAGGAATCAATACCTTACATTTCCTTTCAGATAAACCTGGAGGTGGAATATGTAAAATTGTAAATTCCCATGAGAGGGTGCATTTTTCGTAGCCAATTTTCTCAAGTATCACTCTCAAGGCACACCAGAGCTTATAGGAACACTTGCAACTCCAAAACGAATGAAGAATATCATCAGTTTGGTTCAAGCAGTAACGGCAATTAGGGGATTGGTTAGGATAGAGCTTACTTAGTACTTCAGGTGTAAAGTATGCATTGTTTAGAATCATCAGCTGAGTATATTTCAGCCTGTTGAAGGGAATAGTTTTAGAGCTTCGTTTTATAGCCTGTGATATTAAACTTTGGTTTATAGCAGGATTCCTTTTTAACCAGAATTTTGAAATAATGAACTCATTCTGATATCTTAGTGACATGATAGCCTTGTATACATTTGAGGTCATCTTTTTTTCACCAAGCAGAAGTTTCTTTAGAGTTCTACATGCTGAAATATCCTCCTCCGAGATCAGGGAGTGGTCTATGTACTTCCCTATCAAGTCTCTAACCTGTCGTAACATGACCAGGTACTTCTTGGGCAAGTTCAAACTAATTCTTAATTCAGAAACTGCCTGATGTCTGAAGGGGAAGAAATCAGAGATAGAGGTGTTCAAAAGAAGGGGGTAATGTATCAAGTTTAACATGTGTCCATTCAGGTTAAGGTTGGGGTTAAGGTGAATCAGTTGTAATGTTATGAAGGAGTGAGAGAGGTTCAAAGATTTGAACAGAGCCTGGAGGGATTTTATGCTATATAATAGACCTTTTGTATGTTTCAATATGCCTATGTTTGCTTCATTTAGAAATGGAAGTGCTACAGGGCTAAATTTTAATGATTTAATGTAATTGTTACCCAGAATCACCCAAGACGGGGCCCATCTATACTTATCTTTATGATACGACGCAATCTTTAATACTCTACTGGCATTGATTATCTCATAGTAGGTTTTAAAGTCAGGTAAACCCAGACCTCCCTGCACCTTCGGATAGGTAAGTTTAGAGTAGCTGATCCTGACCAATTTAGGGGCCCATACGAATTTAGAGATAGAAGATACGACCTTTTTAAAAAAATTGTTATGTAAAATACAGGTGGTTGAATGAAACAGATATGACATTCTAGGAAGAATGTTCATCTTAATCACTGTGGTTCTGGCCAGGAAAGGGAGTTTAAGCCTAGACCATCTATTTATATCATTTTGAATATTTGACCAATACCTGACCACATTATCCTGAAAGTAATTATGATTACCTTGAGAGAATTGTATACCTAAATAGTGGAGCTGTTCCTTCGCTTTGAACTCTGATTTTAGAGTTATATTAGGCAACCTAGAGGGTATGTTTAGGGGGAATATAAGAGATTTTTCTCTATTAAGTTTATAGTTAGCTAATTTAGAAAATATATTAATTGCAGATAATACTTTATTTGGGTCAGAGTCAGGGAGAGTGAAATAAATATTAAGGTCATCTGCGTATGCCTATAAATTCGGTGGGTGTAGAAATGTGGATTGTTTAATAAGCATAAACAATGGTTCCATATATAAATTAAATAAGAGAGGGGAAAGGGGACAGCCCTGTCTGACCCCATTCACCATATTGATTCTGTTGGATGAATGCTTATTAATATGTAAAGTGGTGTATGCTGTGGAGTATAGAGTTTTCATTTTGTCTATAAATGAAAGGGGAATGTTAAAGAATGGTAAGGCGGCAAATAAAAATTTCGTGCTCAATCGGTCAAAAGCCTTAGATGCATCGACTGCTAGGGCGTACATGGGGTGTTTGGTTAAATTAGAATGATGAATCATGGCTTCCAGCAGTAGAGTCTGATCATTCGTTTGTCTGCCCGGGATAAAGCCTGATTGCTCAGAAGAGACAATATGTGAGATAACGGTTTTCAGCCTGTTGGCTAGGACCATGACCAGAATTTTCATGTCCAAATTGATTAAAGATATGGGTCTATAGTTCCCAGGGATTTTAGGGTCCGTATTATGTTTGGGAATGAAAATCGTTCTGGAAGCATTTAAGTGCAGATCTTTAAACCCATTGCAGATAATATAGTTAAACAATAAGTTCAATATTTTGGAGACTTTTGTGCTAAATGCCTTATAAAATTCAGCCGTAAACCCATCTGGGCCAGGGGATTTGTTAGGTTTAAGGTTATTAATGGCTGAGATAATCTCTTGTGTATTTATCTCCTTTTCTAGGAGCTTATACTGACCCTCTGTTAGTTTGGGAAGGTTAGATTATTGAGAAAGGATTGTATTTCTGCGTCCCCAACTATGTTATCTGTGCACCCATAAGTCTGAATAAAAATGTTTTCAAAAATTTCAATAATGTCCTTAGGTTGCTGGAAGTCCTTCCCTTGATAATGTATTTCAGGAATAAATGTGGCAGCTTTAGTGAGGTTGATCACCCTGGCCAGAAATCTGGAGGGAGAGTGTATCACGTCTGCATATAAGGCCAGAGATTTAATCTCATGGAAACTCAGGTTCTCTGCATGCAGCGATATTAGATCTTTTTGTAGTTGAATCATACGTTCTTCTAACAGGGGGGTATGTTTCACTTGGGACTCTATTTCTATTTTATGAAGTTGAAAGGTAAGAGCCTGTTCTTTTTTATAGCGAAGTTTCTTGTAGTATGCAGCTTTATTTATCAGAAGGCCCCTGATCATTGATTTTATTGCGGCCCATTCACAGTCTAACGGAGATTGAAAAGATTTCCTGGATTTAAGAAAGTAGTCCAGGTATTCGTCAATTTGAGACATGATCTCCTTTCTTCCCAGGAGGTTGGGGTTCAGCCGCCAGCAAATGTCTATTCTATCTTCTGAGCCCCTACTGTATCGTTGAATACCCATAGAGATCTTAGAGTGGTCAGAGATAGATCTAGGGGATTGTTTATATGAGATATTCATAGTGTAAAAGGCTTTGGAAATAAGAAAGAAGTCTATTCTGGACCAACTTTTGGCACAACTAGAAAAAAAGGTGTAGTTGTACTTTTTCTGAGCAGGATCTAAGAATATGTTTGGGTCAAATAGATTAAACTCTTCTTTCAGTTCAGTTATGTCTTTATGTACTGAGAGGTTAGCTCTAGCCCTGGGATTCGATCTATCTGATTTGGGGTCCTGCACTGAATTCCAATCCCCCCCTACGATATAATAGTAATTAGGAAATAAGGTGAGGAGGTTATATATAGCTTCGTAAAGAAACTGCTGAGCAGTGCAAGGGGCATATATGTTGAGAAGTAGGATAGGTTTATCTAATACGGGATGCTTAGTAGTAAAATAACACCACCTACCCTCATCATCAGATCCCATCTCTCCTATACATGACCCAAAGTTATTTTTGATGACAATGGCCACCCCAGCTCTATTCGTAGTGCCTTCTGAGGCTATGATCTTTTTGATCCAAGGCCTTGATTTTTCTTGTTTCCATTGATGATTCAACAAATGTGTCTCCTGAAGGAAAGTAATATCAGCAGTAGATTTCAAGATCAGGTGCATAAGCAGTTTTTTTTTTTAGGTGATTGTATCCCCTTAATGTTCCAGGATTCTAAGTTCCCCATCTTCTGGTTAGGTTAAGTATATTTAAGAAATCAGGAATATAATGGGGAGTTTGAACAGCGTTGCATAAAAACGTGAGATTATAATGTAAAAATGGGGCAAGTAGAACATTTCCTTCCCGCTTAATCCCGGTGCCTATCCACCTCCCCCTAAGCCCGGAAGGGTCTGGGAAGCTAAGATGAAATGATCTTGAGATCACCCAATGTGTGAAAAACCTTGTTCCCAGAGAGTACAACCTAACACTCCATAAAACAAAATGCATAGCTAACCCATGCAGTGCATACACAGACCCAAAACTCTGCCTCAAAAAGAAAGTGAAAACATGCAGAATTAAAAACAGACAGATAATTATTTACATAATAGCGCTGAGCTTAATTACCCTTACAAAATAAGCCAGAGCCTTCAACTATATTAAGTGTAACTCAAGGAAGTTGTTTGAGTTGTATTAGTTACCAATAAGATGTTGTTAATCATCAATAAACATATAAGTTTTTCAGATTAAGTGCTGAAATAATATTAATGATTAATTTATTTCCGCTCTATCCCCTTTAAAAATTGTAGCGCTCAAGGCTTGCACCATTTGCATTTGCATAAACATGGTTACGATATATGTATGCATTAGACGAGTCTACTACAACAAATACCTGTCCTATTCAGGCTTGAGGGCAGCTTACATCAAGGTCAATAACTGCTGAGGAAAAGTATATGGAACATGGATACTGTGTCAGTAAAAAACAGATTGCTGTATATGTGGCAGTAATGTGATTCAGATTATGTTTTTTTAGATTTGCTGCTTTGCAATAGCTTTCTTCATATAAAGAGAGTGCCTACAGACGGTTTTAACTTCCCGCGAGATTGAAAATGCTGCCAGGTAAGGTATTGAAAACCTTTCTCCCCTTATAGGCCCGTTTTGACAGGAAATCTTTGAAAGGGAACAGCGTTGAAGTGCCCAGAGATTTAATCTGTCTTTCCTTGCTTCAGGAAATGCACAACCTTCCCTATTAGGCAAAGTACATGAAGCACCAAGTCCCCTTAACAATCATTTTCGGCCATCTCTTAGGTTGACAGCTTTCTGCATCCTAGTCTGTCAAGCAGGGTCTCTGTAACTGAAAATCATATTAAAAAAAAAAAAAAAAAAATCTGTATATTGCTAGTGCTGGCTGGCACAATAAATTTGCATGTGCTAATCAGAATAAAATGCATTATACAACACAAACATTAATTTGAATTCTTCTGCTTTCCCTGTACAAGCCTGACATAAACTTTCCCTTCTTTAAAGTCTGTTCTGTCAATCTGTTTAAATGGTTGAAATGTAGCGATCATTAGGAACCGGCTAGCAACATCCAATGGGAGTTTCATTTGACAGATGTCCAGTCTAGATTTAAATAATTCATTTGAAAAAGAAAACACCAGCTTGCAGTAATTCTGCAGGTGTCTAAACAGATGTATATTCAAAAATAATTAGGCAATACATCCCTGCGTGGCATGTGTGTTTTACAAGACTATCACAAGGAGAAGAAAGCAGGAAACTTTCATCACTCCCAGTCCCACGCTCTAGCTGACTGCACCCGTTATAACAGCTTGCGTGTATTAGAAGCCAAGGGTTCTCGTTGCTTGAGGAAGCTGTAAGCCCTGTCGGCGTTATTGAGCTATGCACTTTTAAAGGCGCTTTGCTAGCAGGGAACTCCTGGGGTCAAAGATCCATGTACGGATAGCTGAGTTATGACGTCGTGTTTAGAGAGTAAAGTCAGTCTAGGTGATAGTACGAGGGTCGTAGATCCTACGGACAGTGGATATTAAATGAAAACCAAAGGACCAACTCGCAAGGTAGGATTATGATTTTGAGCAACAGTTTCTGCAACAAGTACGTTTTTTACCGCTTGTGTTGAATATGCTATAGTTGACTGAACAAGAAGCCATGCTGCATATATTACATCTAAAATAACGAAAGTAGAAAAAAAAAAAAAAAAAAAAAAAAAAAACATTCACTTCTCTCCTTTGTTGGTTGGTCTGATAGGCGGACAAGATAATATCTTGCTCATACAACAGGGGCATGGTACAGGGTGGTTTAGTATGCACATAAAAACTGGATGTTCGTGATCTGTCGCCCACAGCTACAGGAGCAAAATTACATCCTTTAGGCTGGTTTAACCGGACATTCATTGAAAGCTTTTTTGAAGACCACAGCCGCTTCCTCATAGTTTTGAGTTGATAACTGGGCCCCCTAGTGAACAAAAATGAGGGTGTTGGGGTACCTCATTTGAAATCTAATCTGCTTGCTAATCAGATAAGCACAGAAAGGGGCTAGTTTTTGTCTTTCCTGCTTAATTGGTGTTGGTAGATCAGGAGATAGATAAATTCTATTACTCTTCCATTCTATGTATTTTTTCTTTTTTGCTGCGCTTGTTAGTTTGTACACATGCTGGTAGTTTAAGATCTTGACGTACACTGGTCTCGGATTAAGTTTGTCAGCTGCTGGTCTTAAAGCTCTGTGTGCACGTTCTATAATTAACTTGTCTGAGAAGGGTTCTTTATCCAGGAATGTAGAAAAAATTTCAGAAATGCACTCCAGTAAGTCCAAATGTGTAACCTGTTCTGGGATACCTCTGATAATGAGGTTGTTGCGTCTAGATCTGGCTTCAAGGTCTGTTAGTTTCTGTTGTATATTCTTTATATTTGTGTCATTGTTCTTTTGCTCTTTTTGTAACTGGTCAATTTTAATCTCATTTTCTAACACCCTTGCCTCCGTTTTATCCATTCTGGTTAATATTCTGTCAATGGAGTCATTGAAAGTTTTAAGCTGTTGTGAAAGGTCTTGGATTGCTGACTGAATGGTTTGTAAGGCAATCTTTAGTTCCTCCATATAGTTTGAATCAGATTTCTCTTTTGATGTTATTGGTGGTGTCTTGGGTGCCTCTTGTTGTTTAGTAGTCCTGGTCCTCTTCGTGGTGATTTCTTTTTCTGGAGAGGCTATAGTTGAGGATTTTGCTTTAGTGGTTTGAGTTTCCATGTGATCAAGTTCTTTTGACATAGTTATGTATCTTATACAGTGCCTTATTTCTTCACAGGAGTAGTAGGCCTCCGAGGCCTAGAGCACATGTAGCCCGGACTAACAGTAGAAGAACAGAAAAATCAGGCACAATCCTTCACACCACAGATTCTCTCTTCCTCGAGAAAGTTGGTAAGCGTAATAGGTGAGATTCTTGATTAATCTGAAATGTTATTAAATCTTAAAAAGACTTTCAGACCTTAAAGTTAGCTGTTGAATTGTAGGTGAGTGGCAGAGCTCTGTGGAAACACTGCTTACAGGACGGCAGCCATTTTGTTCCTCCTAAAGGCATACACTATAAACACTAAAAATACAAAACAATACATTTCTATAAAGAAGTTATATAAAATTAAACCCTTTCCACTCTTTCTTTTAAAGCAGGCAAGATGGATATAAAATCATTTAATCCTGGACACAGGTTAGCTGCCAAACTAAGCTGCCACATCAGTTCCCTCTTGTTTAAAGTGGTTTTCCAGTTGCCACCCCTGGGGTTTATTTCAATGGTATCTAATATCCCAAACTTAAATCCAGAGAAATTAACACATATTTTACTTTGATGAAAGCGCTTAACCTGAAAAATAAACTTGTGTCTACTAGTCCTAATTGTGAATCTCTGTACCCTTATTGCATCAATTAACTTGAATACATCCACATATTCCCTTTTCCAAATTTTTTCCTTAACTGAAGACAGAATGTGCGATTTCAAAAAGATTGCACCTGATCCCTGACCCAAGGCCTGTGTGGTTAACCAGTCACCTGGGCAAAGGCCAAAATCAGAACCTAGCTTGGAACCCAATCCCGTGCTTTCCACTGACCTTGCACTACCTCCCAATTGCCCCCCCCCACTAGCCCCAGAGATCCCTGCAACCTCCACCGGAGCACACCCTATGGTATTCCATTCACTACGAAAGTCCGAGAGTCCATCACCCTGGGCTCCCCATCTTCCCCAGCTACCCCCACATCCTCAGTGTCAACCCCATCTACCGAAACTGTTGATGCAAGATCATTACCTGAGCCTCCATTCAGAGTCCTGCCTGGAAATGATGGGCCAGCTGTAACCACCTCCTTTAATACTCACTGCCTCTTCCCTCAAGCCTCTTCCCTCAAGCCATCACTGTAACTCTTGGCGTGGAATGTTGCCTTTTCTGACTGGGTTCCTGCACCTGCTCTGCTGTCACCGCATCCGCAGTTGACACCTCTTGAAAAGTTCTTCCACCTGTGCCACTATGGCCTCCCAACGTTGACACAGTCCATTCAAGTTAGCCATCTGGAGAAAGAGCGAGAAAAACATATATATATTATTATCCAGCAGTTATAGCCATAAGTTCACCCACTTTGACCTCCTCCCCATTACCCCCAATCCATCCGGCCAATGAAACCAGGTACACCAGTCTCCCCTGCATAATGACTCAGCAGCACCAGAAATGTATGGCTTACATAACTGAGTAGCTTTGGCCCATAGCCAACATGATCCCTATGTCCAGGTCCTTCAATTTAAAACAGCAGCCTACAACCGGCATGTTAGAAAGGTATCAGACCCTGTGCACTACAGTTAGAGCAACTTATCACTATGCCAAATGAGCTGCGGGCCAAAGGATTGCACCCCCAGATCAGCGTGGACTAAACATACATCTCTTTATGTACTATATATATATATATATATATATATATATATATATATATATATATATATATATACATATATATAGATTCACTTCTTAATTTCTAAATACAAAAAATCCCGAGGTTCAGAATATCGAATTCAGAACCTTGAGATCTTGGAATCTTGAAATTAAGAACCCCCAGTCAACACACCCTCTGCTACTTAAATATATCAACTCTGATTTGCATTTTAGCGAGGAAAAGGGAAATCTCCCGTTCAGCACTGTATGCCGATCTCCGTTCAGGATTTCGAAGTTTTAAAACTTCAATCATATGAATTTTGAAGTTTTAAGCTTTGAAATTCTGTAGGGGACTCATATATATATATATATATATATATATATATATATATATATATATATATATATATATATATATATGTATGTATGTGATGGTCTTGCCTTATTCTTTATGTTTCCTTTTTTTTTTTTTTTTTTTAATAATATAGGGGAGCTAAGCTATTTTTTTTTATATAGGAGCTAAGCAATCACTCAGCTCTGACAGAGCTGTTCCCTTCCAATAGAGCTCAGCCAAGCTCTGCTGTCACGTCAAGGTGGGCACCCCTTCTACTAATGGCTTCTTGCCCCACTGCGCATGCGGCAAAACCTCAGCCACCCGGTCAGATGTTTATTAGCCTGGGAAATTGCCAGGAAACCACCTCAAAGACCAGCAACTGCAAACGGGCCCACACACCCGCAGCCCACAGGACCGACCATCAAATCACTGGCCATGCACAGGGCACAGGTGACTCAGAAATGCAGTGCATGCAATCAACTACCCAAAGAGATGGAAATCAAGCAGAAGAGATCCACCCCCACCAGCCAAAGCAATGCACCATGAGGCCAACAGGAGACGGCAGGGAAGCAAACAACAAAACCGACTGCAACCTTCTTGAGAAACCTAAGGTAAGACAGGGAAAAAACAGCCATGTTCCAAGTAAGAGGGATGCACAAGTCACATCTTAACTCTCACAGTCATGCTGTCCCCACTTACACCCAATGTGGCCCTCACTTGCCAATACCCTGCTCCGTTCCCACAGCCATCCCCCATTCCTCACTGCTCTCTCTCCTAATCTCCACCACCCCAGATTCTTATAATACTCCTCCATCTGCCCTCTATACATTAAAAAAAAAAACACACACACATAACCCGTCACTGAAGCACTCCATTGCAGCACACACCCTCCAAGGCCTACCTGCTACTGAAGTACCTACAAGGTTGTTTGGACATGAGTTAGCTTCACCAGCTCACCAACTCATACCTAAATGTGACACCACTTACTCTGCTCCCAAATATATAAGCCAAGTCCCTCTCTATCCTACATCACTTCCCCTTAACTCCACAAACCACTTAACCCCTTATTGTCCAAAGTCCCAGGCTCAACTACCTGATTTAACCACACCAAACTCCCCCTTCCCTCTTAAAATACCCTCCCATTCACCAAAAGAGAGTCCTGGACAAATTGGTTTGTGCCAAACATCATTTATCACTAGAAAGCTGTATAGGAAAAATCATGAATGTAACACATTACCAATACACTCATCTAGAATATCCCCAAGGATGAATCCTTGGTCACATTTTTTTCTCTCTGTATATTAACGATACACAAACAGACCTAACCTCTTTGAATCTTACCCTTTATGCAGATGATTTATTTATGCTAACAGGTGATACTAAGCCAATTAATATCCAGTCAACAAAGAGACTGATCACAAAAAAGTTTCAATGTGGTTTACAAATGACACTCAAGTTAATATCTTCAACACCAAATCTATGCCATTTGTTATGCCCCACACCCCTTATGCCCTGCAGCTCGCAAATATCTAGAGCTTTCCCTTCACATCTCACTTAGCTTCCATAAACATGTCTCTTTTATTGTTAGTAAAGCATCAACACAATGAAAATAAACCTACACAAATAACTGGAATATCTACTCTTAACATTTATACATAAATAGCTCTGAGTATAGTTATACCAAAACTAAGCTACACTCTTCCTTTAGTGGCTCTGTTTTTTATTACTTTGACTCACTTCATACTCATTCTTGTCTACTTTAGTGTCACTAGGACACTGACAGTTACCAAAATGGTCATCTTACTTTTCTGCAATTCCATCTAAAACAATGTATTTCCTCTCCTCTTCTAATGGCGCTCCCACCACTATCCCTATTGTATTCCATTTGGCCTCAAACATTTGTTGACCAGATCCTTGATCGATTCCCATTTTGTCCATCATTCTCAGAATGGACCTTCTCCAAGTTCTCACCAGTAGACTTGAATTCCATTCCTCAGTTGTAAGATCCATCTGCTCTGTGAAATCTTTAAAGTCTTCCCTTTGAAATAAATTCACAGATTACAACAAATAAAAGTGCTGCAGATATTGATTTAATTTGTCACCCTCTCGCAAACTTCCATCTTCCCTGCTACGCCTAAATGCACTGAGAATTCTGAGCTTGTCTCCTAGATACACAGGCTATCTGGCTTCTACCTGAATGATTTCACTCTGACATTTACTTTTATGTGTGTTCTGTGTGGTATATTATTTTTATAACCTCTCAACATTACCATATTATTTGCAAAACACCCTGCTAGCTGTACATGATTACCTCAAATGTATAAATTGTGTATTATCATTCACTCTCTTTAAGGGGCGTATTTTACATGTATATTATGATACATATTTAATACCACACATTTCATATATCCTGTAGATGGAGTCTCATTAAATTGCAATGTTAAAAGTATCTATTTTGTTTCCAACTATAATTACTGCAATGATCTATCAAGAAGTTTCCATTATACTGTTTAACTATAGCTCTGGCTCGGGTTATAGGTGAAAATGTTGTTTGTACCAATTCACTCAACTCACTAAAAACCATATGAAAGAGTTAGTAATCAGTAAAATAGTAAATCAATCAATCAATAAATCAGTCAGTCAAACAAATCAGTCAGTCAATCACCAGCTGCAGGATATAGTTAGCATATTTGTTAAAACAATTTTCACACACTTCACAGCAGGTGATGGTGTATATCAGAGTGTGCCTGCAACAAAGGGAGACATTCCTTTATATACTTGCAAACCTATTTATTGTTGCCGCAAGTACATTTAAAGCTCACCTTCACAAGATCAGGCAGCATACCTTGCAGTTTCCTACACTGAATTATAGAAATGTTACTAAAATCCATCACAATCTTGGTAAACAACAGGTTAACATGTGGGCACATCCCTGCCTTATTGGAACAGGCTTACCAGTAAACAAACAGGAGTACCAGTTTTAAAGGGGGGGGGGGGCATTACATGCATCAACTTAAACAGTATTATGTGATAATCACAGAGAAAATCATAATGAAGCTACTCAAAAAGACACAGTGAAACAGTTTCTATTAGGTATGAAGAGGTATGGATTTGTTAAGGGGAGGCCTTATTATGATTCCTTAATGATATAACAGAAGCACCTGATGAAGGACTGATGGTGCATGCTGCTAATGATGACTTAATTAAGACATTCAAAGGTATTTCCCATAAGGAGGACAATGACAAATTAAAGGGATATATGTGAGCACATCTGTAGGTAATCTAAAGGGAAAACACTCAGTAAGTAACCCAAGTCAGAATTAATGTGGTATTCATTACCCAATAGGGGTTACCAGTGATGTCCCATAGGACTTTGCAATGGGACCACTTTGTTCTGTAGAAATCATCTTATTAAAAATAAAAGTGGGAAATGGAATCTAGATAGCCAGCTATGTTAATGACTACAAAATGTGAAATATAATTATTTTAGTAAAAGATGACAATGCTTTCAAAGACAGTCTACAAAACAATGCACACTCAGTATAGTAGCAATGCCCTCACTTTTAATGTCAGTAAATATAACATTATTAGACTTGACAAAAAAGATGAAGGTTATGACTTCAAAAACAATTATCAAATCATGACAATATTGTTCCATAACTAGAAATCCAGGATGAATGGTACACAATATTTTTAACTTTCACCAAAGCATAGTTATCAAAGTCAGATAAAGCATATTATATAACATATCTTATTCTAAAGGGCACATCTAGATGGATTTATATCATGTTACCAAGTTTCAAAAATTCATAGGGTTGAAACCATATGTTCGAGTTTCAGAAAACTTGAATGCAAAAATAAGAAAAGCTATGTTTCTGCAGGGAGGCTATTCCCCGCAGCCTTCATACCCCCTGCAAATTATATATACTGTCTGTGAGATCACACTACAGTGGAGAAAAGGGTAAATTCCTTTTAAAATATTTACATGTAGATTGCAGTACTGTGGGGATTGAGAAATTTATCTTTTTCCCCACTGTAGTGCGATCTCAGAGTTGAAATATATAATTTGCAGGGGGCTTGCCCCTACAAAAACGTAGATTTATTTATTTTTTTACAATTGAGTTTTTGGAAACTTGAATATTTGGTCTCGACCATATAAATTTTGAGTTTCTGAAACTTGATAATATGATATAAACCTGTCTAGACACACCTTGTAGAACCTTGTACTATTTATACCTCACATATTCAAATGTATGTTGCTTTAGACCCTGTGGCTAGTGGAGAACAAATAAACCTGTGATCTTTTCCCTAGTAATTTCTTTATTAAAACTGCATTCTAAAGACATGGTACTAATTATCAAGCTTCACTTGCATATAGTGTACATACTATAAATGTACTGTGCAAATACATTTATTGATGTGACAGTGGGTTACTGCAGATACACAGTGTGCCTTCATCTGCCCGTAATGAAGATGAACATAATGTATATTGCAACTCTGTTACGTAATGACTAATTGGCGTACCCTTCACCTTTGCATTTTATGGTTATTTTTGCTATGTTATGCATGTACCTATACCATATTACTGGAATTTTGTACTGTTTCAATGAGCCTAGGTGATGGCTGAAAAAGGACAGTAAACCAGCCACCCACCCAGTAAGCAAATAGAAAATAAATACATTTCTTAAATACACTATAGCATTTTCTAACTTCCAAAGTATTCAAGTGAAACAAGTTGAAAATATCCACTACTTGTTAGAAATTTATATGACTGAAAGAAGAATTATTTAACAAGTTTTTATGAAATGCAATTATATTCTGTTTCTTGCAAGTTACATAGAAGTGACATCGGTCTGGTATGTAAATCAATGACTGATCCAAACCTGTTTGAAAATCTAAGCCTGGAACATACCACTGGGAGAGTTAATTCCACACCAGGCATCTAATATGAAAAATTCATGTTAGTAATTAACCCTTTTTCAAAACTAACCTTTTACACACAGACACAGACACATAGACACACAGACATATACACACACATGATCACATTCAAAATGTGCACACACACACACACACACACACACACACACACACACACACACCTATTTATATCGGAGGCAGAAAGCATCAACATGGATTATTGCAATCAAGGTTCTTAAATGCAAACAAGACATGAACTCTGACATCCCAATTTTAATTCATGTGAAATAATTATACATACGCCTTTTTTCATTTTATAGTTATTATTGGAATAAGGTCTTCAGCATGACTTTAGTAATTTAGTGTTCCCAAGCATAGTGTGTTAATTTGGGTTCTATGTCATATGATCGACTGCTGAGATAGTCACCTGCAGAACATCGATTACAGAAGCCTGAAAATGCAAAAAGATGCAAATGAACATAACACTTCTACAACATTGTTTATTCAGTTTGCAATCCCCTTGACTGCTCCACTCCCCTTTCCAATTATATGTAAATATATTTATGATATACCAACTCTTAGATCACACTATAGTTGGGAAAGACAAAACCCTACTCCCTTATGTACAGTGATGTCACTATCCAGCTACTGTATATTTGTACTGTTTGCATTTTCCATGTTCTGCTTGTTGACTATTTTCATTATTTGATCGTATAACGTAAACACATTACCTTGCATTTCTTCACATTAAAGCAAAGCTGATAGAAATGCAATATTGTCCCTAGACTTGGCAAATCCTTTCTATAACAATTTACTGCACTTTTTCTATTTACTTTATTTTGGATCTTCATGCTATCTGCAAGAAAATATACTTTTCTCACCACACTTAGTCAACATCATTGGTAGAGGTACTGAAGTGGACTGAATCAGGACTAAACCTTGCAGTAATTTGTGTGTGTGTGTGTGTGCGTGTGTGTGTGTGTGTGTGTGTGTGTGTGTGTGTGTGTGTGTGTGTGTGTGTGTGTGTGTGTGTGTGTATATACATTTATATTCGTGTGTGCACTTTTACATTTGTGTGTGCTGTGTGTATGTATATATATATCTGTGTGAGTGTGCGTACGTGAGTTTGTATAGGTATATATAGGTATATGTAGTTATGAGAGAACAAATGTGTGTAGCTCACCCTTGTGCTAACATTAACACTGTGATAGTCTGAAATGCAAAAGTACATGAAGCATTGTGTCTCTTCAGATCTTTTTAGCAACAAGTATTAGGTCAACAGAAACATGATCAGGTATAAGAGCAGCCCTCTGATTTCCATACCTCAGTTTAACAGCAATACTACAATTTTTGTCAAACATTTATATATATCATCTCTTACATAGTTCTTCCTTCCATGTTGTTTCCGCATTTACATTTTTTCCATAGCTGTAAAACTGTTTTGATTTAAAACGTGAGCCTTTGTATAAAATAGTAGTTGATGTCTTTTATTGGATATTACTCTGGTTGTATCACCTTTACTATTAAGCTATTATTCATACCTCTTGCTTAGTTTGCCTGGCTTTGCCTTCATTTAACATTTTTGTTTTACTGCTTTGATATGTTTGTGGCTCCCCTGTGAGCTTAAGAAAATACAGTTGTGTAAGTAAACTTATATAACAGTAAATGTTCAAAAGATCACTGTTTCAGTAGCCTAAGTTATATGGGTTATGTCCTGCCAAGGATATGACAGTCAGCCATCTTTCAAACTTTCAGGGCACCTTCTCTGCCCAAACCATCAGTCAGCTAGAGGTGAGCAGACTAAAAAGCGAGGTTTGGGTGCCAAGCCCTTTAGAGCTTTCATACCAACAGGGAGGCTGAGTTCTGAAAGGACAATGATAGGAACAACAAAAAATAAGTATCTACAACCTGCCATAAACAACACACCAAAAAAAAGACAAGGAGATGGAGGGAGGGAGAGGCTACCTCAACAGTGATCATTCAAACATCTACTATTATTATAAGTTTATAGGTTCATAGGAGATTACTAGGCTAACAGCTTAAGAGCCCTTAGAAGCCTAGCCAATATAACTTGATTTTACCCAATGTATTGCCCCTAGAGGCAAGAGGAAGGTATGCATTTGTGCCTATGCATGGAGTATCTTATATATTGCCCCTGTCCATAAGAGACATTGGTGTGAATTTGCCATTTTCCATCCATTGATCAAAACTGAGTTTGAAATGGGCTAGGAAAAGGCTTTGCTTAATGTGAAGGGGAAGCCTGTTTCAAAGAAGGGTCAATCTCTGAGACACATATGCATCCCTTCAGCATGTTTTGTTCGAGTTGCTGACTAAGTTTAGATCCTTAGATCAGGTGACCCTTATGCTGTTTGACTTGCACATGTGCAGCATCTTCATCAAGGCTGGATTTGTGAATGCCTTGTAGGTCAGGCACAGGTCACCCCTTAATAGTCAGTATGAGATAGAGTAAAGGGTAAAGGTATAGGACTTTTAGTGTATCCGCACAGGACATGTTGTTTACAGCCTGTATTTTATTTGTGAGGAAACTCTCAGGTTGCTCTATCTGCTGTAAGTGCCTAGTCAAGTACATGCCAAATAGCACATTGGACTTGATTATTGGTCTAATGAGGGATGAGTACAGCTGGACTATAATTTCCTTACAACGGGACTATAATTTCCTTACAACTTGTGCCACATAGAAGGCTTCCTCACCACTGTGGACACATGGCAGTCAACATTCCGGCAACTATCTGTGTACCTGGATCTCTCACCTCTGAGTCTACTCTTAGAGGTGTGCTATTGTATTATAATGCATTTTTTCACATTTATTTATAGGTCATGGTTCTGGCATCTTTCATTTGTCTGCTCTAGACCTTCCTGAAGCCTTCCACATTAAATTTGACTTCAGAGAAGTATATTCTGAATGGGAGTTGTCTCAACACTGAGTGCTGTGGCACACCACTAATAACTGGCCTCTTGCTGCATCTGGATTCACCCACTTTAACCACGTGTCCTGTCCGTGAGCCAACTCACTGTCCATCTGGTAATGTAGGGATTTATACCCAGTTTTGTGAGTTTATTTATAATACCTGAGTGTGTAATTGTGTCAAATTCCTTGGCCCAGTTGAGGTAGGTGGTATGCACTGTTTTACCCTCAGCTATGGCCTTAATGGCTTTCTCAAAGAAATACACCAGATTCAGTAGGCAAGACCTGCCCTTGACAATGCAGAATTGGGTCAGGTCCAGTGTTTGGAGGTTTCCTATGTCATTATTTATGAGGTCCATGATTATTCTTCCCATGCCCTTACATATAAGACTAGTCAAACTTATGGGTTTGCAATTTCCCAGGGTTAGTAGATGATCCCATTTTATGCAGAGGGATAACTGTTGCTATCCTCCACTCTATCAGGACAAAACCAGTCCAGAGGCTGTGGTTAAATAGAGATCCTTGTGGGCCTGATAAATAGCACATTGGTTTAAGCTGTTCAGAGGCAACCTGATATATCGTCAGGCCCAATTGAAGATGTGTTTTTAGCTTTAAAGAGCACAATGGCAACCTGTTCTTTGGAGATAATTTGTGGTGGAGTGGTGGAAGATATTTCTTAAGGGTGAACTGGAGGTGATGGGGAGGTGAATTTTGAGCTGAATTTGTTGGCCAGCAGATGGTGGAGGGTATTTCTTGAGGAAAACTGGGGAGTGATGGGGAGGTGAAATTTGAGCTGAATTTGTTGGCCAGCAGGTTTTCTATATCATCTGGCTGAGTATAGGTGAAGCCATCTACAACAAATTCTGCAGTTTTTGCTGTTGCCTTTAAGATTGTGGACCTAACTGAAAACTTATGGTTATCCTTAGCTTTGGAGGCTATTTTACCTCGAAGTCTGATTTCAGAGACTTGACTAGTTCCCTGAGTCACTTGTTTAGACTAATGAGAGATTTCTTGCTCTGTTGTGCACACTCCCTCTCACTTCTCAACAGGATTTTCTTGCTTTTGCTGTACAACCTATAAATGCCACTTGGGTCCACTGGGGTGGCTTGTTTTTGCAGTTTGATCTGGCCTAGTTAATTCTGGTACTGATGTCTCTATGCAGTTGTTTATATGGTCATACAGGGCTTTTCTGTCTGCCTCTTCATATGTTTCTGTGTTTTCTGGATTTGGAAACTACTTATGTTATCCCTTAATAGGGATCATTTACCTTAGAAAAGTTCTTACAGCTTTTGGGGCTAGGTGGGGGGACTGGATTTACCTTTATTTCAAGGGATACCTCTTTGTGATCTGATCTTAATAGTTAGGACATCACATGGGGGGGGGGGTGCAGCACTCTTGCATATTTGTGAGTACCAAATCTAGGATATCTGTTACCCTAGTGGGAGTGCAGCCTAGGGTATTTGAATTTACACAGTCAAGAAATCTTTGGCCTTGTATGTTAGTGGTTGTGTATGCCTCCTAATTAATGGAGGGGTAGGTACAATCAACCATGAGATGGTATTGAGCCGGATTGTGAGTGACTCTAGTAACTTCAGGTATGATGTATGGTTTCCTGGCTCAAGATGGAGAACCTGGCAAGCGTATGGTAATAGATTTTTCCCATGGTTAGTTGGACATGGGGTAACTCAAGCATGTCATATTGTTTGACCAGCCTTGAGGTGTGCTTATCCTTTATGTAGATAGGTACACATCTGCCTTTTGCTCTTTCATGTTCAGTGGGTGGTCAGAATTTATGAAAGGCATTATAGCCATGAACTTTTGGAGTACTTTCCAACGCTTTGATCCATGTTTCATAACTGGACAGATGTCAGCATTCTGCAGGGTGAGGAGAGCTTACAGGGAGTGCAGTTTCTTGATGAGACTCCTAGCATTGAGTAGTAACATCTTTAGCTTGTGCCGAGTAGATTTTGTTATGTTGGAAGGTTTGTCTGTTTGGCAATACCTAAAATGCAGTATAGGAGTGGATAATGTTTTGACCAATATCCAAAAGCCTTGAGGTGACATGTGAAGATCATACCTGGCAAAGCAGCATGGACTATCAACCATGTCCTCCCAGGCTGACAAGTATTGGACCCTTTTGGAATGACACCAGTAGTTAAGACAACTGTTAAAGTTCATCATTTTATACTGTTATTTTGGCATCATCCTTGGAGTGGTACAATGCTGCTCATTGCTATGCTCATATCTGCTTATGATACATGCTCTGAGAGCTCAATTATGTCTCTCTCTGTATAATCCAAGGAGGTACGTCTTAAGTCATGACTAAGTCATACTGGTATTTGGGGGGCAAGTGACCTGAATGGTTGCGTGATTTGGTGGATCCTGGCTCCTGACAGGCAACTAACTGTAGCTTTTTCCTTATGCAGCCTGGTTAGAGGGACATCAGTGTGTCTCACAATGGAGTCTCCTATGACCATAATATTTGGTTGTGGAGTGTTTTGCATTATGGGCTTGGTAGTTGAGACATAATGAGATGTGGCTTTATGTGTTGTGATGGGAATTGTCTTGGTTCTGTGCATGTGGAGTTTCTGAGGACTACATCTGAGAGGCCTTTGAAGTTTGGGTAAGTTACATGTGAGCACCTTGGCATATTTGGTACTATGTGTGTGGTTCTTTGCGGGTGTAGTGAGTGATGTCTGTGAGTCACTGACAACCTGTTGCTTTTTTTGTTTGTATGGGAGAGTCTAGCCTCCAGTGCCAGTGTGTAACTACATCTTTCACATACTGCATTTGTCTGTCCACGAATTAAGTAGTTGTCAGTGTACATAAGGTAATTGTTACATTGCCTCAGTATGCACATGCCAACCAAGCTGGATGCAGCGATAGCAGGAAAGTGCCCATCGATGGTTACAAGTCCTAATGTGTACTTGCAAGGGATAGAAGTGAAGGATGTTTGTAACCAGACAAGGGAAGGAGGCTTACTTGGTGTAATCTGCAGCTAATCTAATGAGCGGTGCTGCCCAACACACAAACCAGATGCTGTCTGAGCAGCAATAGTCTTGAGTGCTATAATAAGGTAAGGTAGTAAATGCATAAATGCTGCTCACCATGCAGACTAGTTACCCCACAAATAATGTGGGACTGAGGTAAAGTTCTGAGGTGTTTTTTATAGGGAAATTTCAGCTTCTAGTAATTGCATGTATGCAAGGAACCAGTAACCACTGCTTTGTGAAGAGCAGCTTCACACAAATGCGAGGTTTATATACGATCAGAGGAAAGCAAGTTTTATACTATGTCCTAAGGCCAAATAAGTAAGCACACAAGCTTTCCACCAGCAGTTCTCAGCTCACATAGGTGGAATCAACCCTCAACTGCCACAAGAGTGCAGACTTTGACCCCTTAATGTAAAATGACTGGTTTGGAGGCCAGGTGTTAGGAATCACAAAAAGATGCCTAATATTAACTGAAAAACACTAAATATAATGTATTTCAGTGCAGAACAGCATCCCTTACAGCTGTTTGAAATTGCAACTTTAAACTTTAAAGAAGTGCAAAAAAAAAAAAAAAAAAAACAGTAAATATTCCAGTAAACTTCCACAGTATAATGAAAATAAGCAATGTTTGCAGATGTTTGCCTCTGTACAGGGCACTGGCATAGGGAGCAGCTCTGTGCAAAAGTGCTGAATTTATACCCACACTGGAAGTACAGAAAACTGACTGCTGAGCCATCTGGCCAATAACATGACTACACTTAGAGCCCTTGTGCGTGCTTCCTAAAGCAGATAGACCACTTAAACACCTACTGCCACTAGATGAATAATCCTAGTCTTTCTAATGTAAAAAGAACAGTAAAAGAGTGTTTGGAGTTAAATGTTACCACAAACAAACTTTAGTTTAAGGAAAGGCAAAAAGCAATTCTAGATAACATCAGTGTACTTTAAACAGTTTACAAAAGAGTGATTATGCAATAAAAGTACTTCACTTTATAGAAATAAGCCAAGGGCTACTCTACTGTGCAGAATTTATAAAGGCTCTACAAACAAGGCAAGCTTATTATTAAGCCCTTCAACCAGTAAAACAACTAGATGCAGGAATTTCTAGTGTCTTTCCCCAATCTATGCAGACCAGGCTGTCACCCACTGCTACTAGATGGAAAATCTATTGTCCTTTTGATGTAAAAACACATAAAAGAGCTTGCTAGAGTGTAAAACTGCACTACTTTATTTAACAGCTAGCTAGATGATCTAGTCAGAGCAATTAAATCAGTAAAACAGACAATACGAGATGAAATCCAATTTTTTCCAAAATAAGCACAAGAAAAGGTAAATAAATAATTTAGGATATAAACAGTACTCTAGAAAGGGAGGAGCTTATAGAGCTCAATTTACAGTAAGGATGAGCAACTTAAAAATCACCGAGTTTAAAAATCAGATCCAGGAATGGGAGGCTGGGTGGGTGGGGAAAATAACCATCAGGGAGCCACTAGCAGTGCTTGTAGATTTTGTAGGCCTTGAGTCTTATCAGAAAAGGGATTTGAGAAAGGAGATTCTGCTGATAGGGATGACTACAATTAGGGATGCAAACAATAGGCAAGATGGCGCTGTGATTTATTGGAGAAAACTGCCAAAGGAACCAAAGTATTGAGAGCAAATAACTAGAGAGGGAAAGATAATAGCATGGAAGTCTCCAAGAATTTATTTGGTCTGCAGGTTAGAGATTGCATTCCCTCACAGGGATTGATATCAGAGTGTAGGCAGAGAGAAAGAAATGGGAGGGAGGTCCTGAATGAAAGACCGGCACTGGTGGAGTTTTTAGTAGAATCTAGAACAGAAGCTGCCATTAAAAAAGGAATAATTAGTAGAGCGTATAACATATTGCATGATAACTATAAGTATCAATCAGAGGAGGTTAGAAAGGATTGGGAAGAGAGATTGGATAAACAATTAACAAAGAAACTATGGGAGGATATATGTATGTCTTCCAAATATGCAACAAACTCTAGAAGATTTAGGAATTTTGCCTAGAAATGTTTGCATAGATATTTCTATACCCCAAGTAGACTCCAAAGAATTTTTCCTCAGGCAGACAGCAAATGTTTGAGGTGTGACAAGGAAGAAAGAGATAATTGGGAACATATTTTCTGGGAGTGTGGTGAATTGGTGGACTTTCAGGATTCTCTGTGGAATGCACTGTCAGAGATGCTGAGTGGACAGATTGGTCTGATGAGGGAGATGATTTTTCTGAGCTATTATACAGAATCAGAATTGCCTAGACATGGTAAGGCCTTGCTGTGTCTAATAATGGTGGCTGCTAAAAAAGCAATTACTAGAAAATAGAAATCAAAATCTAAACCAACTATGCTAGATTTAGTGAATATAGTAACAGAGATAAAACAACTGGAACTGAGATCTTTATAAAAGGGTAGGAGCAAGCTACATAGGAAAAAAAATGGGAACTGTGGGAACAGTACATATAAGGGGGGAATGAGGTTTAAAAGGTAGCAGGACTTAAATGAGCTATGCAATGTTTGACTGAGAAAGATTGGGTAGATTAGAAATGTGTCAGTATGGTTTGAGATGTAAAATACTTGCAACTAGGATTGTGTCGGTCTGGTTTGTTTTCATTTATACAAATGTATGATTGCCTATGTAGTAAGTGATAGTTTAATAAAGATGTTTTTGTTAAAAAAGGAATTGAATAATTTATTTGATGTTGCTTAGGTTATATGATATATAGCAATATGTGTGAAGTAAAATGTTTGTTATGTTAATTATAGTGTGATTACTTTTAAAAAAATTGAAATTTGCCTATGTCACAAGTGATAATTCAAGTGATAATTCAATAAAGGTGTTTGGAAAAAAAAAAAAAAAAAGGCAAAGCCACAGTTATTCTCTATGTATTTTAGTATCACTCAAGAAATAAATTACTAGTGAAAAAAAAATCATGTGCAGTCTGGGTAATTCAAGTGTAGAACAAAAACACCAGTCCAAGCAGATTTTCTCAAAACAGAAAACAGTTAAAACAGAAAGCAGATCTATTAGATTAAGCAACTCACTGACAAAAGTTTACTATGTCGTCATATTGATCATTGCTGCAGTAGCCTTAGCAATATGGGCCGATTACCCTAGCTTACTAAATTTGGGAGGTGGAAAGGGAAAGGTCAAGGATCCCCTGGAGAATGGTCCTAGCAAAGTCTGATCTTAACCTAGAGCAGGAATCAAGCTTGTAATGCCTTGCAAACATATATATAGAAGGGCCAAGTTTCTGCTTTTAGAATACTTCTAGAATTCAGCCCTTTCTAATAAGCCATAGATGAAGCCAAGTCCCTGGTAGAGTGGGCCTTGCCCCTGCCTAGAATTTTGTTGTGGTGAGTATAACAAAAGGTAATAGCCTGAGATAACCATTCGGAAATAGTCTGTTTTGACATATGTTGTCCCTTCTTCTTACCTTCACAAGGAATGAACAACTGATCTATAAATCTGAAAGAGTTAGCTCTGTCAAGATAGTACCTGAGTTATCTGTGGACAACCAAGGTATGGAGAATCCTTTCTTCCTCATTTCTAGGTTCATGAAATAAGTGGGGAGAGGGATAGTTTGTTTCAAAGTAAACTGGAATACCACTTTAGACATAAAGGAATTTGTTCTCATAGAAACCCTATCTGTGTGGAAAATGAGATAGGATTAACTCAAAACAGGAGCTTCCAGCTCAGATACTCTTCTTGCAGAGACCAGAGAAATCAGCAAAACAATTTCCCATGTTAAGAACTTCAATTCATCCAGATTAGCTGATCCAAATGGAGCAAGTATTAGCTTCTGTAACATAAAATTAAGATCACAAGGAGGGGCCACTGCTTTTCTTGGAAGCCTGTTATGCAAAACCCCTTTCAAAAACATTTTGACATATGACTGCCTTGAAAGAGGAGGATCCATGGGCAAACATGCTGAAATGACCAATGGTTCAGATAGGTAGCAAACAGGTCTACTTCAGGTACTCCCACAGGTAGATCAAATATTGGAAGATCGCATGACCTAGTTCCCATTCTTGAGGGTCTGCCCTTTTCCTGCTTTGCTTGTCTACCATATTGTTTTGCTCTGACAAACAGTAGGATGCCTGTAGAGTGAGATTGTGCTGTGAAATTATATCCCAAGTTAACATGGCTAGTCTGCAAAGGGGGTATGAACTGGTTCCCCCTTGCTTGTTCATGTACCACATGACTGTAGTATTATCTGTAACTACTTAAAGAGGCTCAGGGGACCATAGATGATTCAGAGAATTAAGTATCTTCATCAGGGAATGCATATCTTTTATATTTATGTGCTTGCATCTGTCCTTGGTGTGCCATGCAACTTGCACTTTTATTCCTCCTGAAACCGCTCCACAAGAAAAAAAAGCTGAGGTGTCTATGGTTAGTGGCTGGTCTGGAGCAGGGAGAGAGAAGGGCATATCTGGATTTAGGGAAATTTTCTGTTTCCACTAAGTGATTTCTCTTTTGACAAACTCCAGAATTCTATCTGAAAAGACAAAGGATGTTGATGCTGGGACCAGACAGACTTCAGATAACATTGTATATTTCTCATGTGGAGTCTTGCCAGGTGTATCATAGATGTCATAAAACCCCAAATCCTGAGTTATTCCATTGCAGTAACTGAAGTCTGAGCGGAAAACATTAGAAACAGATACAGATATAGATCTTTTTTTTCCAGAGGAGGAAAAGTTCATTGAACTGAGGTGTTTAGCCAACACCCCAGGAGCATGATCCTGTGAAGGAGTAAAAAAAAAACGTTTAAATGTTCTCTGGGAATCCCAGCTTATGTAAGAGATCTGTCACCCAATTGAGAGATTCCTGACACTCTGAAAATGATTCAGCAAAGATAAATAAGTCAAATAAATATGGAAAAATGTGAAGATCATGTAGAATGCAAAGAGCTATAACTGGAGCTAGAGACTTCGTAAACTCGTTTGGTGCAGGGGATAGTCAAAGGGTAAGGCAGAGAACTGGTAATATGATCCAGATACACAAAACCTTAAGAAATACCTAAAGTCTGGATGAATAGGGGCGTGATGATTAACATCTTTTAAATCATGCGGTATCAGGAAACATAAATGAGGAAGAAGAGATAACAGGTTTTAAAGTGACATCAGACTTTGAACACAGTCACAAACATGTTTAGGAAAGAAAGATCCAGAATTGGTCCCAACCATTTTCTGTCTTTGGCATTAAAACATCCTTGAAAAAAAAAACTATCTCACCCAGGGAAGAAAGAGATGGTTCTATCATTCCTTGGGACAACATGTGTTTACGGACAGGTAAATAAAGGAGTTTGGTTGGGTGGATGAGGAATTACCCCCTGGAAAGGAATGATTTCCTTCCATTGTCATCTGTAATTGTGATGAATGATCTTCAGAATGCATTCATTTGAAACTTTTTGCCAAAAAGAAAAGTGGAGATTCAGACTTTATGCAAGGGAAAAGGGACTGTCAGGGTGGGGGTAAGGGCAAAGGTCCCTTAAAAAGTCATTCTGACTTGTTGGATTGTCCTTGTTTTTGCGTGGGTCCTGAATTCTTTTTGGAACCCCCTTTCCATTTCCTCTTAATCATCTGTTTACTCAGATATTGTTGAGACTGTTTATTTTATTTTAAAAATTTGGTAAAGGAATGCAAAAAATCTTAAGAGATTCCCTGTATCAACTTACCCCTTTCATCACACTTTTTGAAAACCTCTTCAGCAGGGGAACCAAAAAAGAAGAAAGAAGACATTTTTCCTCCCAAGAGGAGACTGCAGACAAAATATTCCTCATACTTTCACAATTAGTCAGAATAAACTTTAACATATGACACTAACAATTCAAAAATCTGAAAATCAAAGTTGCAGAAGCATAGAATTTTTTTTCATACATATTAATAATCTTCCCATCCTTGCCAGAAAGATTAGGATCGGAAATGACCAAATGTTTAGCAGCAGTAGGATTAACTAAAGCTGTAGCTGTTGGGTCAAATTTGGGAATAGCATATAAAAACTTAAAAGGGCCGAGGAACATGATAACTCTATCTGCCATTTTAGGGGCAGCAGGCTGACTATCGGGAAAATTGCAAGCAGTGACACACACATACATCCACCAGAGCAGACAGACCTGCAAGAATGGATGGAGGTTCTGGAAATTCCTTCCATAACAGATCAAAATATTTTCTGAGGGACTAATTAGCCTAAGTGTTCTCCCACTAAAAACCGTGGCACATTTTGCACAGTCTCAGAAAAGGAGAAGCCCCCACAATCAAAAAGAATCAAAAATTGAGCTCTCCTCTGAGTCTGAATCAGAAAATTGAGGAGAAAATAGTGTATCTGTCCTTCCCCTTCATGTCCAGATTGCGAATCTTGAATCTCTTCAGGAAAAGAAGTTTCCCTCTTTCTTTTACCGTACCCCACCTTATAAGAAGGATCAATGGCCTGAATTAAACCTTGAGCCTATCTAAGGAAATTTGAGGACCAGATACATGTTTAGTTTTCTGTTTCTTTTTGACAAGAAAAATGTGGCCAGCCAAGTTATTAATGGCAACAGCAGCTCTCCCAGGGATGGACACAATGTTCTGACTGAGCAGAGAAGTCTTTCCTGTTCCCTCTCCCAAGAACAATAACTGTGTCTTTCCCTTGCCTACTGAGAGGACTCCAACAACCACAGAGGATGGGGCTAACTCTCAGTCCATAGTAACTGTCGGTACTACACTGAGGGATCCTGGTAAAAGATTAATGGTTGCCGCAACAAACTATGGCCACAGCAGAATCACCCACCTGCAGCTGAGACAAATTACTAGCCTGCTGTGGTGGCAAAGGTTGTTTGCTTAACGTTTTCTTTTTGTGGCTGGAAGAATGACTGACCATGGGACCGGTAGTTTGTTTCATAGTCAAGCTGAAAATGGTGCCCCTTTCCCATGAAAAACAAGCAGCAAGAGCCATTAAAATTGTATATTCTTTAAAAATCACTTTTTAACACAAAAGACAGTAAAATGCACTTTAAAACTTTTAGCCAGACTCAGTAAGTAAATGAATACAATTTCCATAGAAAAATTTGTTTTCAATTACTTTAAATAATGTTTAAACTGAAAGGATAAAAGTGTACTCTGATTTGAAAGTACAATTAAGTCTGTGACAGTCAATTAAAGCACAGTCTCCTAGTTTAAAAACAGCTTTTCTAAACAGGAGAGTGCAATATGGCAAACAACATTTTAATGTGGAAGTGTTTTTTCCCAAAGGGAACTTATCTGCCCAGCACAAGCTGACTGTCAGTCCTTGAAAGCATGCAGAGGAGAGCTCCCTTCAACATCAGGAAAGCTCCCAAACTTTTTTCGTCAGCTCATGACGAGCTGCATGACAGTGTGGGCATGTACAGGGTTCCCTGACACTTTGGAAGCTGTCCAGCTGGTATATCCTTGGCAGGGTATAACCCATGCAGCTTAGGCTACTGTAGCAGTGATCAATATGATGAACATGTGGAGTATTGTTTGGTTTGCATCCCCTTGTACCTCAAGTTGGGCCTTTTTCATGACTAATTGTTATCTTTTTGGAAGCTAACACTGTAACTAAACTCTCTGCCTTCCTCTTGTAGGGCCAGTTTGTTACTTGCTTCTAAAAGTGTTTGTTGCATTATTGCTGGTGCTGAGTATGAAGGCTGCTTTCTACTCAGTTTTGAAGGTTAACTGTCAGCTTTCTTTACCTCTGAAGACCTGCACAGCTGTATTAACCTTATTAACACAGTGAATTATTTGATTTTACTTCTTTTGTTCTGGATGTGTTCTGATTGTGATTTCACAAGTCTGAACTATTTCTGCATTAGTTGTGACTGCACAAACACTTACAGACTTGTATTTTGATATGTACATATTCTTGGATATTGCAGTCTCTGTGCCTTTGTGGATATTACCTCAGATACTTACTGCTTTGGATTTCAGTTTGGCTTCCCATTACAGATCTGGCATTCCAGCACAGATTTTTTTTAACCTGACCGTTATCACTTAATTGACATCACCAGCAAACATTGTATATTTTTTATTTGGAGACTTTGGGACAAACTTGTGATACGTTATTATTATATTTTCTCAGCAAGTAATATATATTAATAGCATAATGTAACAGTTTCATTGCATTATTCAGATCTCTGTTTTCACATTATCACATCTGTGTCTTTTTTGTAACTTGCTTAAGAGTTAATCATTCAGATATACCTGAACTTACTTTACCCATAATCTCTTAGTCTTATGATATATTCTTTGTTAGTTATTAACTATTTAAGACCTCATTATAGAATACATAATCTCATATCAAAAATATTCAGAATACAATTTTTTAGTCTTGGATTAAATAGTGTTATAAATTACTCTAACAACAGTAATTTATTATTTCTAATAGGAAGCGGGTATTGAAATCAGTGATTAGCAAGGTGCACTGAATCATGGTTGAGACCTAAATGCATTACACCTGCAACTCCAAAAAACAGTTTTCCAGTTTCCTTCGTGTCTACATCACTGGGGGAATCATACTAGTGGTAATAAATATTTACATCTGTTCAGTGACAGCTATTTCCAGAGACACTAACAGAATTATATGAGACATTACCTCTGCAAACTCTCTTTAATGTTGAAACAATGCATTTTACAATCCTGTGGCCTTACTTAATTGTGTTAAGAGTTTTCTAATACATTTTCATTCTGCCTCACCAAACAACCCCCCATTATACTTTGTTTTTTAAGTGCTGACTGAACTACTTCTAACCAAACCTATATTCATAGAGCAGCAAGTGCTTACAAGCTAATACAACGTTTAAAGGAAAACATTAGACTTAACCCCTCTTTTAGTTACCCATCACCTACATTCTTTCTAACAAATCAATTACATCACTTCTTAGTTACCAGTGCACTCCATCTGCTAACAGCCTGTGTTCAGTCATGACTTTCAAAGCAAAAATAATGATCTCTTCTGACATTAATATACTTAACAGAAACTACCCCCACTCCTACTTGAGCTTTCTAGTCTTAAATGGTCCAATTTGCTAGCTCAGTATGATCTCGACATGGGACAAGAATATTTTCTAAACATTCTACTAGGCTATCTGAGATAAGTCGATACAAAGAAACACAAAATGAGTAAAATGGATTTTAGCTTTATTGATTGAAGACAAAACATGAAAAAATGTATGTCACAAACCTGAAAATCAATTAATTCAAATACTATTTTGTTAGGTTGTATAGTCAAGAAAAATAAATGAAACACTATCCTGTGTATAATAGTTTGTAATATTTCTTATGAGAAGCCAAGCTCTTACACTCTTACACCAACTGTACATGACAAAATACCACACTAACACACACACACACACACACACACACACACACACACACACGCACACGCACGCACACACACACACACACACACACACACACACACACACACACACACACATAACATATAGTATAACCCTACATTTTACCATAACTGATCCCATCTTATTCCCACCCCAAATACTAACTCTAAAGCTAAAGTCATCCACTTGTACACGTATGACATTAGTGACATCTGACCAAATAGCTTTTCATTAGTGTAACATTTATTCAAATCAAAGTGGTCTGAAAAGGCTGGACCAAATTCATCTTAACCACACTTATGTCAGCCAAGTAATTTATTACCTGTGAGTGGTAATTCCTTATTTTGGTCTCACTCACTGACAAGATTTGATATGACTCACAGGGCTTAGAGCAGGAAGCACTAAGATGTCTTTGGGATGGATGAACAAAGTGATTTTAGAATCTTGTTGAACCTGGGCTAAAAGAATAATGAAACAGAGTAAACCTGAGTACTTTAAAAACAAGAGAGCTGAAGTTCCTGGGCAGAAAAAGAAATGAGCTGTCCAGGAAAACTTTTGGCAAAATGCATAACAATTTGAGCAAATGCATTTACAAACCTGCCTTTACCAAGACTTTGAAACCAGTATATATAACTCCTGAAAAAGTATAACATTTCACCAAAATGACATTGCAATACACAATGGCACACCAGTCTTGGATGAGCAATGAAAAGAACAGTCCAGTGTCATTATACTTCAGATGTATTTGAGATGGGAAAAGAAGTGTGTCCCCTGAAAGTTCAAGTCTGTATGAAGTATTTCATCTAACTTACCTCTGGTAAAAAAAAGAAGAAGCAGAAAACTAAAGTGCCTGAAAAGATGCATGGAGAGGCTCATCCAAAAAATCTTTAGTAAATCTCAGGAATGTGTGGACAAAGACATAGAGAAACTTACTTTTGCCAAAACATCAGAGGCGTCATGCACAATATTCCTGAAAAAAGTATTCCTCAACACTGGCAATGACAATGCACATTGGCATACAAGTCTTTCTATATCTGCAACTTCTGATAGATTTTTTTTTTTCGGGTTAAGTCAACTAAGTATCTACTATGAGATTTTTTATTTCCAATTTTACTTCTTAATGGTACCCCTGAAATAATTAAGAAAATAGTTTTTATTTTTTTTTATTTTTTCTGTAAGTCAGATGTTTCAGGACTTTATCTTCCACTTATGGAATGCCAACAAGATGTTATAATAATAAAGAGTTTGGCATGCTGCCCAGATTGTGTTACTAATGACCTATGTATCAATGTTTATTTTTGACCACATCCTGCATGGCATCTCTTTAGTGATGTATAAGATGACAACAGCTTAGTGAACAGCATTAATATATGCAAATCTGGCCTTCTACCCTGCCCACTGGTTACCTAAGTTAAGACTGCAGCGGTCTGCAACAAGAAAATAATGCAATCTTGTTGAAGCTGATTCTACAGGCTGTGTGTGCATGTACATAAATATCTGAGTGCATATGTGTACGTGTGGGTGAGCACATGTGCTTGTATGTGTGTGATTTTGTGTGTGTGTGTCTGCATATATGTGTGACTGTGTGTGTGTGTGTGTGTGTGTGTGTGTATGTATGTGTGTGTGTGTGTGTCTGCGTATATGTGTGACTGTGTGTGTGTGTGTGTGTGTGTGTGTGTGTGTGTGTGTGTGTGTCTGCATATATGTGTGACTGTGTGTGTGTGTGTGTGTGTGTGTGTGTGTGTGTGTGTGTGTGTGTGCGTGTGGGTGTCCATCTGCGTATATGTGTAACTGTGTGTGTGTGTGTGTGTGTGTGTGTGTGTGTGTGTGTGTGTGTGTGTGTTTGCGTATATGTGTGACTGTGTGTGTGATGGTTGCACAGATGTACATGCTCATCTCCAATTTCCAAAGCTACTGCAGTGAGGAATTATCCCCTTCCTCCAAGATGTAATGATTATGACATTAATAATAATAAGTCAGTGGATGTAGGTTTCATAGCCTCCCCTATGATGGCCTTGTGGAGGACTTTGCTCCCTGACAAAACTATGTGGTTTGGTTATTATTCTTATTCTTATTCTCAATGCAGGCTGCTGTCAGCATTTCTGGTTTCATTTCTTAAGGATTTTCTGTTACTTTCTCAGTGGTATGAGGTCTGCAGGATGCATTTTCATGTACCTGATAGTAGCTTTATTAGAAACTGTCATGTTTTTTCCAGTCCACTGCTGGTCAATATACCTGTGGCTTAATCTGGTTTCAGAAAATAAATGCCTGTGCTGCTTAAACAGATTTTACCAAATAAATGTCTTCAGAAACCTCTCAAAGAATGCATAGGCACAAAATTTAACATAGATATAAATTTAATGGAAGGACTATGCCAACATGTTTTTAAGTACCAGTCTAAATGATCACTCCATTCTGATGATTTCAGGACTAAACTATGGGTGTCTTGATACAACAATAATTTTAAATGTAATTGTATTGTTAATGCTGCGTAAATAACTATTTTATATGTGGAACATGGTGGGCTACAAATACTAGTGACTGAAAGTAATGTGGACCACTATGACTACTGTGAAAACTAATTAACATAAGCCAGGAAAATGAAGGGTTGAAGTTTTAGTTAGTCCTTCAGAAGTTACTTATATTTATTGTGTGATAGATTAAATTACTTTCAGACTTTTTTCTACAGATTTTGTTATTATTACTATTAATGTATTCTCTGATATTTGATTTATCCAGTTCAGGGTCAAAGGGTAGCCAAAGCCTATCTTGGTGCTCAGATGGTACAAGGTAGAGAAATAATTTTGGTATTTTTCAGGTAATAGTTATCCTTGCAACTGAGCCTTAAATATGCGGTACATACTTCATATTGGATATTAGGTGCTGCTAGTGGGGATATTTTAAAGTCAACTGAAACTGAATGCCTTTAATAGACTTGATTTCTGAAAGTAACATTTTAAAAGTGTGGAATATAGCTCAAGCTTCTTTTCTTATAAAGTGCCCATTGGTTTTCTCTGTATTACTAGATCAATTCATTTGATTTATGTTTCTGCATAATTGCTGGTACAGCAGGTATTAGAAGTAACTCTTTCTGCTGTGGTGTAAGATTCTGTCTGATGACTTGTAAGAGAAGATAAGCTGGTCAGGGTTTACTGGTGTGTTTTGAGTTAGTTCTCAGGGAAAAGCATGATAAATGCTTACATTTGACTAACAGATACCAGCATATCAGTGCTGCAAAACAGATACGTTACTGCACACCAAGCAGGCTGCCAGTGTGCACAACATATGCAAATAAGCATGCCACACTGCACAGCAGTGCTAATATACTCCAGAGACAGCAGTACTCCATACCATACCTGTCATATGTAAACATGTTACATGCCTATCCAGAATCTACCATGATACCAGTACAGCACATTTACTGGCACCATCAGTGCTACATTGATAGAAGGTCATGCACCTGCCACCCCATCAACAAACAAACAAGTACACACACATGCATACACACACACACACACACACACACACACACACACACACACACACACACACACACACACACACACTAGTGCATACATTTGAAGCAGACAAAGAAATTTACACAAATATCTGTACATATTTTTGGAGTTACAGGCATAGCTTCAAAAACACCTGTTTAATTACGCCTCTCACCTTTACCCAAAATATAGACTCAGTCACTCCATTTCAACTCAAATCAAAATAAACTGGAAAATTGCTCTCCAAAAGCAAGAATGAATAATACTCCAATATACTAAAATCCTCCTAGGAGGAGACATTCACCCTAATCCTGGCCCTGCCTATCACAACCATCATCAAGGCAATTCTATTCCACCCACTTCTCTAATCCCACTATGATCACACCCAAACCCCACTAATCTAACTTTTGCTACCACAAATATTAGAAACATAAGAAATAAAATTACTGAACTACATGCCTGGATAACCCATCACAGGCCTGATATTCTCACCATAACTGAGACTTCGCTTAAACCTAGCATGAATGACTCCAAAGTTACATCTCCTGACTATAATATCATCCATAATGACCATATAAAGAGGAAAGGCAGTTGTATTGCTTTAATATTTCCCAACAACTACCACATTTCCTCTTATAATAAATCAATTCCAAAATGCAGTTCAGCAGAGCTTCTTGTTACTTTCCTGAAAATAAACAAATATGTATTAATATCCTCTTGGCAACAATACAGCCACACTGGAAAATCTCTTACATTGGATATCCATAACAATTACACAAGAAAAAATACTACTAGGTGATGTCAATACCAATTGTTTGGGCATAACCTCTAACTATCCTACATCCAGCATGAACGTATATAGTTTCATACAAATAATTAATAGCTCCACACATTATAGCAAGACATCAAAATCCTTATTAGACTGGATCTTAGTATCAGATCTTATCAAATTTATTACCACACATATAATGTCAGACTCTCTCACTATACAACAAGACATCTCACACATCCACTTAAAGCCCAACTTGTCCAAGTCTAACCCAGAGATATTCATTACTACCCTATCATCTATTAACTGGAACATCCTAAATATCCTTCCCTTATATGATTCTGTAAATTAATCCAGTACCACTTTCCTAAATATTTTAAATAACTCCTCTTAGAAGGAAGAGACTAAAAACAAATAATATAATTTGGTTATCTAAAAAGAGTAGAATGCTAATGTCGGATAAAGAAAATGTGTGGAATAAATGGCAAAAATATAAAATACCATAATATCTCTAAAACTTCAGAATGCTCCAAAGCTGTATTAGAAAGGAAATAAATGAAGACAAAAACTATACTATAACAACTTTCAGAACAATAATAACCACAACTTTAAAAAATTCTGGTGAGACATTCAAGAAATCTTACATCCCGACCAAAAATTTAACCCAAACCCCTGTCCCAATAACTCGTCACTTGAAACTATATTAGAATTCAACTCTTATTTTATAGATATTATAGCATTCATAACCAAGGATTACACAACATCCAATCCCAGCCCTGCCCAACAGCCACATAACATCACATCCACTTTCACTTTCCAACCTGTGCCCACATCTTATATAAAACAACTCTTAGACAAACTCATATCATGCTCAACTTCAGCTATAACCTTCCAAGCAAGTAACTTAAAATAGCAGCTTTGCCTATCTTGTCTCAATCCTTATAAATAGGTCAGTCCAGGAACCCTACATTCCCTCTGTCTGGAAAAAAGTCACACATTACACATCTTCACAAAGGAGGAAATTCAACAGACTTTACAAACTTTAGACCTATAGCAATTTTATCTCCACTCTCCAGAATTCTTGAGAAATATATTCAAAAGCAATTGCTAAAATTGCCCCTGCAGGATGAATTCCTATCCCCCACCCAACATGGCTTCCATCCCACTCATAGTACTAACATTGCACTTCTAACTTTTATAGACACTGTCAATAAAGCTAGCTATAACAGCAAACTAGTCAACTCCTTACTTCTAGACATGTCTAAAGCCTTTGACACAGTTTGTCACAATAAACGTCTGCTTGAAATATCCCACTACGTCTATTTCATTCCACCCTTTTATGGTTCAGAAGCTACCTGCACAATAGATATCAGTCAGTAAAATGTCACTCCACCTTGTCTCCATAAATCTCAGGCATCATCAATGTACCATAAGGCTCTATGACTGGTCCTTTCCTCTTTAACATTCTCACTAATACCCTTAACACAACCACACAACAGGCCTCCCACCTATAATAAGCAGATGCCTCCTCACTCATATGCACATTTGGCAACATGGCACATTTCCAAAAAATTACTCAGGAAGCTTTATCAGCCACTGAAACATGCCTTCGTAACTCACTAATCATGATCACCCCCCCCAAAAAAACTGAATTCACTTCTCATAGCAAATTATTAGGGATAATAGTGGATACTAAATCTCAAATTTGACCTGCACACAAAGTTGCATAAAAAATTACCAAAAACTAGAGATGCTTTACAAAGCCAAAAACTTTTTCACCAATGCAGCTAAAACTACACTTGTCGTTACTTACTTCTGGTTTCTCAAAAATCAGAACATGAACAATGCTATAATAAACTGGCTACATTTTCAACATATACCCCTTTCAGAAATCACCACTGTATAGCACTAAAAAGCCTAAACTAGTTAGAACTACCCTCTCAACTAACATATAACAGCTTCTTACCACTTTTGGTCATTATAATCCAGTGACTAAAAACTCCTCTCTGTCTACAAACCTATGAAATCTGCTGGGCTTGGTCTGTACTCATATGATGTTCCTAAGACCTAGAATTCCTTACCTGCGTCCATCAGGTTCATAACCTCCCTCCAGTGCTTTAAAACCATCCTGAAAGACTTCTTAACCAAAATCAACCTCTCTTCTTGCTCAGCCCCAGAATAAACTATATCCCTAAATATGAATGAGTAGCTATTTATATGTCACACCTGCTTACCCTCCCATTTTTTATCTCACATACTTTCTTCAGTCAATTTCTCTCCCCTGACTCTCTTTCTGAATATGCTATATCCCTGTTTTTTTCTGTCACTTCATATTGCAATTCCTGTTTGTAGTATATCAACTTATCTTTAATTTCACTGTAAACTGGCTAAAGTTTCTCTAAATATTAAATCATATAAGTTGCAGCTATTTTTAACTGTTGTTTTCATATTATGTCTAATTTGGCTTATTTATTTAAAATGTAAATGTTTTGTATTATTTTTAAAAGACTGTAAAATTATTCTTCTTAAAATGTTTCTGCAATAGTTTTGAGCTTTTCTCCATGGGCCTCTGGTGAAAACAAGTAAATTTCCAGTTGGACTTTTCTGGTAATCAAATATCAATAAATAAATAACACACAGCAATATACAATATTACCAGTTCAGAAGTTTGAGACTCACAAGTGTTGAAATTGGAAAACTTAATGTGTGACTTAACACAAGTAACAGTGAACTTCAAAAGTCAACCCCCCCTGCAAACTTGATGTGGGAAGCAGTATCCTCTCTTCTTCATTACTTATATGTACTGACTCTACTCTAAGATTATTGTACCTTGGAGGAGACAGAATGCTCTGAGATACAGTGATTTCAGAGATAGTATATATTTTTGAAAAATTACATTTAAATTCTGGTTGTTCTGAGGATTTCAGCGATGGTCCATGAACTCGCTGAAATACCACTCGCAAACTATTATTGCAGTCATTGCTGGTAATCACCTGCTATGTAAAAATATCAACAATCAAGACTAGGCCGTATTTGTTCCAGGACATCTCAGAAGGGATGTATAACACAGTGAATCAGTGACGTCAAGCAATGAGTATGAAATAGTAATGCAAATAAGACTGAAATAACATGCAGGAATGGATAATGAGACACAGTGCTGTTATTTACTGCACTGTACTGCCCGACCCTGCATACCATACAAGACATGATGCCGGCAGTGCAGACAGTCTTTATTTTACTTTTGTTGAGTTTTACATAAACACATGAACATAAACACCCCCAGTGGGTGCAGGACCATACCTCTCAACTGCCCAAATTTTTGATGAATGTCCACATTTTTGCCTCATATTTTTAGTCTGTTTATCATAAAATTGTGGGTTTTCTGGCAAAGCACTGGCAAATTGTTGAGGAATGAAGTCAGAAAGTAATGGCACACATTTACACTTCAGACTTCATATCCTTCAGAATATTCATGCTAATGCAAAACCTGTTATATTATCAACTTTCTAAGTTTGTAAGAGCAATATTTAAAAAAAATGTCCCTATTTTTGGGCCTTTGTCCCCCCATTATTTATGCCTTTGTCTAGATTTCTTGCTCTAAGTGGTTGAGAGGTATGTTCAGAACCCCTGCCACTTCCTCCTCATATCCCATCCCACCCATTTCCAATAGTGCAACGTTATTTGTGACCACACTATTTTCTTAGGAATATTTAATGCCTATCTCCTATTCCATTGCCTGTTTGTTCTTAATGTTTGACTTACCCTTTCATTCAAAATTAGCTTTATTTTTCTAATTAGGTCATAGGACTTTCACTCCACCAGTTTACACTGTCTTACTAAATATAAGTCCATGTCTTTTAATTTATCAACTCCTTCACATCTTCCTTCAGTCAATTAATTTGGGTATTTCTGTCATAGCTTTTTTTCCTAATAATAAAGTATTTCAGTGTTCAATGCACTCATAATTTAATGCACCACAGCAGTTGTTCAATCTGTGTCTTTCCTGTTCTTCTGACAAGTGGATCAAAGCCAACCGTTTTATAGTCCTAGATCAGTTTCCTGGTCAGTTACCCCTTTCCCTGAGCAGGCCCCACAGGCCACATTATCGTAGGTCATTATCATCCAATCACTTCCTGTTCATAATTCAATGCCCAACATCACATCTAATGGAAGTTTATTATGTACTCTGTTAGGTCCCATTCTGAATGCTGTAAATACCATTTTAGAAAGTTCTGATCCTCGCTCTTGAAGATTAATGGATCCATTTCCATCATGTGGTATCATGCATGTGATCTCATTTTCTAATCTGTACAGCTAAGAAGACTCTTTTATCCACAGTTCTGACAATAGTTTATGAGGTATTACATTTCAGCTGAAATTTGCAGAATTGTGTTTCAGAGCCAAGGCATATGGATGTTTAATGGTACACAGGTGTATAGTACAGGTACAGTCTATTCTGTGCCTTACCTTTTCCAGACATAGGCTCCTTCATGTGAAGACAGGACAGTGACAGCAAGATCTCCTTTGTTTGGCTCTTCCTGCCATTTCACACACACATTTTTGACAGATACATCATATCTTACATTCCTTCTACCACTCTGAGGCAGTAAATGAAATAAGCTGGCATCTGTAACAATTTATCAGACATATAATACAGCAATGAGTTATGACTAAAAGCTTAATTTATATTTTTATATCATAGGATTGGACTTGTTTTTTTCACATTACAGGGTTCAGACATAGTATTGTTCAGTAATGATCATGTGTTGTTGGTTTTCATTTGTTATGACACTAAGCCATTGTTTAATTCTAGTAGTTTGACACGATAGATGCTTTGTGGAACAGAGGATTATATATTGTGTTCTAAAACGTACGATAAACTGCTGCTAAAAGTAGCATTTCTAAACAAGGGCTCATAAATATAAAATATTAATATGTTGATATAAAACACCAAGAAACCCATTGTTTGTTTTTCTGGGTTCTCCTTGGTAACACAGTGTAGTATCTACGCATAGCCTTTATTCTCCTGACTCAGTTTTCCATAGCATGTTTTGCACATAGCTGAAATAAATACCTTGTCCAGCACTGACACAAGGAACACACTTCTATTCTGTCCCGCTGACTGAGTGACGACTTTAGTAATGCCTGTCATGGGTCACATTACTTTTACTGTAATTTAATAGTATTTTGACAAAAGCCAAACAGAATGCCTTTCCAGGCAAATATCATAAGGTAATAAGAAAAGAAAGCTCATAGCTTCTCTACAACTTTTTCATCTGATGCTCCGCTGGTTAAGGAAATATTATAAGGTGTTTCATGTCTACAGAAATATGAAAACCTCTTTTAGAGACTGAATATTGATTACAGGTACAGGCTAAAAGCTACACCAAACAGAAATTAACTCGTTACTGACATTGTGCTAATGAAATACTTCATAGCTGCTAGAGATGGTACAAGCTGTTCTGACGATGGCTTACACTGATAACTTGCACTTATTTTATTTGCTAAAAGGATAGATCCCAGAATGCAAATTGTTTAGCAGAATATTCCAAGAAGTTTTAAAAGTGATGCAAAGATATCCAGTGAAAATACCATAGAACTTCTCCTGCTATCGTTAATGAGTCTGGTGGATCTCTAACATTCACCTAAAATGCCTTCATCACAGTCACACAGTCTCAATTTAACTTCTGATCTGAAGGATATAGTGACCTTCTCAAAGTACATTGGCATGTCACTAGCAACATACATATCTGTCATTAAGATTGGGGAAAGAACCTACAAATTTCTGATCTTCCCAGGATCAAAAGAAGGTATGCAATGTAGTAAGACACAACCTCTCTTCCTGTCTGCCTTTGATGACATGCAGATTACCATAACTGTCTTGGTCATATTAAGAAAATCATGCTACAGTGTTATCCTTTAAGATAGATCTGAATAAGTGAATAATTCATCATTTTGTTCATGTTAAAAAGTCAGCTCAGCATTTTTTAAAGTCTGGATTTCTTTAGCATGTGTAACAGAAACAATGACCTCTATGAGCTGCTTAGCAAACAAATAAGATGCAAAAAGACTGAAAGAAGGATGAAACAATTATTCAAAAAGTTAACACACATGCTTTCACGTTTCCTATAGATAAAGCTTATTTTACCGGTATATTATTAAGCATAAGTACAACATGTAGTTGTTTTGATTTTTAGCTGAATATAAATCATTTTAAAGGCCTGGCAAAATATGTTTACCTTCACTGTTATTGGTTTCATTCGCATTACTCAACAGCAGCGGAATTCAGCCATTTATCTCAATAAAGAACATGGAGTCCCTTCCAAACATTTAATCTCAACTTTATAAGGCAGCCCACATACTTTGCATCCACTTTGTTTTACTTGAGCCTTCAGCAAGCATGTTATTTACCACTGCTAACATCTTTCATTCACATCACACTGTAGTATGTGTAAGAATTACAGCAGGAACAGAGACATGGTAAAAACATTTCACTCTTGGATAAATTATAAGGATTATTTAGTTAAGTATTCCCAATAGTTTAAGCTAAAGTTTCAACCTTTATTTTTCACCAAGAAATACAAACAATGAGTATAAATGATTAATGGGTCTCACTTTAAATCATTTCCCAATTTTGGACACTTCATAAGATACACAAAAATTTGAAGAGTGTGTAATCATGTTCTGATATATGAGCATCCTGGCTGATCATTGTTGTCATAAGCTATATGGCATGAAATTATACTTGTCCTTATGAGGTTTGCATATCTATACCTAACATGCAGCAATGATGGAGGTCACCTGTGACACAAGGAAATGCAATTAATGCTGTTAAAATAACTGAATACTGCTGCAATTCATTGCTACATTATGTTGTTAAAGGAATATCTCCTTCATCTAGAAAAGAAGTACCACCTCTTGCTTAATGTGGATTTTTATCATATCAAATTTAACTTTGCAGCATCAGGTCTAAAATTAAATGTGAAAAAATATAGGATTGTCATATTCTCACCTTCAGTGTACACTATAGCCAATACCACACTCTAAAATTATAATATAGTCAGTGATCTTGGAATCCAAATTGATAATTCCCTATCCTTTGACCACATTGTAGCAACATTAGTTAGAAAATCCTTCTGTTTAGCACAACTAATATCTAAAGGCATATCATCCATTTCAAAAGAAGTTATCAACCCTCTGTATACAGCCCTAATTAGACCAGTTATTGAGTAAAACACCCCATTAGGATGTACCCTGCTAGACAGATTAAGCAACTAGAAAGGCCCCAGAAGTTCCTAACCAGGAAGACTGTTGCTGTCCTAACGTCTCTGAGCTACCAGGAGGCATGGACTACTCAGTTTCTTATAGGGTCTTGCTTGGTGCCCTGCATCTTGATTTTCTCTGCCATTAGAGACCTTATATCCTCCTTGATCTTATAATCTTCGCAAGCCAAACAGCACCACTAATACCAAAACTAGGGGACCTAATTCTCTACCAGCACATAACTAAAGCTCACTTGAAGGATAATTTTATTGCCCAATGCCTACCTCACCCCTGGAACAGATTTCCCCTGCAAGTTAAACAAAGTGACATCCTAACATCTTTCAAATTAAACTTGGATGATCGGATGGGTACCAATAAATTTACTTCAGGACTAACCTGCTTTGCCCTTCTTGAGAAGGAGGGTTCAGCTTGAGGGTGACTTGTGACTCAGTTGCCTTGCATATCCTATTATCCCATGATTCTTTGAACTAGCCATCAGATCCAGGTTCAGGCAGTTTAGTCACTGTCTGTAAAGAAGTCTAAGCAAAATCCTCTATCTATGTGTGAAGATGAAAAACCTACCCTAACTGAAGACAGTGCTCAAACTAAGACTAAGTTGCAGCTTGAGGCTCAAATGTAGGCCATTAAATAACAATCAAGAGACTTAACAGCCAGGGAAAGACAGGAGCAACAACCTCCCCGTCATCAGTGGAAGACAAACTAAACGGTCGGGGACCAGAGATGACTACACAGTAGCAGAGAGTGAAAAGATTTTAAGATAAAGATTTCCACTAGATTTAAGGAAGTCTTAACTCCCCTTTTCTAGTATCTTATCAGACCCATCATTGAATATAATGCACCTTTTAGCATGCACTTGTCTAAATATATTATACAGCTACTGAGACCTCAGAGATGCATAACTAAAAAGATCAGTTGTTAGATATATATATTTAGAGATTTATAAATGCATGTACTTCTGTTTGCTAGTTAGATGCATATACACTTCTTTTGCTATAATATATGTAGGAATAATATAGTCAGTTAAATGCATACATTTCTGTTTGCTAGCATACATATATTAAAGGGTTAAACTGTTCATAGCTAAATGTCATTCATGTGTAAAATGTAATATAAAGGTTCTGGCACAGCTTGAGAAAAATGCTGATAAGGATAAGCTGAATGTTCAGTGTTTAATGCAAGCTTCAAGAATTACAGATAAGGACACAGGTGCGAGGAAGGAACCAAGTTGGAAAAAAATTACTGAACTGTCACGTAATTCACCTTGAAACAAGACCACAAAGGTGCTTATTAACAGACTGCATGACATCATCGAAAGACAGCTTTCACACAGAAACATTTTCAAAAAGGGAACGACTCCCTAAAAGTTTACTAAGCAGACTGTAAGACTTCAGAAAATACCAAAGGAATGACTTTGAGAGTTCCCAAAAGACTGCTTTCATAAGAATATAGAAGTAATCTATTTCTTGTTAGATCTGTTAGATCGGCACACTGGAGATCTTTCATGCTGTATGAGAAGTAAACCTGAAGACAGTAACCCTGCTAACTGTACATTATTGTATGTGTCATCTGTTATATAGACAAGTTACTTTAATAGTTCTGTGCAAGAAAAATAATAATAATATACTGCTGAAAAGGTTAATAATCTGCAAAGTTTAGTCATTAACCAGACTTTTATTTTACAAGGCACTAAGACTAGGCACTAAAACAGAAGCTGCAGTTGGCAGTATCAGTAAGTAAGACAAGACTGTTAATCAGTGACATTCATTCATTTTAAATATGTTTTTAATGGAGGGCCTTGCCTGCATTTGAACACAGGGGGCAGTGGTGCCTGTGCTTTGTATAAGGTCACTTCAGTGAATGCGCAGTAACTAACATTTATGTACGTAATTGAGTCTGGAATACGAGCACTTCAATTTCCACAGCTTGCAGCAGTACAGTTCCTCAGATGTCTGAATCCAGAGAAGGACTGCCGTGCAGGAAGTAAGCAGAGCCACAAATTCTCCAGGTTGCTGACATTTCTGTTTCGTATTTGCCACTGCCAGATTTGTTTTATCAGCTTTTGAAGCAACTACAAAAGTTTTCCAACCCTCTACAGTGCTCAGAACTGGCCAGCTGAAGTTTTTGTGGACTTCGGTAAAAAAAAAAATGTCATGGTTACAAAACAGCATGAATGCCATAAATCAGGCTAGTAGGAAATGTAAACAGAACTTAGGAGAGGTAAATGTACATGCATTGAGTAAAGGTAGTAAACACGGTATTACTATTATTGTGTCAGTTTTAGACAGACTACAGAAGTTGTGTAAACAGCATATTAACAAATGTAAAACCTTATTAGGGCAAGTTGACTGTCAGGAAATATGTAAATGGATTACGTTTGACTGGTATCTTAAACAGAAACATGATTGGCATGACAGTAAATCTTTATTGTGCAAATCATAAAAAAACTGCTTGTATGTGCAATTTCATAAAAGTACTATTGCTAATGGTAAACAACCAGATAAGGGCCATACACTTGCATTATGTCCTGTCACCGCATGTGAAATGCTCATTTCAAAGTTACAACAGCAGTCAAGTCAGTTATTGACAAAATCTTCTGTGCATCTTGTTAGACAAAAATGGCATAAAACCACTGCACAGTGCAAAATAGATAAGAACAGAGACAAGGTTCATGGTGAACTGACAAAAAAATTTAATAAACTTCTAAGAAACAGACAGAGTGAGATCAGAAAGTTCAGACAACATATGCAAATACTTTTTCAGATGTACATAAGAGCTTTAAAGTCAGCAGAACAGAATACCGAGAAATATCAGACAGCCTGTGCAGAATCACAAGACAAAAAATAGTCTGGTTAGTAATGATTTAAAGCAACAACAGTTAGCTACACTAATAAAAAATAATTTATGACATACTATTCTACATCTAGGAAATGGTTAGCATGCATAGCAGGATCTAGTTAAAAGCAGTAAAGAGTTCACCAAACTGACGTGCATGTATTTTCTTTTCAAAGTGCATCTGTTTAAAATGCAGAAGAGCAAAAGGCAGACAACAGCAAATGTAAATATATCTATTTTAAGCATCTGTTAGTTGAGCCAATATCTATTTTGTTTCTTACAATATTTTGTAATTGTTTAATAGAATCAAAAATAGCAGAGGCTCCAACAAAACAGAATTCAAAAAGCAATGTTAATAATATAAGGCTGTACTGAGTACATAACACTACAGCTAAAACCCAAGTTTAAAATGTATGCATAGTTATGCAAATTACAAATACTTATTACAATTCTAAGAGTTTTACAACTGCATTCTAATATCAAGTTGCAAATGTATTAACAAATGACGGAAGGTAAAGAAAGTGCTGAAGGAGTTAAGAGATGTTACTACAGAGTCTGGAATGTGCAGAAAGGAAAAAAAAAGTAAAAAATGTTGTTTTATGTGAGTTCAGATTTTCCCAGGCTGGGATGAGTAGTTACAAGAAATATTAAAGAGATTAAATATTACTGGCACTGAAATTTATAAGGTCAAAAAAACAAGACTGGTTGCCAGGCCAAGTTGGCTTATGTTTTTCTAAAACATTAGTGTTACTAAGACATAATTGTTATGTGTTCACATGCAGCATTAAGCAAAAAGCATGAGACTCTGCAGAAATCCTGTTTGGTAATTGTAATAAAACATCACAATTGTGCATACATGTCATTAGTAATCTGTTTGCAGATAAATGTTAAAAGAAAAAAAAAACTCAGTTACTCCAAGTACAGACCATGGGCCATGGTATGCAGTTAAAATAAATTATGCAGGTCCCTTGTGAGAGGGTACAAAGATCTAGTAGTAGTGGATGTCTTCAATTCTCATAGCATACTGCAAATAAACAATACTACAATAAAATGATGCATACTACAGGGGGAAGGGCAATTTTACACTGACTGTGTAAATAGTACTGCAGAATGGACTAAAATAAAGGTATAAGAAAAAAAAAACATATTGGTCTGTGTTAATGATTCAGTAATTATTAAAAGACAACCATACTTTTATATTGTCATTACGTGATTAGGGTACCAACAACATGTACGGTAGTAAAACAAAAATATATTTACTGGAAAGGCTCACCCAGACTCTGCTACAGTTTGCTGAGTGCAAAAGGTTAGTCTGCTTTTTATTTGTTGTATTCTGTATTACTTTATTACCTTTTCCTATTTTGTATACTGTGATTTGTTTTCTTTACACTGTGATTTACTTGTATTTTGCTTTTAACTGCATATTAAAACTTGAAAAGACACCACAGTTCTGTCTCTGTGAGTCAGACAGAAATGTATTTTTCCCACCTGGTTACTGTTGTGTTCTTAAACACCACTGTCTTTCTAGTTGTCTGCCCCTTATGTTAATTTGACCATATATCTCATTTCCTCTCTGCTTTTACTGGTTGGTGTGAGTAAGCACAAAATTATCATTTTGTGAAATCACTCCCCTTCAGCTATTTAAATGTATTGGCCATCCTACTGAATTCCATAGTACCAGAATAAAAAAGTGACCACCCCTTTCAATCTATCTTGCTATTTTTAAAATAGTGTCTCTCCACTAAAACTTAACTTTTAGACAGGTAAAACTTAAATTATCTACTTTCACACCTAACTCCTCTAGTGCACACTGCAGTGTTTAGGATAAACCATTTTTTTCATCTTACCTTTAAGCATCTATTGCAAGACCACCAGTTATTGGAGAGCCCACATTCTGCCTCTCAGTAGTCATATTGAGATTAGTGCTTCTGTTTTCTCCTGGTAAGAGAAGGAGTTACATTATTTCCTGGAGACTGATGATCACCAGAAAGCTTAATAGCTGCTTTATAGGTGACAGCTTGGAATCTGTGCTCATATTCTGATTCTGATGAGAGTAGGAGCAGAGTGCATTGATTCCTGACCGCTTCTGGTTGGAGAGGGAGTCTCTGTGCTTAAAGGACCCAATTGGTCTGGTTGCTATTTGAGGCATCTACCAGAAAAAGGCTACAAGCCTGCAGACCCTTGCATCATCTGGGACAAGACTGTGGACCACCAAACAGGCTGTGGCCTGCTTCTCTTCTTGGGATTGGTGCTAACATTTTGCTTCTGGTGAGAGAAGAAGCAAAGGAGTATTGTATCAAAACAGAGTGACACTGTGCTGAGACCAGCATTAGTAGTAGCCAGGCAGTAGCCATTCATGTGACTCCCTTCTTTTCATCATTCTTGACAAGCTAATTCTTTATTTTCAGTAAGTACTGCTTAATTTCTTCCTAACTTCAGAATATCGGCCTAAATACTTCATCTTTAAATTTTCAGGGTCTACGTATTGGTTTCCACTTGAGTGTTTGGCAGTGCTCTGTACAGACTCAGACACTTTGAATGACATTTTTCCTGAAAAAGGCTTCAGTACCTAATATAGTGAGCTCATATCCAGGCATGTCTAAAGGTCAGTTCCATGTGCTTTCTCCAGGCAGTGTAGCAAATGCCTCATATACACAGGCAACCCTCTCCTCTTACCTCCCAACACTATGACTTGTGAGAGATGCACATATATAGCCAAAATGGAAGCCAAGCACTCTCCAGCCAAGACTGGATTAGCCAGTCAAGAGGAGAAGGATAACACCTGCACCACACCACATTCAACACATAGCCCTCGAGAACATACACCGCCACAACCCTCACATAGTAACACAAAACACACACCTACATTCACGGAGGATCTCAATAAAAATCTGCCCAAACAACAGAGAACTCCGAGGCAGAAATGTAAACAACCACCACATCCTAGCACAAACCATGAGACACATAGCTCACATAAACAGTGTGCCACTCAACCAAAGCCCGTAAGGCAAAACAACTTACCCAATACACTAGTCATAGGTAACTCAATAGGAAGGCACACTGATGTCCCACTCACTAGGTTGAATAAGGAGAAAGTTACGGTCAGCTGCCTTTCGGGTGCCAGGATCTGCACATAATGCATGCACTTAGGTCACTCCACAACAGGTACAAATAGGACTCTGTCATTGTCAATGTTGGTGTGAATGACCTGAGATGTACCTCCCTGGACTACATGAAAAGAGACATAGAAGAGCTCTCTAATTTTGTAGCCCAGGCAGGTATGACCCTAGCCCTGAGTAGCATCTTACCATCACCCAGAATGATACCTTAGTACAAGCATAAAATGATTGACTTCAACAATTGGCTAAGTTTCTGGTGTCATTCTAAGGGGATCCAGTATCTGTCTGCCTGGGATGACATGATCGACAGACCTCGATGCTTCTCCAGAGATGGTCTGCACCTGTCACCCCAGGTATTCTGGATACTGGTCAAGGCTCTTGCCACCCCTATAGTGCCTTTTTTCGGCAATGTCCTAAAGACAAAATTACCACCATAACAGCTACAAGCAAATGAAATCTGAGGGTTATGCTACTCAACGCTAGAAGTCTAAATCTCAAAATGCACACTCACTCGAAGTGCTCCTTAAAATGGAAAGCATCAACATCTGTTTAGTGACTGAGACCTGGTTCAAGGCTCTGAAGAGCACCCCAGCACTACCAGGCTATAATTCATATCACACCTTTTGGCCTTTAAACCTGGACCAAAGCACTAAAGGCGGTGGTGTCTCCATATTCATAAAGGATATGCACACCTCTGGACTAGTAGCCCAACATAACACATCAGAAATACTTCAGGTACAACGAACACTGGGTAAAACTGCAATCCAGGTTGTAGCCTGCTATAGATTCCCACCATGTCCCAAGACTCCCACTCCACATTCCTAAACACAATAGAAAATATTAGGGTACAACCCAATACCATTAGACTGGGAGACTTTAACTACCCCTCCATTAACTGGGAAAATTATTCATGTATCAACACACTTCCTCAATGTTTTCTGGAATTCATTAATTCCAATATCCTGGACCAACTCATTCTTACCCCCACCAGGGGTAGAAACATCCTTGACCTGGTCATTACTAACATAGGTGACCATTGCTCTACACCAGTAATTAACTCCTCCCTGGTCAGATCTGACCACAAGCTAATCACCATGGATATCCACATCCCACCCTCACCCCCCTAAAGGATACCACCATAAAAAACTTAAAAGCCAATTTTGAGTGTCTAAAAACAGAGGTGGCTAACTTCATGACACCCATGCAAATGGAAAACAGGTACATGACTGCTGAATCATACACCAATGCAATGTATGAGCACATATACAAATGCATGGAATGGGCAATACCAAACAGAACCAAGACACTCTCCTCTAAAAAAAGGAAGCCAATCTGGTGGGCCCCCACCATAAACAAACTCTACAACAGAAGTAAAAAACGGTTGCAGAAAAGGGTGAAGTCCCAAGATTGGAAAAACTCCTTTGTTAGCCTCAGCAAAAAACTGAGATCCCTCATCAAATCCTCTAAAGCTAGCTATGAAAACAAAATTGCTGTAGATTCTAAAGGCATCCAAAAGGCATTCTATAGTTATGTCAAGAATCTACATGGCAATACTCAGATCTGTTCTGAGTTACAGCACAATGGCAATACTTATACAGAACCAACTAATATTGCCAACATATTGGCTGACAGGTTCAGTGTGAACTTTACCCTCTTTTCACCCCCTAAAGGGTCTATCACAATACCTGTGGAATGCCAAGTCCTTATTATCATGGCTACACAGGTAAAAACTGCACTGTCCAAAGCCAAGAATACAGCTTCCATGGGACCTGATAATATCCCTGGCTGTGTTCTACATGAATTACAAAATGAACTGGCACCACACGTGAGTACCCTGTTCAATCACAGCCTCATTTCAGGCTTGGTTCCTACCAAATGGCGCACTGCTATGGTCATCCCACTCCACAAAGGGGGAGAGACTACAGACCCTGGGAACTACCACCCCATTAGCCTGACTATTCTGATATGTAAGGCTGTAGAGCACATCATCATGGACTTTAGAAATAAGGACATAGGGAATCTCCAAACTCTGGACCCTATGCAGTATGGGTTTGTGAATGGTAGATCATGCCTGCTCAACCTGATAGACTTCTTTGAGTCTGTCACCAGAGCTGTGGATGAGGGCAAGGTAGTTCACACAGCCTACCTAGATCTTGCCAAAGCTTTCAATACCATCCCTCACTCAGGAATCATAGATAGACTCACTAAGCTAGGCATAACCCCCTATGTAATAAGATGGGTTGCCAACTGGCTCACTGATAGAACCCACACTGTGAAAGTAGTGGACTCCAAATCTGACTACCGACCAGTTACAAGTGGTGTCCCACAGGGATCAGTCTTAGGTCCTCTCCTGTTTGGCATCTACTTCTCTGAAGTTCAAGCCAACACAAAGGGACTCTGGCTGACCAAGGTCGCAGATGATTGCAAACTGGGAGCTATTATTGATTCTCCAACTGATGTAGACATTCTACAAAAGGGCCTCACTGACACCAATGACTGGTGCCAGAACCATGGCCTTAAGCTCAATGTCAAAAAGTGCATTGTCATTCCCTTTGGGAAAAGTTCGGTGCCCATTAACTACTACATAGGCGGTAGTGCACTAAACACCGAAGGTGTAATAAGAGACTTGGGGATACAGGTCGACAGCAAATTCTCCTTTGATAACCACATTGTCACTGTAGTCAGAAAGTCCTTCTATGTGGCACATCTCATTACAAAAGGTTTCTCATCTAGGAAGAAAGAGGTCATAATCCATCTCTTCTTCCCTCATTAGACCTATTATAGAATACAATGCCCCATTTGGTATGTACCTCACTAGACACCTACAGCAACTGAAAAGGCCACAAAAATACCTCACTAAGAGGATTTTAGGCCTTAGACACATGCCCTGTATGGACAGACTCAAAAAACTCCAGCTATACTCTGTCTCTTATCGCCTACTTAGAGGGAATCTCTGCTTGATCTACAAAGCCATGTCTGACCCAGAGCTGCTAGATATGCTACACCTAAAGAAATCCCAATCCTTCTGTGCCACATGCTCCATGGACCTTAACTTCATTACCACAGTAAACAGAACATGCTGGAGGGACAGGTTGCTAACCCAGACACTTCTTACTCTGAAACAAACTTCACATTCACGCCAAGCAGAGCACTTTACCGGCCCTCTTTAAGAGAAATCTTGAGTGGATGGGCAATAAGAAGTTCACCCTGATGATCACTTCAGTGGCCTTGCTTGACAGGGGCACTGGGAACTAACTTTGGGTGGCATAATGCCAAGGAATCTTCTTGGGCTTGACTTATATAGGCTCCAGTGCTGTTAGCCTAGTACACACCTATGAACCTAAGAAATACATTTTAATCTTTCAGTAATGTTTAATTAGCAGGCTTTAGTTTAATACTAAGTTTACTGAGTGCACATTACAGCCCATGTATGTACAAATACAAAAGCATTCTGTACAAACAAGTGTATGCTGTACAAGAAATGTTTTAATATGTAAACAGCATTCTTCAGTGTATAAACCATGTTTTCTACAACACTCTGTAAATGGCCAATTTTGCATTCAAGTTTTAAACTGTTCACAGAAATTGCTCCACAGTTCATTTGTGTGCATAGTAACAAGTCAAAGCTTAACATTTATGACATATGTGTTTATTCAAAAAACAAGACTGCAATGCATTTGCAATAATATTCACAAGCATTGTCAATGTAAAGTCACTGTATAGAGCATCACTGTATAGAATCATATTCAGTAATTGCAAAATACAGCTCATGAATGGTAAAACATTTTCACAAAATGGTCTTCAAAGTAAAAAGTTGTTAAATTGAATAGTTCATCCAATTCTAGTAGTAATGGTTGTTATCATTGTGTTGACAGTATAAAACTGTGTTTTAACTTGTTGCATCAAAAGAAAACTTAATGGTTTTGTTTCCCAATTTGTTTCTAGTAAGCAGTAATAACAATTAACCAAAACGTATATACCAATGTAGACTGGTTTTATATTTTTGTGAACACGTAGAAAACAACAAACCAAAATGAAAATAGAAATGGCAAGTGAGAAGACTGTTGGAAAACACCAAAAGAGCACTCCTCTAAAAGTCAAACTCAGTTTATTCAGTACACATAAAGCGCTTTTCATCTGACTAAATATTCAGATGTCTTCAGATGAATACATTAGTTTCAAATCAGTCCTTTTAAAGTCCAGAACATAAAGTCATGTGCTCATAACTCTCCAATAGTGACAAAATTACACTTTAACTCCCTTCCCCCTGACGTGTGCCTCTATTAAAAATTGACAATACCATTCACACATTCAATCTTCGTAAACCTGCATTTACTACCTATTATTCCCTCTTTCAAACATACTCAACATAAGAAATATTTGTAAAAGTATGACAATGTAATCCAATGTACATATAGGTATAAATACACTATCCCTATAATTAAAAACATGAACATACATATATATAAAAAAAAAAATATATATATATATATATATATATGTGTGTGTGTGTGTGTGTGTGTGTGTGTGTGTGTGTGTGTGTGTGTGTGTCTATACCATTCCAATGTCTTATTTTCCAAATATAAATATTAACTATTCAAAACAGTTTTTATGCCCTTATCTTGTTAAGCTCTTTAATTTCAAAATACATAAAATTGAACATGCCTTGTTGAGACCTGGATAGCTATAAGCATTTAACAAAATGTGTCAATATAATTCCAATTCATCCAGTTTCAACAAATTAGGCCCCCCTCTAATATCTGGTAGGATCTGATCATTACTTGAAAGCTGAAAGAATGTGTACTTTCTTGCTTAATATGTTTGGCCAATGCATTCTCTAATTTACCTCTTGACATGGCATACTGATGTTCTTATATATGTTCCCAAAATGTACGCCCAGTTTTGCCTATGTAAAATGCATGGCAGCATTTGTACTGAGCCAAATAAACTACCATTTTAGAGCTGCAGTCAAACTGTATTTATCCTGCACTTTGTGCCTCTAATTTCAAATTTTTTTTTTCTCAAAAATGTTTTTATTAATTATATGAATAGCAAGACAATTAAAAGATTATACATAACAAGAAGGCATAAATGAACATATAACAATTCATCTAGTGATAACAACCTTCATGAGATTTTGATAAGTTATTTAGAAATAAAACATACACCATATGTACACTATATACAAGTTAGGCAACCTGAGAGAAAAAAAAAAAAAAAAAATATTTAACATTAACTATTTAATATGTTTAGAACCTTTTCTAACACAACCTTTCTAATAGCTTTTTTTTTTGGACTTCCACCTAAGTATCTTTGAGCATCAATAAATTTAAAAGCCATTTTCTGGAAAGTAACCCATTTTAATTTAGAACAATCAATCCAATTTTGTATTATATAAAGTTTTAGTAATGAGCAAATAAAATGATAACATGAATATCAACTTTTGAGAGACGAATCAATGGAATATGTAGAATAGCAAATTCCCGTCAACGTGGATTTTTGATATCCCATTTTCTGCAGTCTGACTTTCAAAGATGTCCACAATCTGTGAGAAAAATGACAATACCATAGAATATGAAGGAGGTCTGCTTGGGGATGAGAACAGCATGAACACGAAGGGGACTTATTTGGGTTAAATTTGTTTAATTTGATTGGGGTAAAGTAGGCATCATTATTAATCATTAATTGTGTGTATGCTAATTTTTTAAAAGGGATACATTCCTTAGTGTGTCTAATAGCCAGGACTTTCTGAGATTCTGACAATTGGGAATTATAATTCAACCAAACATTAGATAAAAGACAGTTGTGGTCCATCATTAAATAATTAATTAATTTATATGAGTTTGAGAGCATTTTATCAGATGATGAAAGTATTTTGATAATCGTGTTAAGGTTTTTCAATTGTGAGTCTATGGGGACCAGAGATACAAATTTGTTTTTAATTATTGCTCTTAGTTGTGTAAGAATTGGTGAGTAATTCCAGTTTACTTTCAATAACTTACGCCAGTCAGATAAAGGCAAGTCAAGATATTCCAAACATCTCCTACTTTTAGATTTTTAATTAAAGGATAGTTTGTTAAGTTCAAAAGTTTATTGTCCAATAATATATTTGGGTTTAGATGAATTGGCTGAACATGGTGCGAGATCTTTTCTAGTTTACACATTTTGAGTAAGGTTTGGAAATCTCTAATCTTTTGTTTAAATACTGTAGATATATTTTTAATAAATAAACTATCCAGAGAGATAAAGGGAATAGCTTCAGGATTTAAATTATTAGAAATGACATAATTATACCATAATTTTATCCATAAAGAGTGATTTGGATAAGAAGTGTTATTGAATTTAGAGATAGTAAGAAGTTTATTGGATGAGACAATCAAATAATAGAGATAAAGATTAGGTAAACCCAAACCTCCCTTGTCCTTGAAAATGCCAATCTAGAATAGGAAATTCTAACAGATTTAGGGAACCATATGAATTTTGCCAAAGCTTTATTTACAGACTCAAAAAAATTTTTGAAATTATCTGATCAGATGATGAGAATTGGTAAAGAAATTTAGGCAGAATATTCATTTTAATAATGGCCACCCTTGAAAGAAATGAAAGGTTTAGATGCTTCCATCTGTCCATATCAGACAGTATAGAGTTCCATAATTTATTAATATTATTTTGAAAGGAAGATTTATTATTGTGTTCTAAATTGATTCCTAAATATTTTATATTATAAGTAAACTGAAAATGATCGTTTGGAAACAAAAAGATTTGTGTGCTAAATGATTTAAGGGAAAATATGAGTTTTGTAGAATTTAAAAGATAGTTGGAAACCAAAGAAAAATAATCAATAGAATTCATTATTTTTCTGTAATCAGATAATGGAGTTTGAAAGTAGATTACTAAATCATCCATAAAAGCAGAGAAATGAATATTAGTATTAAGAATTCTAGGGATGTTATGAAAAGTATTTTGAGTAATAAACAATAGCAAAGGTTCTAAGTAAATGTTGAAAAGAAAAGGGGACAATGGACAACCCTGTCTTGTTCCTTTAGTGATCTTTATCGAGCAGAAAATTGACCATTAATGTATAGTCTAGTAAACATATTCTTGTATAAAACTTTTAAAAATTTATAAAGAATAAGGGAATATTAAAACATAACATAGTTTGAAATAGAAAGTTCCAACATACTCTGTCAAAGGCATTTGATGCATCTATAATCAAAGCATATATAGGGTTTGGATTTTTCTTAATGAGATGAAGTATAGTCTCTAAAGATAGAGTATTATCCCAAGCATGTCTCTGAGACATAAAACCTGATTGATCTGACGAGATAATTGAGGGTAAAATCCGTTTCAATCTGTTAGCCAGAATAGATGACAGAATCTTAATATCCACGTTAATTAAAGAAATGGGTCTATAATTTACTGGGTCAGATTTATCTTTATTATTTTTAGAATTAGAATGGTTTTGGATGTGTTCCAATGAATATCAGAGATATCATTAACTCTTATATGATTGTAAACTTTAAATAGAAAGGGAAGAACTACCAATTTGAAAGTTTTGAAAAATTCTGGAGTAAAACCATCAGGTCCCGGAGATTTACCCAATTTAAGATTATCTATTGAATCCGAGATTTCTTGTACCGATATAGGGGTAGAAAGTAGTTTTGCTGATTATCATTAAGTTTAGGGAACTGCAAAGAGTCTAAAAAGAGTTTTGAGTGATTATCTTTAACAGAATTAGAAGAACCTGAATATAACTCAGTGTAAAGAGAGGTGGAAAGTTGAATAATCTCTTCATCAGTATTATATAATCTGTTATTATAAGATAAAGATGTAATATTTGGATTTCTGAAGTTAACTTTAATAATTCTCGCTAACAATTTAGATGGAACCTGGGCCCATTCTGAATATGAAGCAAGTAGCTTTTGTTCAGCTAAGGAGAGGTTATTTTGGTGAAGCAGAATTAAATCTTTCTGACAATCAAAAATTTGTTTTTCTAAAGTAGCATCATAGTTCAGACTAAGATGATTTTCCAACGAAGAAATTCTTGATTTTAAGAATTCCTCTTTCTTAAAGTATTGTTTTTTGAAAAAAGCAGCTTTACTAATAAATAAACCTCTTAATCTTGCTTATCATGCAGCCCATTGTATGTCATAAGGAATGTCTGATGATTCAAGACTATTCACCACTTCATTTAGGATTTCTGAAGCTTGTTTGCAAATATCTTCATTTGACAATAAGTTATTATTTAAGGTCCACTTATTAAACATAGTTTTATTTTTGATATTGGGTTTTATGTTCAATTTTAGTGAAATTCTTGAGTGATCCGAAAAGAATCTGGGTTCTGTAGTAAAGTCCACAATATATTTTGAAATATAATCTGAAATTAGAAAGAAGTCTAATCTGGACCACGAATGATAGCACTTAGAATAATAAGTATATATATCATTCTTGTTTATATTTTTAACAGTGCGGAGGGGATCTATTAAATTATATTCTGTCATCAAATCATTTATAGCCAGAGTAGATTGAAGATTATAGGTGACAGTGGAGCGGAACGATCAATTACAGGGTTTATAACTGCATTCCAGTCACCACCCACTATAATATGATGATCCTTATAGGATGCAAGAATATTGTAAATTTTTAAAATGAACAAATGTTGTGAATTACATGGGCCATATAGATTTAAAATTAATAAGGGTTTGTCCAAACCAGCAATAGAAGCGGTAAATAAGCACCACCTCCCCTCATCATCAAATTTCTCATCAATAATATTCCCAATGAATTTTTGTTTAATGATTATAGCTACACCTCTGGAGTTAGACGAGTCACCTGAAGCTATAATCTTTTTGATCCATTTTTTTTAACTCTTTATTCCAATCAATACGTGAAATATGGGTCTCTTGAATAAAACAAATGTTAGCCTGTGATTTAAAGATCATATGAAATAATAGTGACTTTTTCGCTTTATCTTGAATGCCTCTAACATTCCAAGAATCTAAAATTATGTCAACAGGCATATTCTACAAGTATAATCATTATTGATGCTATAAAAGTGAACTCAAGGTGCAAATCCAACACAACATTAAAAAGAAGAAGAAAAAATAAAAGAAAAACAGTCTATAAGTATTCAAGCAAGTCATCAAATAATATTTGTTGAAAGAAAAGAAAAAGGTTTTTAAGAACCATGAAATGTATAATAATAACCTTTATCCTAACCCTAGTGCCTACCCACCAATCCCCCTGTGATAAAGGAAGAGCAGAAGAACATGAAAAAAACATTGTAATTATAGATAATAATAACCTCAAGTTAGAATACAAAATACTCAAAGGAAGCCTAACATAACATAAAGTCCGAGTAATACTACTAAAAATATATACAAAATTAACTAATTTCAAGATGTCCAACATGCTTAATCCCTACTTCTAATACTAATCTAAAGCTCATATCCTTAAATTGAAATTTATATTGATTAAATGTATTTCCTCAAGTATTTCAAGAGAAAGAGAAACAAGTAAATAATAAATAAATCACACTCTGCTTAACTAGAACACTCTATCATAAGAAGTAATACAATTAAAACTGAAAGATATGTAAGATAACATATATAAGTATAACAAAACCAACTGGTAACATTATAATATAAGTAAATAAGCATAGCATTACTGAACTAAAGATAATAGTCATGCACTATCTACTGAACCTTCTTTAGTACTTTAGTGATAATTTCATTAATCAACATGACCATTAGTATGATAAAAGCACTAATACCTGTAGAATGAGTATTTAGTTATAGTTCAAATAAAGCAAAAAACAACTACCAAGCAACCATATCTCAAAATGAAAAACAATTCAGTCTGGAGATGCATCTATTAACTAGATAATAATAGTACAGGAACTATTCAAAATGAAATATTATAAGCTGTAAGGTTTTAACACTAGTTAATATACACGAATAAAGTATAATTATAGTATTAAATAGTAACTTAAACAGCATCATATATATTGGACTGATTGTACAACAATGTGCATACATATAATTTTAAATCTACTTTTTGAATATTTTACTAATGACTCTGTTAGGTTATATAGCCATACTATTCTTCTAAGCTATAGATGTAACATAGCAAAACAGCATGAAAAGACAAGGCTTTTAAAGTAAACATTTTGAAAATCTAATTAAAACAGAAACAAGCAAGCTAAATGCAGTAAATCTAAGGGCATAAATATATACACGTAGATTCAGCTAATCATATTAAAGATAGTTATTTCAAACCTTTCAAATAAGTAAAGGCTTTCTTAAACATAAACTACTAATCATAAATATCACATCCAGCCTCTGAGAAGAGAGAGCAGAGAATAGAAAGAACATGAAACTTTCATATGAACAGGTATACTTTGTAACATTTGTCAAATTAAACACTTCAGTATAATATAAAATATTGTATGAAAAAATATTCTGAATAGGAAAATATGTTCATTTCTTTACACATCCTTTAGAATTTTAATATATAAAACTAACCTGTTCATTTGTTTCCAGAAACATTTTCACTCTGCTTTATGAAAGTAGCAGCTTGCTTTGAAGTCATGCAGACACACTAAAAGTCACTGAATATATTATGTGACATGAATCTGTTTAAATTTAAAAAGCAACCTTCATTTATGAAGAGAAAACACTTTAAATAATAGCCAGATCTATTAAACAGTTAGTGCTATTGAATACTTGTTGAAAACAAGCAGACTTGTGTATTTGAAACTGTCCTTCTTTCCTCACAAATGATGACATCACCATCCATCTCAGAGAGACTGTAGTGTGCATGTTCATGCAGAGCATCAGCTGGAACTCTGAGGGGAAGATTTTCTTGCTAGAATGTTGAGATGGAATGTTTTTCCCTCCAAAAATCATTTAGCTTACACAGAAGGCTGTAACTCCAAAGCTTGTAGTAAAATTAACATATTATCTATTTACACAGCAAGCATATGTGAGAGAAAGAGAACAAAGTAAATACAGGAATTTAAATGCTTCTATTAATCCACACAAATCTAACAAGCATATATCCTGTCACTGCACACTGTCACACCAAATCCATCATGTGTAAATTACATGACAAGTTCTTAAGGTAATATAATTATGTCACATCAGAATTACAAATCATGTAACACAAATACTGTCATATTAAAGAAAAGAAAAGATCAAACCTTATTGTAGTTCTTTAACAGTAGAATATTAAGATACAGTGTCAGGAAGCTTTTTAAATGTTTTAAGAAAAATGTCTTTTGCATTTTTAGGATCTGAACATACAAATCTTTTGTCATTAGCTGTGAAAGACAAGGTATTAGGATATGCCATTCGAAATCTAATCCTCTTTTTATCAAGTCAGCACAATAGGGGGCTAGTTTTTGTCTATTTAATTTGATCTGTGCAGGAAGATCTTGGGAAAATGATAGTTTGTGAGACTTCCATATGAATTGTTTCTTTGTTTTAGCAGTTTCTAGGATCTGGAAAGTGTCTTGAAAGTTTAGTAACTTAGTATAAATTAACCTTGGTGTGGAAGAATCTTGCTTTGTACGCAGTGCTCTGTGTGCTCTCTCTACAATTATAGATTTTGAAGAAGCTTCACAATTTAACAGTGTTTCAAAGATATTTTTAGTCACAGATATCAAGTTTTTATTGTCATAAGATTCAGGTAAACCACGAATAATGATGTTATTTCTTCGACTCCTGGCTTCCAGATCCAATATTTTAGCTTGTAAATCTGAAACAGTTTTATCTCTAGATTTAAAGTCTGTTTTAACCTCCAAAGCTAAGATTTTATTTTCAATAGTAACAATACTATCGTTTATTTGCTTTAAAGATTTACTAAAGTCTGTATACTGTTCTGAAAAGTTTTGTATAGCACTTTGGATTGGTTTTAATGCTATTTTTAGTTCTTCTAAAAGGAAATTTGAGCCATTTAAATCTTTATTACTTACATTAATAGTTTCTGTAGGTTGTCTAGATGATTTCAGTCTTTTTGAACCTGAATCTTTTTCAGGAGAGAGCATTGAAGTATATTTGGCCTTTGTAGGCTGAGTCTCCATGGAGTCAGATTTTGTAGCCATGCCCAGAAATGGAATACAGTTAACAGGATACCAGGAACCAGGAACAGACTGGAGCAGTAGGAGTCCCAGCAGCAGAGAGACCAAGAATGTTCTGAGGTAAAATAAATCCCAGGATAATAATTCCAGAAGAAAAAATAATCCAAATGTGTAGAAAAAGATTTATAAAATCTTTTAGTATAAAAATTTGAGGAAAAAGGTTGATGTATAGTTGTAAAAAAAACCAAAAGTTAAATAGCTGTGAGGAGCTCAGAGAGTAAGGACTAGACTAGTCGGCAGCCATCCTGGAATCTTGTGCCTCTAATTTCAAATGACTGGCCAACTTGTACAACTCTATATTGTGGACACATCCCACATTTGTGCATCCCTTTATGTTTTACTTTTCTAGTAAGTGGGTGCTTTAATTGACTTTTCAGGTTCTGTCCTTGATGAAATATAACCTTAGGCCTAATTCCTAATTTTAACCATGCTGTGAGGTCACCCATCAGGATGTTCCAATTTTTCTGTATTATATTTAGAATATTACCTGCATCAGTATTTATTTATTTATTTATTTATTTAACATTTGTTGACCGGGAATGTCCGACTAGGTTCCACAGATCCTGTTTTCAGCGGAGGCCCGGGGAGCAATGCTCCAGAAGCATGTCTTTAGAATAGTATTAAAAGTTGTAATAAAACTCATTGAAAATTTGTTTCATTACTTACTTGTGGTATGTGTTTCCAGATTTCCTCAAGATGGGTGAAAATTTACCCTCCTGTCTTTTTATATTTACCTCAGTTATGAGGTGTTCAACCAATGTCTCACCATAACCCCTCCTGGTAACCATGCTTTCTTTCACATTCCAATATAAAATCTGTGTCCTCAGTAATCTTCCTGGCCGCTCTCACAAGTTTCCCTTTTACAACTGCCCATTTTTGATGTAATGGATGGTTACTTGTATAGTGTAGGAAAGAGTTAATAAGTTTCCTTACTGTGAATTGTTGCTATGTATTCACCTTTTACTCTATTTTTACTGATGCAGACATCTAAGTATGCCATGGCATCTGCATCGAATTGGGATGTGAACCTTAAACTATCTGTACTTGTGTTAAAGTGTGATACCAAGTCATTAGCCATAGTCAGGTCCCCTTTGACAATAATAAAAATGTCATCCAGGTACTTGGTGTAAAAATACATTTTCTCTCTAACTCCTGGTTTTGATAAATTGTGTCTGACTCCTATTTTGCCATTACTAAGTTCGGGAAACTTCTGCCGCATGGTGATCCCATCGCCACCTCCCACTTTTTGCAGATAATATTGTTTGTCAAACAGAATATAGTTCTTACACAGTATGATATCTAATAATTCCCCTACCAATGAGATATCTGATTCACAGGCCCCTTTTGTTCTCAAATACAGTGTGACCCATTTGATCCCTACCTCTTGGGGGATCAAAGTGTAAAGGTCTTTCACGTCCACTGTCAAAAAAACATAATCAGCACTAAATACTAATTTATCAATCTTATCCAAAAAGGACCAGGAGCCCTTGCATATTTGAGGTTCTTTTTGAATGTAACTTTTTAATATATAATCTACAACTTTGGCACATGCATATATAACTGAATTCCATGCATCTATCAGTGGTCTCATTGGTGGGTTCAGTGGGTTTTTATGTATTTTCAGACCAGGAAGAGTAATGGGATCCTAGGACTAGGTACGGTCATATAATTATACAACTTAATATCTACCCGGTTCTCTAAGAACAGGTCTTCTATGTACCCTTTCACTCGGTTCTGTGATGTATTAACCTCATTAAGGGAAACTTGTTGGTATGTTTCAATATCTAGCATTCTTTTCATTCTTTGAATATAGTCCCAGTTGTCCATTATGGCCAGTCCTCCTCCTTTGTCGGGCTTCATGGATCTCACTGGGCATGACCTGATCTTTTCCAATGCTAACCTCCCTTTCTTACTAATATTATACTGAACATTTTGTATTTTTTGTCTTTTTAATGTTTCCCTTATGTCTAATTCACAAATGTATTCAAACATATACAGTGCAGGACTAAGTAGGGGGTTATAGACACTAGGGATTTTAAACATATCGCCGGGTACAGACTCACCATTTTCAAGCAATAGCTTCAAGTTTAACTTACAGGTGAAATATCACATTACTTCCATATTCACATTACTGTGGCCCTTCCATATTCACACTATTGTGGCCCTTCCATATTCACATTATTGTGGCCCTTCCATATTCACATTACTGTGGCCCTTCCATATTCACATTATTGTGGTCCTTCCATATTCACTCACTTCCATTCTTCTCAATCACACTCTCACCATATCTACTACTTGACATTACCGTTGTCTTATAATTATTCTCTCTTCACCCTTTCAGCCATGAACCTTCCTTTTCCTTCATATTCCTTTGTTCCTTTACTCATATCCTTCTTCATTCTCATCATGCTTAACTAAACTTGGAATTAAAGCACATGATGATCTACTGGCTTGCTTTTGGTACATCAGATCTCACCCAGCAGCCAGCTTTATAACTGTGACCTGGTTATTTAAATAGATATTCTGTATGTCCTCTCTGCTGTAATTGGTCATGCTCTTAATATTTGCTCATTATGGATAATAAATGTGAACAAACTATCAATTAATCCATAAGATACAATGACCCCCCCCATTGATATTCAAAAATGTGCACACTGATTGGCCAGCATGCCCATTGTAAATCCCACAATATACCAACGAAAAAAGGTCCGGTCATCCGAACTTTGTTCCGTTGGTATAAGATGTCAGCAAAAACTAAATGAAAATACCAGCCAAGCTAGAACTTCCAATGAGTGACCTCCCAAACCTCTTGTAACAGAGGCACATGGGATATATGCAAATGACCCTTATGAACATCAGGTGTTTCAGCTATATGGCGATTCTGATTGCCCATGACTTTTACATTTGAAGTCATTTTAATGGACAGTTTCAAGCCAATAAAGCCATACCCCACTAGCTATGGATATGCATATTTCGACCTTGCTAGTACCTCGTCAGCATAGCATAAGCAGAGTGTTTGACTAAGCATAAGAAACTTGTTAATAAAAGGTTTAATTCTTGTCATAGGGTTAACTTTTTATTTTATCTAACGTGTAAGTGGAATAACAGACTGCGCCATAAGCCATTTCATGAAAGTTAAGCATACAAATACACGCAACAAAGATTATGCCTGATAATTCTATAATGTAGCACATAAAAACAGAAACCAGAAAATGCACAAATATATAATAATGCAAAAGCATATTAAAGCATACTCTCTTCCTTAAAACATAATAATAAGAGATATCAACACAGGTACATTTATCTGCAATGCAAAAAACAAAAAGTGTTGGTCAGTTTGTTTCAGTAGATACAGAGAAGCTGCCAGGATATTTGCTGCGGTAGCTATATCTGTAAAATTGCAGCAGGATCTTCTCTTCATTTAAAACAAGACAAGCTTAAACTTCCCTGAGTTGCCCTTACATTTTTTTTATGTAAACCATTTAGAAGATATACACACACCTGAAGCTGTACATAAAGTAACTGCAACCCTTTCACTAAATGTGAGGTTTCCTAGAGATGAAGAATTTCATTTCAAAGAATTTGTATTGTATAACTTGATTGTTGATATACATTTCTTTAATACTTTGACTAGAGAAGAAGCAGAAAAATAATATATATATATATATATATATATATATATATATATATATATATATATATATATATATATATATATATATATATATATATATATAGTTCCACTTTATAATCTTGAAATACTGAAATCTCAAATTTCAGTATAAGACCATAAAGTGGAATTTTTAAATTCCCGAAGCTCCATAAGCGCGAATCCAGAAATGTCGAATTCGCAGAAATGGTGTTCCGGTATTTGACGCTGGATGTAGTATGTGCAGGATGTTTCGTGTAGTGTGTGGATTTAGCTGGTATGTGAGGAAAGTGGGTATTTTGTTGGGTTTTAGGTATGTGTTTGCGTGTATGTGAGTGTGTTTGGAAGTTTTATGTGTGGTTTAGGGTAGGCAGGTAAAAGTATGAGTGTTTAAGTGTTGAAAGTAGTGGTGTTCGTATATTTGTGATGTGTGTGTGTGTGTGTGTGTGTGTGTGTGTGTGTGTGTGTGTGTGTGTGTGTGTGTGTGTGAGGGTACTGTAGAGTGTGTAGTGGTGAGTTTGCTGTCTTGTTCTGTTTGGAGCAATCTCAGAGTTAGTGTATATATAAGTAGGGGGGATGGGGGTGACATAGTGTAGGTTTGTTGGTTTGTGTTTTTGTGTTTGTGTGTGTTTTGTTTGTTGGTTTGTTGTAGTGTGGGTTGGATGATGTATGTGTTGTGTATTGTATGGTGTGTTTATACTCGTGATTTTGTGTTTCATAGTTTTAGGGTTTCGGGATTTGAAATGTTCGACTTTATGGTCTCGGGATACTGAAATTTGAGATTTCAGTATTTCGAGATTATAAAGTGGAACCATACATATAATATATATATATATATATATATATATATATATATATATATATATATACAATTAGATGAATATAAATTAAAGTGAATCATGTACAAGAAAAAAAAGATCAGCAGTACAGGAAAATAAGACCATTGCACTACTAGGACTGTAGCAGTCTACAAAATGTTCCATGTGTTTATGTCCTTAACTGATTGTCTAAAAGCAGGGCTTGTTTTCCTTCTCCATAAAAGTAGTCAATAACAGGTTACAACAAAGAGACGGGAGAAAAAAGTAGCATAGGCTCAATAATACATTTCCCAACTGTCTGCAAATTCAAAGACTTAACAATTCAAACAAGGCCTTAGACCTCATTAGAGATCATTATAAGCCTATGTCCATCTTGCCTGAGGTGAAAATACTTTTTCCCCAATTCACACATCGAATATAGTTTTAAACACTTCCAAACTGTTGAATTTCATTAATACCAAAGATAAACAATTCCAAATTCCACCTGCTTTATTCTGAAAGTAATGGTTCCTTACTTTTGAATGGATATTCCTAATATCAACCAGCAACAGGTTGCACCTAATACACATTGCGAGAACCAAAATTTATTTCACCTAAACTTCTCAAACATTAAAAAGTACAGATCAGATCACCCACAGATTTCCATAATAAACTGAATGTAATTTAAGTCTACTCAACCTTTTTCTATATGATGTTTAAAAATCCTAATCTGTCTTGTAAAAACACTTTGGACTACCTCCAACATCCTAATGTCTGTTCTTGAAGAATTATAGTCTACTAGTGCTCTAACTATTGCTTTATAAATTGGGATCATGACTAGTTCATTCCTGGGTGTAATTGCCCTAATTAAAGTCTTACTTACTTGGTAAGACTTCCCAAAAATCCTATTGACATGCTTGTGAAAAATTAGGTTATTATTTATAAAAATTCCCAAGTCCTCATAACTAAGACTCTGCTGTGCAATGGTAGCATCCAAAGTACAGGGGTACAAGTTATTTTGTTTCCCCATGTGAGCAACATTGCATTTTGATAAATTAAAATTCATCCAATTAAACTGAACTCATGTAATGAAAACAATCTAAATATGCCCGGATTATGTGTTGGTCCAGTACTGAATTGACCAGCCTACCAATCTTTACATCATCTGCAAACTTCCCAACCCAACACTGCTGATTGGATGTGGTGGTAGACACAAATACATGGAAGAATAGGGGTCCTAGAACCAACTCATGTGGTAGTCCCTTTCAGATTTTAAATTCTTTTGATCCATGTCATTTGATAGTTACACTTTCAGACCTATTAAATAGCCAGCCAATTACCAAGTTTATCACATAACCATTAAAGGTTCTACTCTGAAACATCAATTTCCAAAATCCTTCAGATCAGAAATGGTAAAAAATAATGTCCAAAATACAAAAGTATGAAAAAATTAGCTTTCATTTTTTGTAGGGGAACAAGTTTCGTTACACTGTCAGATGGAGGGGGGGAATCCCCCACAAACTTGGATAGACGGATAGATAGGCAGATACATATAGATGTATACAAGTATACCAACTTCATGGTCACACCAATTCAAAGAAGGGAGAAATATCCCAAAAGAAGTGAATCACTGTCTGCGGACAATTGTAAATCACAACAGCAATGATTTCCTATGAAAAAAAGAGACTGCAGTTATGTTCTTCTGCGTTCTTTTCTTCTCCCTACTGACACTAGAGGAATTTCACCTTATTCAGCTGCACAGAAGTCGCTGTTAACTTGCCATCTCAATAATGTATTTATAATTTTATCATGTGAAACTGTATTAGGGGCCTTGTAGAAATCAAGTTACATTACATCAACATTAATTTATAATTTTATCATGTGTAACTTTATTAAAGGCCTTGTATAAATCAAGCTAAGTTACACTGACAGTCAAGTCCATTTTCATGGTCTTTACCACATCAGAGTAAAAGACAGCCTCTGGGATTCAGCAAGCAGCCATGCAGGAATAAGTTATTCCTGCACGGCAGAGACTGTTCCTGTTCAGCATAGCAGCATGCCATGCATATGTGTGAAAGCCCACTGCCATGCTCTAAAACAGACATGGTTCCATGTATTGTGCATGTCATATAAAACTGCTTCTGTGTGCAATGTCATAAAAGTACTATTGCTAATGGTAAACAACCAGATAAGGGTCATACACTTACATTATGTCCTGTCACCACATATGAAATGTTAATTTCAAAGTTACAACAGCACTCAAGTCAGTTATTGACAGAATCTTCTGTGCATCTTGTTAGACAAAAATGGCATAAAACCACTGCACAGTACAAAACAGATAAGAACAGAGACAAGGTTCATGGTGAACTGACAGAAAATTTTAATAAACTTCTAAGAAACAGACAGAGTGAGTTCAGAAAGTTCAGACAACATATGCAAATACTTTTTCAGATGTGCATAAGAGTTATAAAGTCAGCAGAATAGAATACTGAGAAATATCAGACAGCCCTTACAGAATCACAGGACAAAAATGAATCAGGTTAGTAAAGAGTTGAAGCAACAGCAGTTAGCTACAATAATAAAAAAAAATTACAACATACTATTCTTCATCTTTAAAATGGTTAGCATACATAGCAGGATCTAATTAAAAGCAGTAAAGATATGAGTTCACAAGACTGACATGCATATATTTTCTTTTCAAAGTGCATCTGTTTAAAATGCACAAGATCAAAAGGCAGATAACATCAAATGTAAATAATGTAAATATATCTATTTTAAGCATCTATTAGTTAAGCCAATATCTATTTTGTTTCTTACAATATTTTGTAATTGTATAATAGAATCAAAAATAGCAGAGGCTCCAACAAAAACAGTATTCAAAAAGCAATGTTAGTAATATAAGGCTGTACTGAGTATATAACACTACAACTAAAACCCATGTTTAAAATGTATGCATAGTTATGCAAATTATAAATACTTATTACAATTCTAAGAGTTTTACAACTGCATTCTAATATCAAGTTGCAAGTGTATTAACAAATGACTGAAGGTAAGGAAAGTGCTGAAGGAGTTAAGAGATGTTACTACAGTGACTGGAATGTGCAGAAAGGAAAAAAAGTAAAAGATTTTGTTTTATGTGAGCTCAGATTTTCCCAGGCTGGGATGAGTAGTTACAAGAAATATTAAAGAGATAAAATGTTACTGGTACTGAAATGTATAAGGTCAAAAAAACAAGACTGGTTGCCAGGCCAAGTTGGTTTACGTTTGTCTAAAACATTAGTGTTACTAAGACATAATTGTTATGTGTTCATGTGCAGCACTAAGCAAAAAGCATGAGTCTGCAGAAATCCTGTTTGGTAATTGAAATAAAATGTCACAATTGTGCATACATGTCATTAGTAATCTGTTTGCAGATAAATGTTAAAAGAAAAAAACTCAGTTACTCCAAGTACAGACCATGGGCCATGGTATGCAGTTAAAATAAATTATGCAGGTCCCTTGTGAGAGGGTACAAATACCTACTAGTAGTAGTGGATGTGTGACTGTGTTAATGATTCAATAATTATTAAAAGATAAACATACTTTTGTATTGTCATTACATAATTAGGGTCCCATCAACATGTATGGTAGCAAAACAAAATATCTTTACTGGAAAGGCTCACCCAGACTCTGCCACAGTTTGCTGTGAGGGAAAGGTTAGTTTGCTTTTTATTTGTTGTATTCTGTATTACTTTATTCCCTTTCTCTATTTTGTATACTGCGATTTGTTTTCTTTACACTGTGTTTTACTTGTATTCTGCTTTTAACTGCATATTAAAATTTGAGAAGACACCACAGTTCGGTCTCTTGTGAGTCAGACAGAAATATATTTTTCCACCCAGGTGTGCCTGTTACATAGCTACGCTTAGTTCAGCTTAAACAGCACAATAAGTTAAATAGCAAGAGATATCCAGCATTAACAGTATTTCAATAGTGCAGGGGTTAGAGTGTAATCTTTGCAAGCAGCCATTCCCGTTCAATCCCCACTATAACCAATTTCCATTTTACATGTGAAAGTAGTACATAAACATTTATTTTTATAATTAGCTACTAAGTAATATATATTTGTTAACCAGAGTAATGCATTAGGTCCAGATGTGAGGTGTCAGTTTAATAAAGTTGTGAAACCCCCATATAAACACAAGTGCCCCATACAGTATAGTCACACATGAATAAATGTAATGAAAGCACATTGGGGGATGTCAGGGACAGTAAACAAATTTATAATATGTAATGAATGATGAATCAATGCCATACAGCAGACAGTCTATAAAATGGAAAATAAACAATGCTAAGCATTGCACAGCTCTGCTTACCAGGTGTAAGTATTGTGTAAATATGACTGCTAAGCAATGAGTAGCCTAGCTAAGTGGATTTGCCCATGGGTAAGCACTACTGAACCTGTCCCTTTAAGCACTGCCAACCTTAGCTAAGCAAGTTTGCCCATAACTTAGCTTAGCTCAGCTTATTCAAAACTGTCTAGTCATGGCAAAGGGTGGGAATTCAGCCCTATTTAAACTCCTCAGGTGGGAATACAGCTCATAACTGGTTTCAGCTTCCCACTGTAGGCAGTATGGCAGGAGTTGGTGAGGGCATGCACTTCCGTGTGCAGGGCTAAGGCATACAGAAGTCCAAGGTCATGGTAGGACTCCTGGTACGAAACCATGACAAGAGACTGCTGCAGGGCCAGTACCAAGGCTCCCAATATAAAGCGGAAGCCTGGGACCATCTCACCCTTGATCTCACCAGTGCCACTGGTATCCCTCGGACTGGTGAGTAGGTCCAGCACCACTATGCCAACTTGAAGCGGAGAAAGAGGGGAGCTCTTGGGTGAGTGGTTCCAAGAAGCAAGGCAGAGGGGTGATGTCCCAGCATTGTGTAAGTATTGATACCAATAACTGTTTACTAATGTCCAGCCTGTGTATGTGATGGATCAGTATGCATAAATGTTTCTCTATTTTCATTACAGCTGCAGCTGAGTGGGCTGTGAACCAGTATGCCCATGACAGCAGGCTCCAAATGCTGCATCATGAAGCTGGTGAGTAACAATCCTGCTTGTAGTAGTCATACCAAATAAATATAAAGGAGTAAAATGTCACCTGACACTATAAAAAATGTATATGGTTTCCACTGAATAAACCAGACAATATGACAGTAATAGTCCCATATAAGTGATATTTAAATAAAACTGCAACTGCCTGGCAATAAAGCTCTAAATCCTGGACTGGTTGTGATTACTCTGGTATTGTATGGCATTTATTGTTGCATTCTCTGAAAAGTAATGTTGTGTTAACCACTGTTACCCACACTGTGCTACATAAAAAAATGTTTAAGAATGTCTGTATAAGACTGTTGTACGATCACATTGTACAACCAAGACAGACTTAGACAGAAAACACTAAAGAGATAGACAGCAATATCCAAATAGCACACTCTGCTGAAAATTATTTTTAGCAGACACAGCCATGGTTCAAATTTTGGGAGTGGTAGTAAGCTGTATGCATAATCATACCTCTCAACTGTACAGATTTGTTCAGAATGTCCAGATAATTGGCTCATATTTTCTGCCTGTTCCTCTGTCCCCCTGGCAAATCAGTGGGATGATCTCAGAATTGTAGTCACTAAATAATGACATACATTTGATTTTTAGACCTCAAAACCTTCAGAAAATGTATATTAAAACAAATCCTGTCACTCTAGCAACTTTCCAAGTTTATGAGAGCAATATTCAAAATATGACCCTATTTGTACCCCCATGTTGTCAAGCTTTGTCTGGAGTGTGTGCATCAAGAGATTGAGAAGTATGTGCATAATATTAACTCAGAATCTGGGATTATGTGTAGAAATAGCCAGGTAGTGTTAACAAACATTCCCTCCACAGGTCTGTCAGATAAGAAAACTGTGCCTGCCAATAAAGATTTAAATCCTGGACTGGTAGTGTTTACTCTGCTATTGTATGGACTGAGATGGAGCATTCAGTAACATCTGATATCAGAATAGTTCTGTTGTGTCAACCACTGTTTCTCACACTGTGCTACATAAAAATATGTCTAAGAATGCCTGTATAAGACTGTTGTAATTGCAAGGTCAGATTGTACAACCAAGAGAGACTTAGAGAGAAAACACCAAAGCAATAGACAGCAATACCCAAAAAGCACACTCTGCTGAAACTTAAATTTTTGTATTTTTAGCACACACAGCCATGGTTTGAATCCTGGGAGTGGTAGTCAGCTGCATGCATAATCATACCTCTCAACTGTAGAATTTTTTTCAGAATATCCAGATAATTGGCTCATATTTTCTGTATGTTCCTCTGTCCCCCTGGCAAATCAGTGGGATGATCTCAGAATTGTAGTCACTAAATAATGACATACATTCGATTTTCAGACCTCAAAACCTTCAGAACATGTATATTAAAGCAAATCCTGTCACTCTAGCAACTCTCCAAGTTTATGAGAGCAGTATTCAAAATATATCCCTATTTGTACCCCCATGTTGTCAAGCTTTGTCCAGAGTGTGTGCATTAAGAGATTGAGAGGTATGTGCATAATATTAACTCAGAATCTGGGAATATGTGTAGAAACAGTCAGGTAGTGTTAACAAACATTCCCTAGACAGGAATACCAGGTAAGAGATGTAGAATTTAGCTATAAGACAGATGAAGTATACACTGTGTACAAATATACCACTGCCCAAACCAAGGCCATAGGGTATTGTAATAATACCTGTACTTTAATGATTAGAGCAATGATCATTAAAGTTGTTAGTATTACAAGGATATATAAGTTGTTAATTGACATCTGTCTCAACCCCCTCCTGACCATATCTGCTACAATAATCTAAATACACAATCAATGGGTATGTTTACACTAAACCTACTTTTGTGACATATGCCCTATTGTTCAATAAATATTGAAATGTGTTTCTATTAATGTTCCATGTTGAAATACTATCATTGGTGGCCTGTTGCTATCAATGTAATCTGCATGCCATTGTAATGGCCACTGTAGTTCCATATATGCATGTGTTCTGTTTGCTATGTAACTGTTCCAAATCTGGTGTTTTAGGTTAATGGGAATATCTATGCATGCTGTTATAACTAATCCTGGATTGTGTTGACTATTAGTAACCTACATATGTTTTAAAACTGCAACACCATAGCACGTTTGGGAAGGCCGGTCCCAGCAGAACCACCTCTCCCACCTCATCTGGCCATGGCACCGAGCCCCAGCACATCTGGGACCAACCCTGGGACCTCCTCATCTGCTGGTCCTGCACCACCTTCATGTAGAACCACCTAAGGGGATTAGGCTCATCCCCCCCCGGGAGCGGGCCTGGACAGAATCCTGTCACCTGAAGTCAGGTCCGGGGATTGGTGCATAGCGAGCTCTGAAGGGAGTTTGGAGATCTGCTATGCCAGCTTGAGGGCCGCATGGCACATTTAGAGGGTCAGCCTGTCCCTCCTGCTCAGCCCCAGCACAGCCACCTTTGGGGCTGTGAAGGTGCAGTGGTGACTGCCCACTGTTTCTATTTGGGGGCTCATGGGCTTCAGATTTCCAAACACCCCTTCCCATCCAAGGTGTTTATCCCGCACATGTGTCATATACTACCACTGTATGTAAATCTTTGTAAATAACCTTTTGCAGCAAATATCCATGACAGTGATAAAAACATTTTGCTGCAAAAGGTTATTTACAAGGATTTATTAAATATTCTACACCGAAGATTCATTTCCAATTCTTCCTGACTCCGTTGGTACTATAGTTTTGTTGTTTGTTTTTGTACCTTACCTCGTGGTGGACAGTTTTGGACTGTTTTATATATATATATGTAGACATATATGTTTATATATATATATATATATATATATTTATAAATATATATGTATTGCATTCTCTCACTGGATCCACACTCTGAACCTCTCACTGCAAAATATCTGACCAAAGGCAGTGTTAATGGGGGTGAAGGGGCCCAAAATAGGGATCTCTTGTAATTATTGCCATTATCCCTTCCTCCACAGTTGAACTGATCAGCCTTGGAACACATTAACCAGCACTTGTAGTCTTGAACCCAGGACGCTGCACAACATAGCCACAACAAGTTAACAGTAAGCCATCTCAGCTGTAAGATGTCAGGATGATTTCTCTAACATATCATGCAGAATTGTCAGTCTACCATAGGGAACGTACAATGTGGAAGCACTAAACATTCCAATGATACATTCACACACACACACATATATACATATACATGTATATATATATATATATATATATATATATATATATATATAAATATATAGGTATACGGGTCTAGGACATTTCACCAAAAGCACATTTCACCTAAACACAAATGACTGAACACAAATCACTGAAAGCACAATTCACCTAAAACACAATTCACTGAAACACATTTCACCTAAAGCTTGAGATGGCCTTGTCCTCACTGTAGTGCGACCCTGGAGTTAGTATATATAGTAAGGGGGTATGGAGGCACCTGCCCTCAAGCTGGCGTAGCAGTTCTCCAAACTCCCTTCGGAGTTCCCTATGCACAAGACCCTGGACCTGATTTCAGATGACAGGATCCTGCCTGTGCCCACTCCTGGGGGGAGTGAGCCCCATCCTCTGAGGTGGCTCCACCTGAATGTAGTCATGACCAGCAGATGAGGCGGTCCCGGGGTGGGTCCCTGATGTGCTGGGGTCCAGTGCTATGGCCAGATGAGGTGGGCGAGGTAGATCTGCTGGGAATGGCCTTCCCAAGCATGCTATTGTGTTGCAGTTTTAGAACATATGTGGGTTAGTAATAGTCAACACAATCCAGGATTAGTTATAACAGCATGCATAGATATTCCCATTAACCCAAAACACCAGATTTGGAACAGTTGCATAGCAAACAGAACACATACATATGTGGAACCGCAGTGGCCATTACAATGACATGCAGGTTACATTGCTTGCAACAGGACACCACTGATAGTGCTTCAACATGGAACATGAATATAAACACATTTCAATATTTGTTGAACAATAGGATATATGTCCCAACAGTAGGTTTGGTGTAAACATACCCATTGATTTGTGTGTTTAGATTATTGTTGCAGATATGATGGGGGGGGAGATGTCAGTTAACAACTATTATATCCTTGCAGTATGAGATCCTCTGAGCTTTTTTTCCTGTTTATGTCTTCCAGGTATAATGTCCCATGAACGTCTCCCTGTGTATACACCACAGGAGAATGATGTTATCATAAACTTCACTTTACTACACCACAAAACTCTCTTTGGATACAGGGCCCATGATCTGCAGAAGAGGACCACCCTATGGAACAAGCTCATCCACAGGGTAAATTATGTCGGCCTGCATAACTGCAGTTATGAGCAGGTGCGACATCATTGCACTGATCTCATCCGCCATGCCCGTCAACGTGCTGCTGCAGTTAGGAGGGACCAGCTAGCCACAGGTGGGGGGGGTCATGCCATCCAGCCCCCACTGATACATGCTGAGGAGCTCCTCGCCAGCCTTGGGACACCCGCCTACCAGCCAAGCCAGGAACCTGAGGATAGCATTGTGGAGGTGGGTACCACCCACCATGCAATGGATGAGGAGTGTGCAGGTAAGGCCCCAGGGCACATTATTAGACCACTGTTGCTTATCCATCTTCATCTGTAAAGTATCTTCATGCATATGTCAGATAAGATAGTCTGTTGCTGCAGTGTAGTAATGAACAGATGTGTATAATCTCTAGTATTATGGGTTTGTACTGTTGATGCACTGAAATGCTGCCTCCACCCTGTACCAGTGCCACAGGTGTGGCTACTGACATTACATCTCTCGCACAATATGTAGGTCCCTCTGGTATACTACTGGGGCAGCGGCCTGTAGCTGGTGAGTATGGAGTTGTTTTGTTCAGGTTTGCCAATACCCCGGCCATGTTATGGCCATGGTATTTGCCATGCACACATTTAACTCACCTACCCATAATGCATGCTGTACATGTTCACTTATTGTTACTTTTAACTGCACTGCATCACAGTGGTCCTCCAGTATACCAAACAACCTGTCAGTGCAAGATGTGTGGACAGAGATGAACATAATGGTGGGACAAATGGTCTACAGTAGAGACATGTCTGAAACATTACCCTTATACAGTAGCTACAACAGTGTATACACCACTATTACAATGGTAACTGTTGCAGATCTACACAACGGCAAATCACAATGCCACATTCTACACCTTTTACAACCTGTAATGTGATCCTAACATGAGCAATGAATGTGTAATATGGAATCCTATGTTAGGACAACAAATATGGGGAATACATATCTTAACAAACACTGGAAGCATATGTGTGTACACACTCCAAATAACATATTGTGGAAGCAGCTTTTGAGGTACTGACAGCATTCGCTCTTCTTGAGTACACACCTTCCATCAAGTACAGGGCCTCAGTGTCACACGAAGTAATTGTCTGCTGTCCAAGATGTGTGTAGATGTCATTTGCCCACTCACCTGCAACAGAGGCAGCCGTGGTTTGCACACATCTTACAAACCATGGAATGGATCCCATATCTGAAAGGTAGCACTCAGGAGTGGGAGAAGTAGCCTTATCTCACCATTGCATATTCCATGGCAAACAGTGCAGACAGTCATGTATGTGACTGTGAAGTATGGGACAGCATTAATGTAGAAAATAAACAGATGCCCATTCAAGACAGATGACAACACATGTTGCAAACTGGTCATGGAGGCTGCCCAGACACATGCTGCAACACTGAGGGACTTGCAGGAATGTCTAGCAAGTACTGTCTGTGCAGTACCTGTGTCAACAATTGCCTGGAATCTGCATAAGTGTGGTCTATGGGTTAGGATAATCAGATGAAATAGTTGTTCAACAGGAAACTCCATCCAGGTCTCTCTACAGGCAGCATATGCATAACATCAAGTCTCCCAAAGGCATGTGTTGCAATGTGTAATGGTGTACTGAGACCAAGGCTGAAACCTACAGGCAGTATTAATAAAGATACATGTGGTGCACAAGCAACACCTCACTCCTTCTCAGGCCCACCATCCCCATCTTTACCTTGTTGGTGCCAGTGTACACCTTTAGGTTTGCTGTTTGTTAGCAGGAACTAGGCCAGTAGACATGGCATTCTGAATTTGGAACAATGCAAAATGACACTCATGTGTGGCCCATAGTTGTCAAGCATCTGCAATAAGGCTAAGGATGGGGAGGGGTGTCATCCTGAAACACAACAGTGAACTGAAGCATACATCCAAAGTTCACTAAGAATGGCTGTATCTGAACACAGTCAAGGTCTTGAATTGTGCCAGACATAACCCTGACTCCACATCAATAGGGAAGGCACTGTGTGACCTCCAAGGGCTGTGCACATGAGCTGACCTTGCAATCCAGCAGAGTTGGGGGACATTTGTAGGGCGGAGTGACTAAATAATAGCAAGTGAAGATGGGCCATGCTAGTATACCCCTTCCAGGAATAGTGACTGCTGTAGTTCACTTAACAGGTACTGCAACAAACCATTGTGTTAAGGGTGTGCACACTTCTGCAACCCACATATTGTATGTATCTCAATCAGCATCTGCATGACTAACACATTTGTTTGATACTGTATTTGATTGCACAGGTCATATGTCACATATCAGGTGTGTGTTATGTTAACATATGCAGTATTGTGGCCCCATTGCATATCATGGAAGAGGCTGGCATGTCAACAAGGGTGTGTACACTACTCATAGCAACAGTAAGCTTTGAAGGTTGTCAGTGTAATTGGATTTTATTGCTCATACATGCACTGCTGATGATGAGATCTGCAAATCAGAGGTCAGGCATTCAGTATTGACAACTGTCCTCATATCATCCCGGGTATGTGTCAGATAAACACATAGGTGCTGTGAGCAACAGAGCAAACATAACTGCCACACATATATAAATTCAGAAATGGTGTGTACACAGGTATGGTGCACAATACATGCCAGGGTACTGAATAGGTGCATAGCAATACTGTGTACATGGGTAAAATGTGTTTCAGGTGAAGGGGCATCACCTACTAACACAACTCATGAATCACAGAGATGTATAATGTTGGTAACAAGGATTGAGTATAGCTGCAGTGCATGCTGTTAAGTGCCATATGTCATGCATGTTGACTGTTGGGTAATGAGAGGTCTGTACAATATCTTTGTGCCACCTCACCTATAAGTGTGTGTGTGTAGAGGTAAGCAATAACATACAGGTCTTAAATTACGTTTTTTGTTTTCCCCTCACACGTGGCGAGGTGGGTCATGGTCCCTCTTGCAGGCAAACTGATGTTAGTGTCCATGCAGACTCTGACAATGATGATAGGTATGGTGAGGCACAGGCAGGGTTGTCAGGGGCTGAAGCTGTGCCATCAGTTGACATGAAGAAACAAAAATGGCCAGCAAGGTTTAGCAGTCGAATATGCAGCCCAAAACAAGATAGTGAATGATCAGACTTTTATTAAAAATAAAAAACAGACCGGTTTCGGCAAAATAATGCCTTCTTCAGTGTTGAGCAAACAATCAAAATAGACACAATATATATATCTCAATGGCAACATCTGGGGAATTTAATTTTCTATTACCTTTGATATGCAGACTATCAATTTTTTGGATGTAACTATTTCAAGAAATCATGACCATACCGTGGCTACCAGAGTGTTTCGCAAATACCCCCAATATAATACTCTATTACATGCATCAAGCATGCACCCACGTCATACCATCAGAAACATCCCGGTTTCACAATTTATGCGCATGAAACGCCTTAGCTCTACCAAATCAGATTATGACATTGCTAGTCTTGACTTATGTCACAGATTTGCCAGTAGGAGGTATAACTTTGCAGATATCAACACAGCATGGACACGATCCTCTCAGATGAATAGGAACAGACTGCTAGATTATAAGACTTCTTCTGGTGATTCCAGATCACCCACCATCAGATTTATCACAACATATGGTAGGAACTATTACGTGATTAGGGATATCATAAACAGACATTGGAATATCATATTAGCCAATGAACAACTCAGATATTTTCTGGGAGAGGAATGTCAATTCTCATATAGAAGAGGCAAAACATTGGGGTCCCATCTATCTCATTATAAACATATTGGTAGTGGTGGAGCAATTCATAAACAGCTCACAATAGTGGGACATGAACTATTGGGTACACATCCATGTGGCCACTGTGGGTCTTGTAAACAGATTACCAAGTCTCAGAACTTTTCGAGTCGCAACACTAGTAAGGTTTTCGACTGCAAAATCTTTGGGAACTGTAGCAGTGATTGGGTTGTTTACCTGGCATCATGTCACTGTGGGGCATTCTATGTTGGTCAGACTTCCAGGCCACTCAGGTCACGAATAAATGAACATCGAAGTGACATTAAAAACAAAAGGGACACTAATGCCTTATATCAACATGTATTAAAACATCAACAAGCACAGTTCATGTTTATGATTATTGACCGAATAGTGGGTGATCGCAGCAACCCACAAGGGTGGCATGGCATCCTCAACCACAAAGAAAAGTACTGGATAATCACTTTGGGCGCACTTTTTCCACCTGGTCTTAATGATCATCCTTAACACTCAGTCAATGGAGAAGGATGTAAAGACTCCCAGTTTATTTACCAGCTATATCAGGTATAATATTTTCTGAATCATCTAATGCACAATTTTTATATATATATATATATTACAAGGAGTAGCTAGAGCTATTCACTACATCTGTTTTTGAAATGGGCCTCTTACAGTTTCTTTTCTTTCATTTACATTTATTTTTATATTTAATATAATCATGACTATGGATGTACATATTTTATTATGTATAATTATAGCCTTTATGGTTCCATAGTCTATTATGATTTTGTTTTAGTGATGTCTTTGGAACTATCTGGTTCAGGTGTAACACAAATATTAGCCATAGTCTCAGGTATAGTGTTAGCCAGTTCACAATACATCATGTATTATTCATGAGTTTCAACAGCACATCCATGTGCTTATTGGTTAGCACTCTGTATAAATTTGCATTTTTTATTGTGTCTATTTTGATTGTTTGCTCAACACTGAAGAAGGCATTATTTTGCCAAAATCAGTCTGTTTTTTATTTTTAATAAAAGTCTGATCATTCACTATCTTGTTTTGGGCTGCATATTTGACTGCTAAACCTTGTTGGCCATTTTTGTTTCTTCATGGTTTGGTTAGGCCTTGCATCCCCCACGTGCATAGCATTTGGTTTGGACTCGATTCTTGAGCTGTGCTGTGGGACCAGCAGTTGATGCGCCATTTTCTGTCATAGAGGAATCTCTCCTGATAGTGCTACAGACTTCTGGGTTATCCAGCACATATCTAGCTGGATTTGAGATTGTGGTTCGAACAACGGACGCTTTTTCCAGTAAATGGTTCATTGTTTCGCATTTCTACTTGGGGTTGTGGCGTATTGTGTGTTTTCGAAGATAGGGGCCTACGATTCAGTGGATTACCTCATTTCATACATCGAGTGCGTTTCACGCTACTGATGCGGATAGTGTATTAACCATCAAGGGGCAGTATTCAAATGGTTGGTGCTCAAAACTGATGGATATTCACATTTAAGGTAACGAGGTGATTTTTTACACTTTCGGGACATTTTATTATTATCCATATACGCGTTTGTGACAAGAGCCAAGCAGGCGTTTACTACACGCGTTGGTCGTGACATCTTCCTGTTGGTACTGTTGGTTTGGATTATATGTCAGTCTATACGGATTCAACCAGATGGATTGAGTGACTTTACAGCGTGGAACAGTATTTTTCTTTTTGGGACTAAGTTTTATAGTAATATCTTCAGTATCTTGTATATACACTTTGTGTTTAACATATATGGTTTTCCTGTACAGTGTATGAGTTGGGCATTATTTTGCTTACTGGGTATGTTGTCAAGGGGATAAGTGTATGTTTTTACATAGGAGCCTTATTTTTTGCTATTTGGCTCAACAAGTTCACGACATCTACTTGTACCTAAACATTATTTACATATTGGGCATATGCTGTTTATTATGACAGTGTGTTAGGGGGACATCTGTAGGTTTATACACAGGTGTGTCTACTTTTTTGGACTTTGTTTGAATTGCCCAGTACCATCATTGGACTCTCACTCCAAACTTCATTTTGACTAGCGCGCCCTTATTCTGCATGCAGACACAATTCAAATGTTCAAGAATTTGGGACACTATCAATGAATATATGATATTTCATCACTCTTGTTTTATATTTACAATTTATTCTTGTCGATACAGTTTGATCGAGATTATTAACAAATTGTTAGTTGATATTATATATGAGCCTATTTTAGGAATATTCTGGATCAGATGTTTTACAAATGATTTATTTTGTCATTACATTGTATTAGAGGGCAAGTTTGATAGGTACATATTTGGATTTCAAGATTTACTATTCAGGCAAGTGCTATACCTGGATAATATTGTTTTTGGAAACTATTGTTTTTGCAAAATCTGTATTTTGTGGAACAGAAGGTGATAGAACTATTGGATGCATTGTGTATAGAGGGGAACCATATGACCTGGCCTTGGATTCAGGCAAATACACATAGTGAATTGTTTTGGCCCCATAAGTATTCATGCATGCAGGGGTACTTTTTATATTGCAAATTCTACATTGCAATATTGCTAAGCTGTTGGGATATTAGCTCTTCCCTACTTAATGATTCACCCATAAGTATTTTTGTTTAATTACATGGCCTTTATGATACATTTACCAATGCTGGACGGCCACTTGCAAGAGTGATTACATCTTGGCTGTGTATGTGGATCTTATCAAACATAATATATTAAACCTAATTGGTTGTTGGACCACCTTTTCTCTAGGCGCATCTGATTTCACTGTATCCCAAGGTACTAGTAAGACTATATTTAGATCATACTAACTAAGAAAATCAGGTCAATCACCCAGAATAATTTAGGGTACTACCAGCAAGGTCTTTTTTGGTCTTTATATTATTGACCTTTAGCCTTGTGATTTATTGATTATATCTACTTGCATTCCTCTCATCCAGTTATATATATGTGTTAGATATCCATCTGGTAGTATTCCTCTAGTCAGGTTATCACAACCTATCATTTTAGGAATATTATTACGTTGTTGAACCTTCTTCCCATATTAACCTTCCTGATTTTCCAGGACGGTGAATTAGTTTTGGTACTTTGTTGAGGCGGCTGGGGTGCCTCTTACCAACCTCTACTTTAATTGGAGCAATCATTGAGGTTTTTTCTGGGTTTGCCAACAACTGCCATTCTCTCTTGTTGTCATTCATTTTATAGTTTTCATTGCACATTCACAGCATGGACCTTGAGAGTATACTATCTGGATTATGTGCCGATCGGGAGGATATTGGAGTGTTTGGGATCAATACCTCACCAGGCAGTAATTCAAGTAACAGGGATCAACATATTTCATCTGACTGTGATATGTCCTTCCATTCTCTTACCAAAGGACTCAAAACTTTGAGATCCAACATATGGCATCTGAAATTATTCAGAGCATAGTCTAACAAGAATATTGCTCCAAGGGGCTTGAGAATACGGCTCCAACCACTGGTAGGTAGACCGGATGACAAGTTGAATTGTGATTGGAAGGAGGCTTTACAAATTGGGTCTATGTTATTTGTGAATGTTCTCTTACGATACTATGAAAGAATGGTGGATGTGAACATTCAGGAGGTTCAAACATTGTGTTGTGGTTGTAAAAAATTTGAGTCCCTACCAAAATTTCAGGATAACATTAAGAAGTTATCTAAAGAATTGAAAAACCATGAAAAAATTATCAAAGAAAGAAAGATTAAAAAATTTCACAGAGATTATTCTGACTATCAAAGGGGACGTCCCTTTGAGCTTAATCGTTCTGTCAGATTTGCAGAGGTTGGTCAGGGGCCTGCCTCTGGTCACCCCAAGAAAAAAACGAGATCTATTCTGAAAAATAGGGATGGGTTCAACAACAGCACTTCAGGAGAGGATTCCTCTCTTACAGATTATGACAGCTCAGGGGATAGGGGATCACCACACAAAAAGAAAACGAATAAAAATATCCCTTTAGAAATGGTTCCAAACACAGAGGAGGAAGGAAACATAAGAAAAGATCCATTAGAGCATTCCCTGGAGGGCTTGATCCAGAACTTTCTAACATAAGTCAAGATGAACAACTCAACCAAAATTAAATTTATCCAATGTAAATTTGTATGGTGATCAACAAATTCTTTTGAATAAAGGGCTTAGTTTTATACCTGGCTTTTTTTCTAATAAATACCACATAGTTACAGATGTTATTGATTTTTGTCGTAGTCTTAACCTTAAGTTGTTTTTTGCAGACGACACATCTCAAAGATCTAATGAATTCAGATTTGGTAAATCTGAATTCCAGCCTCCTATGAACAAGCATGTGTCGATTTTTATGCAGTCAGTGTTCAGGGACTTACATTTTCAAAATTATGGATATACTATGTTGAGACATAATCTTTCACAGCAGGAGAGCATCGCCCTCCAACAGCTACGTAACAACAAAGACATAGTTGTATTACCAGCAGATAAGGGTGGGGCCGTGGTTGTACAAAACATGGGTGATTACCTTCAAGAGGGTTTATCCCAGCTATCAGATACAGCATGTTACATGAACATGGCCATAGACCCAACCCCGAATTTTAAGCACGAAATTGACTCTTTTCTGAATCTAGCATGTGAGGAGGGCATCATCAGCAAAAAATGTGTTATACAACTTTCGGTTAAGGACCCCCGTAAGCAGATTATGTATCTACTACCCAAGATTCACAAATCACTAACCAAACCTCCAGGAAGACCAATTGTTTCAGGCATTGGTTCTTTGACTGAAGCCTTGTCAGCCTTCCTGACACAATATCTCAAATCTCTTTTGGGTTTGGTCAGGGCAAGGCTACAGGACACTACACAGTTCCTGAAAATCATTGAGGACACACAATTAGAGCCTGGGTGGCTAATGTGCTCACTGGATGTCAAGGCCTTGTATACCAGTATACCACATTGGGCTGGCTTACAAGCCCTCAAATATTGGTTGGATAGGACTGGTTTATACTCACCAGGGTTCAATATGCTATTGATTTGCATGTTGGAACATGTACTTAACAAAAATGTTTTTTGTTTTCAAGGACAATTTGCTCAACATGTTTGTTGAGAGAGATTATCCTAATGAATTATTGGTGAATATTAGAAAAGAGATAACCATTAAGAGATATATTGATTATAAGCCTATTTTAAAGTATGGCTTAGTTAATCAAAACAACAAAGGTAGTGACAACACTAATAAAACAAAAGCAATGATATTGCCATACAGTAATTATAGTTCTATTTTTGCAAGTAATATCAGAGAAGTATGGGATAAAGTGTTTGTAAATCAAACTGAGATTTTGCAAGAATTAGGTGCTTCTCCAACTATAGTTTTTAGTAGAGGTAAAAATTTAAAAAACTATTTTGAAAGTGAAGTGTTATTCAGAGAGTCGAAAATGAAAAATGCGGATCTTGTAGGTGGTGTAGGTACATTATGGACGGTGCATATGTAGCAATAAAAGGGTATAAAAGAACTATTAGATGCCCAGGACATGCAAATTGTAACACCAAGTTAGTCATATACGTGGCAACCTGTTTAACCTGTCAAGCTTTTTATATCGGAAAGACCATAAGAAAGTTAAAGGAAAGGATAGGGGAGCATATCAGAAATATTAAAAACAAGAAAGAGACTAATTCTCTGTATATGCATAGTTTAGATTGTCAAGATTTCAAAAATGTTTTGTTTTTTGTCATAGACAGGGTTCCTCAAAATATGGACAAAGAAGGTGATGTTAATGCCTTACTTGAGTACAAAGAATGTATATGGCAATTGAGATTAAATGCATGTAGTAAGCCAGGTATTAACGATAACATTTCTATAGCGAGTTATTTAAAAATGAATTCACACATTATTTAATAATGTTTAAAATAAATTTACACAATAGACAATAGAAAAATTAGTTAAAAAATAATTATATATTATTTTTAAAAAAACTTTTATAAAAGGTTATCACTTTTTAATATTAATAATTAAAAAACTTTTTGAGATATACTAACAACAAAACTAAATATATTAAACATATATATTTATATTTATGATTAGATATTACATAGTACTGATTACAAACACAGTTATAGGATTCTTTAACTATGTATTTTTAATAAAACTAAAAGAATTGTACAATATGTATGTTTAGAATGTATATAGGTAGTTTTATTTATTAACATAAGGTTACACATAGTACACATTACTGTTTTGTTTTTAGTATTCTCTGGTGTTGTTTGTTTTTAATGTAGTTTATAGTTTTTATTAGTCAATTGTTGTAGTTTAATTAGATGAATTAGAGTCTTAATTTAACAGGCTGCTTTGAATTTAATTGAATGACACTCAATTGATTGGAGTACAAAAATCAGCTGTTTTTTAATTGTTTTAACTCTGAAGAAACCCGTAGTTGGACGGGTGAAAGCGCTAAGTTCTTTTATGTCCATTAAACCATTTTTGGTGTACTTGTGACGAGTTGTTACTTTTCAAAATTTACCAGTTTTCAACCTTTCAAGTCGTTCAACTGTCGGTTTGTGACGACCCGTTTTTCGAGTGCAGCAGATCTGGTTGTGGCATTATATTTACTGTGAAACGTTGTTACGTGGGCTTTTGTAATTATGGAGCAGTTACTTCAACAACAGCTGATTATTACGTAAAAACTTTTTGCTGTGCTTAAAGAAAAAGGAACCGGAGAAGGTTCTGATAAGAACATTATTAGTGAGGGTAACACTAATGTTTCTTTGTCGGAAAGTGAGGAGCGTGTATTTACCTTACATTCAACACCAGGAACATCAAGAGGTAACCCAATGGCCAGCGGTGGTCCGAGGGATTTCATAGGCGTTGATGCTGTGCGTACCACAAGCGGAAGTGATGGGCACGTGACTTCAAGGCCGAATCCGTATTCGAACGCTGGTGAGGGTTCTTACGGTGCTTGGAGAAGAGCGATGGTGTTTCCAGCTATAAATGAACTGCTTTCTGCGCCCAAATTTGGTCAAACAAACAACGGTTGTGAAATGGGTTCTTTAAACAAACAGTTTAATGACTTTGAAAAAACTTTACGGAAGTTTAAAACCCTACAAATGGATAATGTTTTCTTAGAAAGATCCTTGGAGTTAAACCACGTACCGAAAGGACTTAGAATATTCAAGGTACCTTTTGGTTTTGAGAAAAACAGTGAGATTTTCGAAGCGCTCATTAAACTATTTGACGATACCAGTAAAAATTTGGTTCGACTTATTATTAAGAACAACAACGCAAAATTAGCGCATTTGAGTGAAAATTTAACATTATTGGATAACAGCATTAGAAACGACTTGTTATTTGAAAGTAATAAGTTTAAATTTGACAATATTTTAATGGAAATTAACAAGTTTGTTAGTAAGGGTCTTGATAACAAGAACGAAAAGTTATTGAGAGATACCAATGACTATTCTAACAACCGGGCATATGCCCATTTCAACGATTATAAACATTGTGTGAGTGCTGTGAAAACCAATGTACCTAGTTCTGATTTTAATACAGGATACAGGGACATTGTTGCTGCTAACAATAATGAGGACATGCATAACGATGTTAATTTTGAATATGACAACCTGGAAGAGCCTTTTTAGAGGAACAGGGTGTACGCAGGTCAGAACGCCTAAAAGGGCGTTATCAGGGTCCGTATCACAATTTTTACCGTCAGACAAACAACAGGAATGGCAGATTCAGGCAAACACAGCATTAGTATTAACACATAAAAAGCATTGTTTAGAAAATGAATCAAACAGTATACCTGTGACATTTAATTCAGCAGAATTTTTTCAATTTTCTTTTGAACACAATGATTCTGAAATGTACACACAGGATTTATCGTTTAAAAATTTAAGTAACGATGAAGTTTCTTTATTATCAGCAAGTTGTATAGAAAACTTATGTGTTAACTTAACTACTCAAAAAAACAATGAAATACATACAGTAGCAACAGATATTTTAAGTTGTGAAATTATTAGGAAAGGAAGTTTTGCAGTATACAATTTCACAGAGAAAAAGTTGAATAATGAATTTATTTCGCTTTTTAAAAAGGGATTTAAATTTGTTCCAAGCTTTAAACCTGACTTGGGACTTATTTTATTAAACTTGAAAGCATATGTAAGATTACTGAATCTGCAAATGTACTTTAAAGGTAAATCTAATGTATTTAATTGTGATATGGGACTCACTTTGAGAAGAAGTAGTACTTTTATTCCACCAAACAATCAAATAATTCATCTTTTTGAAATGTTGTTTGAATTACAATTGAGAAAAGCTTGGAGAGAAACAAATGTAGCAAATGATAATCTAACTGAAGCCGAAAGGTTTTGTTTAAAAGAATTAACAGCAAGCAATCATTACAGGGTGATGAAACCTGATAAAGGGGGAGGTGTTGTTATTATGAACACCGTTGATTATATCAACAAAATTAGTGACATGCTAGGTGATGAGAAAACATATACTAGGGTTTCCAAATATGACATTATTAAAGCTTATGCCAAAATTGATTGGCAGTTATACGAATTATTAATGGATGGTGATATTTCGCAATCTGAGTATGAATACATGTTAGTTGATTTTCCTGTTACGCCTAGCATATTTGGAATACCTAAAATACACAAGAGTGTCACCAACCCCCCCTTTAGACCGATTGTAGCAGCAAAGCGTTCTAAATTAGAAGCTATTGCACATTACATTGACGTAACTTGTAGTAAGGTGACAAGTAATATAACACACATTTTGAAAGATTCATGGCACTGTTTGGCAACTTTAAAAGAGTACAACACAGTTAGCTTAAATGAGGTTCACTTAATTACTATTGATGTTGTTAATTTATTTTCAATTATTCCCTTAAACGAAGGATTAGATATGTTTGAAAGGAGTTTGGTTTATTATGGTGGAATGGTTACGTCCAAAGTTAAGACCTTAGTTAAGTTAATGGAAATGGTATTAGAAAATAATTTTTTTAAACATGGTGGTGAACATTATAAACAATGCTCTGGTGTTGCTATGGGGGCTAGATGTGCCCCCATATACGCTAACTTAGTTTTAGCGATGTGGGAAAAAGAGCATGTTTTTACAAGTAAATATAGTTCAAACATTGACTTATATCTAAGGTTCTTGGACGACATCTTGCTTTTTTGGAAAGATAGTATTAATGAAATTGATGAATTTATGGGATATTTGAATGGTACAACATCCTTTCTTAGATTCACGTATCAAATTAACACAGTTTCATGTGAATATTTAGACATAAAATTATACAAGCAAGAAAATCAATTGGAGTCAAACATTTACAGAAAATCGACATTTTCGAATTCATACTTGCATTATAAAAGTTGTCATCCTTCCTTTCAAAAAAGAAATTTAGTTAAGGGACAAATGGTTAGACTCTCGAGAATGATAAGTGATGATGAGAAGTTCAACAAAGAAATAGATAATTTGCTCAACATGTTTGTTGAGAGAGATTATCCTAATGAATTATTGGTGAATATTAGAAAAGAGATAACCATTAAGAGATATATTGATTATAAGCCTATTTTAAAGTATGGCTTAGTTAATCAAAACAACAAAGGTAGTGACAACACTAATAAAACAAAAGCAATGATATTGCCATACAGTAATTATAGTTCTATTTTTGCAAGTAATATCAGAGAAGTATGGGATAAAGTGTTTGTAAATCAAACTGAGATTTTGCAAGAATTAGGTGCTTTTCCAACTATAGTTTTTAGTAGAGGTAAAAATTTAAAAAAACTATTTTGAAAGTGAAGTGTTATTCAGAGAGTCGAAAATGAAAAAATGCGGATTTTGTAGGTGGTGTAGGTACATTATGGATGGTGCATATGTAGCAATAAAAGGGTATAAAAGAACTATTAGATGCCCAGGACATGCAAATTGTAACACCAAGTTAGTCATATACATGGCAACCTGTTTAACCTGTCAAGCTTTTTATATCGGAAAGACCATAAGAAAGTTAAAGGAAAGGATAGGGGAGCATATCAGAGATATTAAAAACAAGAAAGAGACTAATTCTCTGTATATGCATAGTTTAGATTGTCAAGATTTCAAAAAATTTTTGTTTTTTGTCATAGACAGGGTTCCTCAAAATATGGACAAAGAAGGTGATGTTAATGCCTTACTTGAGTACAAAGAATGTATATGGCAATTGAGATTAAATGCATGTAGTAAGCCAGGTATTAACGATAACATTTCTATAGTGAGTTATTTAAAAATGAATTCACACATTATTTAATAATGTTTAAAATAAATTTACACAATAGACAATAGAAAAATTAGGTAAAAAATAATTATATATTATTTTTAAAAAAACTTTATAAAGGTTATCACTTTTAATATTAATAATTAAAAAACTTTTTGAGATATACTAACAACAAAACTAAATATATTAAACATATATATTTATATTTATGATTAGATATTACATAGTACTGATTACAAACACAGTTATAGGATTCTTTAACTATGTATTTTTAATAAAACTAAAAGAATTGTACAATATGTATGTTTAGAATGTATCTAGGTAGTTTTATTTATTAACATAAGGTTACACATAGTACACATTACTGTTTTGTTTTTAGTATTCTCTGGTGTTGTTTGTTTTTAATGTAGTTTATAGTTTTTATTAGTCAATTGTTGTAGTTTAATTAGACAAATTAGAATCTTAATTTAACAGGCTGCTTTGAATTTAATTGAATGACACTCAATTGATTGGAGTACAAAAATCAGCTGTTTTTTAATTGTTTTAACTCTGAAGAAACCCGTAGTTGGACGGGTGAAAGCGCTAAGTTCTTTTATGTCCATTAAACCATTTTTGGTGTACTTGTGACGAGTTGTTACTTTTCAAAATCTCATAATATATACCTGGTAGAAATGGACATCTGGCGTAGGTACCTGGATGACTGTTGGATGGTATGGCGTGCGGATGTGGGATATTTGCATGAATTTGTAGAATATCTCAATGGCAACATCTAGGGAATTGAATTTTCTATTACCTTTGATATGCAGACTATCAATTTTTTGGATGTAACTATTTCAAGAAATCATGACCATACCGTGGCTACCAGAGTGTTTCGCAAATACCCCCAATATAATACTCTATTACATGCATCAAGCATGCACCCACGTAATACCATCAGCAACATCCTGGTTTCACAATTTATGCGCATGAAATGCCTTAGCTCTACCAAATCAGATTATGACATTGCTAGTCTTGACTTATGTTGCAGATTTGCCAGTAGGGGGTATAACTTTGCAGATATCAACACAGCATGGACACGATCCTCTCAGATGAATAGGAACAGACTGCTAGATTATAAGACTTCTTCTGGTGATTCCAGATCACCCACCATCAGATTTATCACAACATATGGTAGGAACTATTACGTGATTAGGGATATCATAAACAGAAATTGGAATATCCTATTAGCCAATGAACAACTCAGATATTTTCTGAGAGAGGAATGTCAATTCTCATATAGAAAAGGCAAAACATTGGGGTCCCATCTATCTCATTATAAACATATTGGTAGTGGTGGAGCAATTCATAAACAGCTCACAATAATGGGGCATGAACTATTGGGTGCACATCCATGTGGCCACTGTGGGTCTTGTAAACAGATTACCAAGTCTCAGAACTTTTCGAGTCGCAACACTAGTAAGGTCTTCGACTGCAAAATCTTTGGGAACTGTAGCAGTGATTGGGTTGTTTACCTGGCATCATGTCACTGTGGGGCATTCTATGTTGGTCAGACTTCCAGGCCACTCAGGTCACGAATAAATGAACATCAAAGTGACATTAAAAACAAAAGGGAGACTAATGCCTTATATCGACATGTATTAAAACATCAACAAGCACAGTTCATGTTTATGATTATTGACCGAATAGTGGGTGATCGCAGCAATCCACAAGGGTGGCATGGCATCCTCAACCACAAAGAAAAGTACTGGATAATCACTTTGGCACACTTTTTCCACCTGGTCTTAATGATCATCTTTAACACTCAGTCAATGGAGAAGGATGTAAAGACTCCCACTTTATTTACCAACTATATCAGGTATAATATTTTCTGAATCATCTAACGCACAATTTATATATATATATATATATATATATATATATATATATATATATATATATATATATATATATCAAGGAGTAGCTAGAGCTATTCACTACGTCTGTTTTTGAAATGGGCCCCTTACAGTTTCTTTTCTTTCATTTACATTTATTTTTATATTTAATATAATCATGACTATGGATGTACATATTTTATTATGTATAATTATAGCCTTTATGGTTCCATAGTCTATTATGATTTTGTTTTAGTGATGTCTTTGGAACTATCTGGTTCAGGTGTAACACAAATATTAGCCATGGTCTCAGGTATAGTGTTAGACAGTTCACAATACATCATGTATTATTCATGAGTTTCAACAGCACATCCATGTGCTTATTGGTTAGCATTCTGTATAAATTTGCATTTTTTATTGTGTCTATTTTGATTGTTTGCTCAACACTGAAGAAGGCATTATTTTGCCGAAACCGGTCTGTTTTTTATTTTTAATAAAAGTCTTATCATTCACTATCTTGTTTTGGGCTGCATATTCGACTGCTAAACCTTGCTGGCCATTTTTGTTTCTCCATCAGTTGACATCCCACTTTTATCCACCCCATCTACGCACACAGTCACAATGCCTATACATACCCAACACCAGTGGCCTTAGATGAGGGACAGTTGGCAGGTGGTGGCATGGGACAGGACAGTGTGGTGACTAAGGCAAGTCTGTCTGTACACAGCAGCCTTAGCCAGATAACTGGCAAGGTACCACACAGGCAGATGTACAGGGGGTGTTTGCAGTAGAGCTGCTGGCCATCATGCCCCTGACAGAAGAGCCACAGCAGGTTTCACCAGATGCATGTTTTGGGCTGTCATGGAGGCACAGGCATGTATGGAACATTACACCAGACAGAGTGTAAGGCTCTAGAGGGCTACACATTCTGCTGTACTTGACAACATCCATGATCTTGCAGGTGCCCACCGTTATTTTACAGAGGTCCTGGATAGACGGTTGGGTGAGATGGTGGGAATCCTTGACTGTGCGGTGTCTGTGTTAGAGCATATGGTGGGAGTAGGGTGACAGCCATGTGATCATAGGTCAGCAACATCAACAGGTGGAGGTCTATGTAGACGTGCAACAAGTCCCAGCCTCTCCCTTAGAAGCACTACCAGTACCAGCACTGCAGGGGGGTGCTGTCCACACCACAACACAGCAGGCCATGTGTACATGTTGCTGGCTGGTCCCAATGGGGACTCGGATCCAGCGAATATTTGTCATCATCAGGGGAGAGTACCATATCTGGGCTTCTACCTGGTAGTGCCTGTGGAAACCCTGGCAGGCACAGTTCTCATCTCCATGGCCAGACATGGTGAACTGTACACCCTGCCATGTATGGTCTGCAGCTATCCAACAAACCCATGCATAGGGCAGCCACATGGCAGAACTGTGTGCATACATACACACACACATCACCAACACAGCTAGGGCACCTCCATACCTACACACACCACATCTGCACAGCCCAATTTATAAAGAACCCCCTAACACACACACATGATGTCAACCAAATGGCTCAGCCTAGGTCTCTGGCAAACCTACAACACACCCTGTGCATATGATGATACCTGTGCCACATCCCTGTCATCCATACCATCAATGCAGGGACATGCTAAAATGGTTCTGATGCACAGGGTGAATGTACTAAGGTTTAGCAATGTAATGCTTTAACATGTTTTCAGCTGTAAAGTTTAATGCTTACATGTCAGGGTGTGTAGCTGTCCAGCCATGATGCATTATAGCTGTTATTAACACTGACTGATTGTGGTCTCCATAATGTATTCAGTTTGTGTTGTAGGTGTCTGTGTGTCAGCAAGATGTTGGTCTGCTGTTGTTTCCTACAAGGGGTATGGCACTGCAGTGATACATTGACTGTGTCATATCCTGGGTACAGCGGAACACAAGTAACAGGTCTGTATAACAGTTACTGCATGTGCCACATGGCTGATAGGTCTGAGGAGTGAATACAGGTGAGTGCATGGTGGCTGATGTCAGCAGCTCTTCTACAGTGGACAATGGTAAGTGTACTGGGTGGCACACACCAAATGTTTGTGAATAACGTGCACACACACACACACACACACACACACACACACACACACACACACACACACACACACACACACACACACACACACACACACACACACACACACACACACACACACACACACACACACACACACACACACACACACACACACACACACACAGAGGCTTTGGTATTGATGTAATACACAGAGAATACTGTACACATGGATGAATTTAATTTTGCAGTGAACTAATTTTGCCCTATTTGATTCCACCAAGACAAAATAGGCAAAACATCACATCAGTAAATAATCAGTCTGACAGTTTAATGTCATTGACGGCGGTACTGGCAGGGTATATATCCTCTTCTCTAATGTAGTGCAATCCTGGGGTTGGTAAACATAGATGTGCTGGTGTGGGTGGCACAGCCCTCCACTCTGGAGGGTGTGGGGTTGTGTAGAACCACACATAGTGTGATTAACAACTACTTAACCTGTTAGCATAAATTGTACAGTATTACAGCAGATTAAGCGGGGGGATATGCACAACAATAACCGCAATGAAGGTGGCTGTGCCCACAACATCCACACCCAACTATACATACCAACTCTAATATCGCTGTACAGCTGTACAGTGGGGAAGAGGGCATTTACACATCTACTACTAGTTTTGATGGAGTGAATTTCCACAAGATGATTCCTTTGAAATGTTAGCTTTTGCCAGTCAGTTTTTGGACAAATGATCTCCTGGGACATGTATTTTCTGCAAATTGAAGTAGATCTCGTCACATACACACACACTTAATTGGCAACACTGAGAGTAGAACTCCTACCTACCTACTTATTGCTACTAATGTGTTTGATCTTAATTGCACACACCACACAGCTTTTAGGATGAGGTGTGTCTTGAGTTTCTTGTTAAGTGAAGATCATCACCAGGCCTTGTACAGTATGAGAATGGGTGATGTACTGGGTGTTAATGAACAATGCATAGTATGACATACTATCATATACACATTGACAAACACATAACAGTCACAGAAACATCTTTGAGACCTGGATTTAGCAGTGCTAACTGCCTTGTCAGTGTGTCCATTCTGTTACAGAGAATTTGCACACAGCACATGCATCATTGGGGCTGCATAGTGAAATCAGTTACCTGTATGGTTGATGGTGACAGTGGTCCTCATACAGTGGATCTTATGACATGTACTGGGGGTACCATGGTGTAAAGACAGTACACCCAGCACCCACACCCCACATTGGATAGTTTACTCACTGAAACCCATGATAATGCTCTGACATTCCCACAATCATACATTGACCAGGACTGCAATACAACCCCTTTGTCTATCTAATCAGTGCTACTACAGGGATATGCATTTATTGCACATGCCACAGGGATAGTAGGGTGAGAGTTTGTCATAGCTCTCCTAATGTCAGCAATATCACTATCCATTATAATGTATGGCAAAGTATATTGTATTTGGAGAATGTGGCCTCAGAATGCTGTATCCTACAAAAATACACACTCACACACATACACACACTTGGCAGGACTCAAAGGGTAACTCATGCCTATCTACCCATTTGTACAACAGTGTTATGCTGGTACTGCAAGCTCCAGGTAGCCCATAGGGTGAAGAGTGTAACAAGGTACATTTAATGTCAATTACAGCAGTAGCCATTTTTAACTATGGCAGTGGGAGTGTAGTGGGATAGAAGACCCTCAGGACATTATCAACTACAAGTTTACAAACACACAGATACTATTATTCTCAGTAATTCACACTGACACATTTTTCAGTACTAGGGTCCATAGGTACAGGTGTTCCTAGCTGTGTACCAGGCTAATGTCCATGGAGAGATGAGAAGAGTAGGGGATGTGGGTACACTGGTATCATGCCACCTGGCATTTGTCAGAAGGCTATCTATCAACTGATGCCACTTTTGTGATCCCCAGGGTGACAGTTAAATGCAACATCCAGTCATCTGGTTTTCTCTTGCAGAGGGCCAGTGAGGTGCTCCAGTTGACCTGTATGCAACATATATTACATAACATCCCCAGTGTCTGGGTTGGAGACCTGTACCCAAGCATGTTCTGTTGACTATGGTAGTCTAGTTGAGGTATCCATGGCATGTGGTGCATACAGGGTGGGGTTTCCTAGCTGTGACATTCATAACACAGCTGGGCAGACATGTGCCAGTCAAGCATAGCTTGCCTGTAAGCAGCCAACATCTGCACATCTGTACAGAGGACAGACAGAAATCAGCTAGCTAACAGGTTATGCATTAGAATGAAGGTTTTGACAGATAGACGTCTGACACTAATAGGTATGCTATTAGTACATGACAGCAGCCCTCAATGACATGTCCTATACACATAGCAGTCTACAGGTAATATCCACATATCAGATCAATATCCAGTAGCAAATACTTATTAACAAACAGCTCACACACCAAGAACACGATAGTCAGTACTCAGAGTCGGGCTTTGCATGCAGGGGTGTCTGGTTCCAATACTACAATCTGCAATCGACTCTTACTTGGAAAAGCACTGTTAACACTAGTAACATAATGATACAATACATGCAAGTGTGACTGCATATAACCTGGAATGCTACCCATATATGAAACACATACAAAGTGAAAAGATTGTTGCATGAGCCATATATACTCAGGTGTCCCATACAGTATACTCACACCCCTTGCTACTGTAATAACAGCACATAGAAGCCTGTTATGTACATGGAATGAAATACACTTATTAAAGATGTCATTACCCTGCTATTTCATCAGACTGGAATGTGATCACTGTTTACCAGGGCTAAGCTATGCTTAGCAGGTGTAAGCATATATATATATATATATATATATATATATATATATATATATATATATATATATATATATGTATATATAAATAACATATGCACATAACATGTAGTGGAGTCATACCTCAGCACCAATAGTCACAACCTCTTAGTGTAAGGGGATGTAATGTAAGTACTGCAGGTATAAATGTAGAATGTTGCTACAGTAACAGGGGTTGTGTCAACAGATATGTTGTGTAGGAAGTCACTTCTGATACTGACATGTACACCATCAGTTACTGACACACATCATAAGATCATCATAGTGAAGTACCCCACAAATCACAGTGGTGATCCTGTGGAATACACCAGAGATATGGCCAATAAACATGGACAGTCTGGCACAATCTGGTCAATTCAGAGGTGTACACAGAACTCCTTAGTGCAAGACGTGTGGTCCAAGCCTGACATAAGTGGATGTTTACAGCCATGTAAAGGGGGATATCACAAAAATACTGGAATAGATAAGCTCACACAGTTGATACATTCACACACTCCTGTCTGTCCTAACACATATTAACCAGAGAAGCAGCAGTCCCAAGGCCACATACTTCCCACTAGTTAGTGACATACATCTTCACAGCATCCCACTGCTTTTTCAGCAACAGTACATCTGACAAATATTTGGACATAACATCACACTAGGTAAATACACTGAGCTGCTAGGCATGTCACAAAGCATTGTGTAAAGTACAGGCAGACTGCCACAACACTGACCCATGTTTTCTATGGGGGAATACACATGTACTTGCAAATATAGCAGGCACTACAGGCATGTAACAGCATGGAGTAACAGACACCAGTGTGAAAGTGCATACCTACAACCAATCTGAACACAGTCACAGTCACATTATGGTAAGCCTAATTAATAGTACAGTATATGGACTGTGTGAACAAAACCATCCTCATATGTGCCACTCACATACTAACCCTACATATACTGGCCTAGTAGACAGTGTAGTCTGATGCCTGACTGTGGTATGGGACATGTCTCAGTCTGGCCCCACAATCAAATACGCTGATAGGGTACCATAAACTGGAGCAGCATGCAACGTCAGATAGAACAGGACCAAGAACAATGACATCTACCACTGTCTGTAGACAGGCCAAGTAACATATTCACAATACACGCTCTGTCAACAATCACCATATGTACACAGACCTTACTACTGTACAGACTACAACAGAATGTCCAGCTTTTGTCCTCAAATATAAAGCCTACTATACATAACATGTCTAGCAGTCTGATATCTCACTTGCTTGTTATCAGATATGATGTCAGTAAATAATGATATACTGTGCATATGCACCTCTTACTGCATTACATATGGATAAAGGGTGACAAACATTGGGGACAGAGGCACACATGCAGGGCCAATATTGACATATTGCTGTGATAAACTGAGAAAATTCCTGGTGTAAACATTGATTGTTGTGACATATCTCCTCTGAGGGATATGAAGTCAGTAACTCACATGGATGTCACCATGTACTGACTGCAATCATCAGAGTATGCTATTGCATTTCTAAATATAGGAAATGTGTAACACACCACATGTAGGACTCCAAACTCTGGCCAGTCTGCAGATAGCCCTATAGGTGAGAGTTTCCTCAACCACATAACACTTGTCATGCCAGACTTTAAATCATGTAGAACAGCCATATCCACACAAACCCTGTTAAACCAACATTACTTCAAATGTAGAACAGCAATGCTTACATTCTGTCCCCATGTCTGGAATATCCCCCTCCTGTTTGTTGGCCTGTCTCCACAGTGTATGTTGTAAGAGGTATTTACAACTACCCTCTGTGATGCTGCTTGTCAGACAACCACATGAAGTCCAGCTCACAATGAAGGAAAAGGGCCAACACCCACATCAAGTGCTTAGTTATAGGAGTGTGTTTCCATGCAATTGGCTATAGGAATGATACCACAGCTGTTCCATGGGTCTATATCATATGAGCGAATCGCACAAATTGCGAACGCTCATAACATCAAACGTACAGGACCTCGAAGTGCTTTTTCTGAGATTGCAGTACAGTGAAGAATGGGATATTTTCCCTTTCCTCACTGTAGTGCGATCTCGGAGTTGGAATATATATTTAACAGGGGGTGTGGGGGCGCAGCCCCCCACAATAGGAAGTTCGAGGTCTGGTACGTTCGATAGCAATTTGCTCATATGATATAGACCCTGTTCCACATGCAATTAGCAAGTGGGGTACTGCAATTCATACACAGGCCATCAGCTGATCATGAGCATTACTTACAAAACTCAAGCTGCTGCCTATGCAAAACAGATGCACTTTTCCACATCCACCAGAGTGAGAGAGAGATAGAGAGAAAGAGAGAGACAGAAACAGAGACAAAGTAAGAAAGGAAGGGAGTAAATGCCAAGCGTGTTTATGTATGATCCATGGGTGGAGACTGGTATCTGGGTATTATAATGGTTGTCTATATTGTTTACTAATCCATACTGTCACATAGTAATTGCACATGGGTGAAGACATTTATGGCTGAGGATTATCTACAGCAACCTCTACAGTATTTGAAAACTAATGGCCTTGTAGTGTGATCATTGGGATGTATAGGGTCTCAATATAATGATGCAGTAAACCCCACACTGCAATGGATCCTGTCATCACACAATCACACCAACACAGCGGATACTGCTGAGATACACTTTCCAGTACTGAGTTTCAAACCCCTATTTGATTATGCATTGCTATTACAGTGTTATGCAGTTATTGCACACACCACAGAGCTTACATGCTGGAGATCTATTCAAAGGTATCTTTGAAGGTGAGTAACATCAGCAACAGTGCTAAAGGAGGGGTAAGGGAAGTGTAGTACATGTGAATGTCCACAAAAACAGGTGCTAAAGAAGACACACACACACACCCTCTCAGGGAACACACACATTACCACAGTCAGCAGGATCAGAATTTGAATTCCTACCTAACTAGCTTATTACACTATAGTCTTACACAGTTATAGCAAGTGCCACAGAGCTTAGATGGCTGAAGTATGGCCAAAGGGTTATTTCAAGGTGAATGACATCAGCAGGAGTGCTAAAGTAGGGCAATGGGAGGTGTAGTGAGTGTGAATGGCTTCAAAATCATTAATCTCCACACACGCACACACAAACACACACACACACACACACACACACACACACACACACACACACACACACACACACACACACACACACACACACACACCTGCCAGTACTGAGATGCCTAGGTTCATTGCTTCACAATATGTAGTAGTTGAATGGGCCTGAAAGCTGTACAAGGCTAGGCAAAGAGAATACCTTGGCATCAGGCCACATGACAATAGTCTCCAGTGTGGCTCAGGGGTGTAGTCCCTTGAGTGGTCCCCAGGGGTGGGTATTGTATTCACCATCCACTTATCTGGGTTACTATTGTGGGTGGCCAGTGATGTGCACTGCTTCCCATGTATGTGATCTATATTCCATAACATGGACAGTGTCTGGGTTGTGCACATGTCCCACACTCATGTTCTTTGATGTGTGGAAGTGCACTTGAGATCTCTGGGGCATGTTGCATGGACAGATTGTTATCTTCTGATGTAGCATTCCTCACCTCATTTGGTGAGACCTGGCTAATGAACTGAGATCATGCTTGCACCTACATTGACAGCATGATACAGGTATTCAGTGGAGTTAGTGGCATCTGTCCATACAGGGCATGTGTATAAGGCATGGTATTCCCTTTGTGGGTTACATTTGCAGACCCTACAGTTGTTGCAGGCATCCAGTGGGGAACATAGCAAAAAGGCCACTGTAGGCATTTATTTGCCTACTGCAGGGATGGAACAGGGTGCCATGTCCTTTTACTTGCTGGATAACACACAGTCAGGAGATGTAACACATCACAGTACTTTCTGATGTCAGTGGCACTGTTGTGGTCAACAGGCATGTAGTCCACTGCAATCACACTGTGGTTACTAACTGTGAGGCAATATGCAGGGAACTACCAATATAATGGTTGTCGCCTAGCCAGGTGTGTTTGTGTATGAGACATGGGTGGAGAGTGTTCTCTGAGTAATAGAAGGGTTGCCTATATTGCTCATCAATTCATAATGTCACATGTAGGGATATGGATTGTTTACACCAGCCTTTCTGGTATTTGAAATCTGTTGTCCTTGTAAGGCGGACATTGTGACATATACTAGGTCTTCAACATAATAATTTAGCAAAACCAGCCCCACAATGGGTCTTGTTCTTACACAATCACAGCAATTTTCACACAGGATACTGATGACACACACACTTGCCAGTACTGAGATTCAAACCCTACCTAGCTATGCATTGCTACTATAGCGTACCACATTTATTGCATGTGCCATGGAGCTTATACGATGGATGCTGTCCCAAGCTACTGCTAAGGTTAGGAACATCACCAGCCCTTGTAAATACTGGCATTGGGTGATGTAGTGGGTGAGAGATCCCAAAAATAATTTTACCCTAAACACACATTTACATTTGCCAGGGGTGAGGTTCAAACCTCTATCTAACAATCTTTACAGTCCTTTATGTTTACACATTTACCACATGCACCACTGACCTGACATGGTTTAGGATTTGACCCTAAACACACATTTACATTTGCCAGGGGTGAGGTTCAAACCTCTATCTAACAATCTTTACAGTCCTTTATGTTTACACATTTACCACATGCACCACTGACCTGACATGGTTTAGGATTGGCAACAGGTACTTCTAAGGTGGATGATATCTGCAGGACTGCTAAAGTCAGGCTCTGAGATGTGTACTGGGTGTAAATGGGGCCAAAATCTTTGAGGTACACACATATGCACCCACACAAACACTTGCCACAGATGAGTTTCAAACCCATACCTGTGCAGTTAAAGATACTACATTGTTCTGCATTTATAGCACAAGCCATGGAGCTTACATGTTGGAGAGCTCTCCACAGGTATCTTTGAAGGTTCCCTATTATGCAATCGAAGACACTGTTCTTCAAATGCGTAATAGTAGAACCGAAAACATTGAAAACACATAATTGCGAACGGCCAAGTATGCAAATGTTTTCCTAGGGAAAAATTTCAGTTAGCTGTTCTCGCGATTTGCCCTGTTCCTTAGGTAGGGGGGTGTGGGGGGGGGTGCTGGTATTGGGAAGTGTGTTTCGTTGGTTTATGGCCTCACAAATTTTTTCCCTAGGAAAAATTTGTGGATGTGGCCATTCGCAGTTATGTGTTTTCGATGTTTCAGGTTAGACTATTACGCATTCGAAGAGCAGTGTCTTCAATCGCATAATATAGACACTCTTTGATGGTGACTAACATCAGCAGCAGTGCTAAAGGAGGGGTAAGGGGAGAGTAGTAAGTGTGAATGTCCATAATATCAAGTATTATCAAGGACACACACACTTTCTCACACAAACACACACAGTTTCACAGTTGCCATGTCTGGGTTTAGAACTCTTATCTAACTAGTATGTTACACTATAGCATTATGCAGTTATTGCAAGTGTCACAGAGCTTATGGGGCTGGCCCTTGTCCAAAGGGTTATTTCAAGGTGACTGACATCAACAGGCTTGCTAAAGTAGGGCAATGGGAGGTGTAGTGACTGTGAATGGCCTCAAAATCATTCATCTCCACACACACAAACACACACACAGAGTTTCACAGTTGCCATGTCTGGGATTAGAACTCCTATCTAACTAGTATGTTACACTATAGCATTACACAGTTATCGCAAGCACACTGGAGCTTATGGGGCTGGCCCTTCTCCAAAGGGGTATTTCAAGATGACTGACATCAGCAGGCTTGCTAAGTTTGGCAATGGGAGGTGTAGTGAATGTGAATGGCCTCAAAATCATTCATCTCTACACACACATACACACACACACACACACACACACACACACACACACACACACACACACACACACACACACACACACACACACACACACACACACACCCACATAGAGTTTCACAGTTGCCATGTCTGGAATTATAACTCCTACCTAACTAGTATGTTACACTATAGCATTATGTAGTTATCGCAAGCTTATGGGGCCGAGATTTGGCCAGAGGGTTATTTCAAGGTGACTGACAGCATGAGGGCTAACATGGGCAATGGGAAGTGCAGTGTGTGTGTGAATGGGCCATAAGCCATTCCTCTGGAAACACACACACAACAGTCAGTCACACACAACTTTACATTTGACAGGACTGGGTATACAAATTCTAGATGAATACTGATTTGTACTATCATGTTACACAGTTATCACAAGCATTACAGACACTATATGGCTGATGAGGGCTACCAAAAGCAGTGTCTACAGTGATTGACATTGGTACATCATGGGATATTGGCCAATTGGAAGTGTGGTGGGTGGGACAGGCCTCATGATGGAAATCTCTCTGTCACTGTCTGTCTTTGTCTTCCCCACATCTCTGTGTGTGTGTATGTTTGACATATTATAGTGTGTTGGCCTTGGATGTTGTGTCTTTCGGCTTTTCCCGGTTAGGGGTCACCACAGTGGAACTCCGGTCCGCTAATGATTGGCAGTAGATTTTTATGTGCCGAGTTGCCATCCCTGATGCACAACCTTCAACAAAGGTACGCCCATTCACTCATGTCTCCACACAGAAGACGCTCTAGCTGAGAATCGAACAGGACAACATCTTACTGTGAGGCGACAACGCTACCGCAGCACCACCACCGCAACATGTGTTGGCCTTGGATATGTCTGAGTATTCCTATCCAATGTTTGTGCAAAGCATGAAGGGGGTGCAATGTGGTGTGTGTGCACAGACATCTGTGACTGACAGATATGTATAGTCCACTGTTGTTGTCAGACATGGGCTTCATTTTTTTAATGTAGGAGCATGCCCAGTATGACCTTCTGTATTGAATGTGTGAATCCATTCCAGGTAGGTTGTATTCCAGTCCAGGAGTTGGTGTTCTACACCTACAGCTAGTGACCTGTTTCTGCAGGATATCTCTAGATAGGTTGGCAATACAGAGTCACAGTGTGTGAAAGATTGTGGGATACTGTAACTATTGTGTCTGTGCTGCTTGTGATACATGGTTGGTGTTAGCAGAGATATTTAGACACATGTACTGTTCTACACTGTGTTGTATAATTATGTCATCAACTACTGATGGCTATACTTATTTGCTCACAGTTATTTCCTGGGAAATACAAGATGAATGAAGCTGTGTCCAGTATTGTGGTCTGCAGCCTACATATTCTTGCACACCCATGCCATTCTGGAGGGGTAGCTGTATACACTTGCTGATGGGTCTGTGTAAATGGTCCAGCACCTTGGTACTGTGGTGGCTGAGGATCCCCTGCTAGTACATATATCGACGTAACAGAATGGCCATATCCTGCTGTGGCCATACCTCTCAGCTGTGCAGATTCACCCAGGTTACCCAGAGGCAGGGGTCATATATCTGGTCAGTTCCCCTTCACATTGTGGTTTATGAGCAGGTTTGTAGCCACCCATTACTGGGTTTGCAGGCAGGGGTAGTATGGGCACACATCAGAGTTTCAGACTTCACACACTCGATGACGTCAATGCTTCTACACCCCCCACTCTGTTATTCTATCCCCTTTCTAACATTATGCAAGCAATATCTGAGTTGTCCCTTCATTCCAGCAGTATTTAGGGGTTGATCCACAGTTCATACAGTAGGACATGGTGGGCATGCTACTGGGAATTGTCAACATGGCCGTGCATTTGTGTTCTGTGGATTGTGTTGTGTTGTTAGTTGGAATCCTATGAGATAACTTACATTGGCAGTACAGGTGAGGCACAGGCCTTTGACAGAGGAATGTAGGGCATTTGGTAGTGATGCAGGCCATCTGTAGCAGGCCAGTGCAGTCTGTCATTCCTACATTCCCAGACTGCTAGCCACTGGATTACCCTGGGGTGACAGGGTAGGTGTGCGAGGTGTTAATGGCAATAGTTCTTGTCCATATTAATCCATTGGTCTGGATACTGGCAGGGTGCTGCTTACAGCTATGAATACACCTGCATGGGGCACCTCTTCAGCATGCTGCATTCTGTGGGTATTGCAATATAGAAGTGGGGGTCATACTGTAAACATTCCCAACAGCAGGGATATGACTTATGATACACCTGTGGTTGATGGTGGGGTGAGCTGAGTGCATGTATGATATGGAAGCTTCTTGCAGCTGACTCACAAATATACATGGGACATTCCCCTTATGCTGCCTTGTGCAGGGACATAGACAATCTCTCATTACTTCATAATTGTGCCTTTTGTGGTCTGCCAGTGATTGGCCAGACTACATCAGTATTCCATACTACATAGCCAACTAATGTGCTGCTAACCTGTATGTACAATTTCAAAGATGTGTGCAGTTGACAGTTACATTTTACGTACTCTGTCTAGGGTACTTCCAACTTTGTACTGTGTGTATGTCTGGGCCCACATTCATGGCATGTCCATCTTTCAGATGGTGACAGATATTGACATCTGGACAGTGAGTATGGATGACTGCTGAACTGGGTATTGCTGGGATGCATTGTGGTTGGCACTGCAGTTGTCAGAACATGGCCCTGTCATCAACAGTACTGGCCATAGGCCACCAAGACACAACCCTCCATGCCTACATGCTGACCACTTCCACACAATATAGAACACACAACAACTTAACACACATACCCCTGCATATTGTACACATGCAACAATCTATCCCGTAAATTGGGCCAGCTCAGGCAATCTGTGCTCCACTGTTATTAAACACACACGTATATGTTACTACATTTCTACACAGGATTGTGGGGGGGGGGCACACCTGACAATGGTAAACATTTTCTATGACTGTACTGGTATTTCCGGTACTCTGTTGGCTTCCATTTTGTTTTGTATTCTGACCTATCATGCAGACTACAGGCATATCAGTAGAGTACAGATCTTAGGTTTTATTGACCTACATTTCAGTTTCAGACTTCTTACCCTTCAGAACTAACATACAACTGCCAAACCTGTTGTAGTCTGTCTGTGTAGGTCTGGAAGGGGGCTGTTCACCACTGCCATCAATTGGAGGCCTTAGCACACCCTTTCTTTATGGCCATCTACACCTGCCCTGCTGGCTGAGGTTGGTGTTGGGTATGTGAGCCTCACTGACATGCATATGTGTGTCTTATGGACACACATTTGGGCCACCACATGTACTGCAGTGGGATTCGTCACCTTGTCTAGTACTGCCTACTTTGTTCACACCAGTATTTGTTATGGATTTCATGCTGCTCATATAGGTGTCCACTATCTGCTGCCATCCCATTCAGCCACTCGAGTCCCTTGCATGCTCACATCCGTACCATAGATACAACTAGCAGAACATACTACTCCATCCAGCAATTGATAGGAAGAGTGACTTACCTTGTGGCTGTGCCAGTATTGAGGATGGTGCTGGAGGGCTGACTATGTTGGATGCGCATTGTACACTCCCTCTACATGGTAAAGCACAGGTAATGTCATGTTTGGTATCCCTTTTACTGTATGTACGAGTCAGAGAGAGGTGTCATTCCCTGGGTCCCTGCCATGCCAGTGTATGTGCTATGCATTGCCTCTTTGCTAAAGCCTGGGCATATTGGGCACACCTCCTTCTGCCTACATGGGCAGGCTCAGGTTGTTCCTACTCTGGGTCCCTCTGTGCATGTGATGGCCTTGGCAATGGTGGGGGGCTGTGTGGCCCTGCCCTGTGCTGTTCCTGCTGCAGCTGTTTCCACAGGATCATATTGTGTAGCATGGCACAGACGATGAAAATTTGTGTACATGTAGCTGGAGAGTACTGCAAGACTCCACCAGATATGTCCAGGCACCGGAACCATGACTTGAGGATACCAAACACATGCTCTATTATGATTTTGGTTTGTGCATGTGCCTCATTATGGAGTTTATGTTCAAGTGTGTGTGCATTTCTGATGGGTGTCATCAGCCATGGCTCCAGTGCATAACCAGCATCCCCCACTACGTGGCCATATGGAATGTCCCCACTGGCAAATTTCTGGTACAGCTGTGTCATATGCCAGATGTGGGAGTTGTGATAGCTTCCAGGGCTGCCAGCACACACATTCAAGATAATGCCCTGATCATCGCACATGACCCGGCAGTTGATGGAGGGGAAGCCCTTGCAGTTTATGTAGACCCTACCCCACTCACCGGGTGGTGCTTTGATGTGTATGTACGTGCAGTCTATAGAACCCACCACCTCAGGGTATTCTGCTATTTGGTAGAAGAGACACATATTTCTGGTCAACGCCTCATGGGTGCTGAGAAAATATATGTGCTCACCGATTTGCACTGACATGGCATCCAGGAACTGGTGGAGTACCCTGGATGCTGATGCTTGTGAGATCCCCATGATATCCCCAGTTGGCCTTTGGAAGGTACCTGTGGCTAGTATTCTTAACACTACACAAACCTTGGTATTCACTGGGATGAGTTCCCCTCTGTTGGTTCTGTGTGTGAGTTGTGGCCGGCACAGCTCAACAATTTGCTGTAAAATGTCCCTGTCCACCCTATAGTGCGCCACTATCTCCAGCTCATGTAGCCCCTGGTAGATTATGCTTGGTCTCTACACTCATCTCCTCCTCCTCACTGTTGGTTGGTCGTCAGCATTCACATCCTCACCACCCTCAGTCTCTTCCACATATTGATGTGTGAGAGCAACAGCAGCCCCTAACATTTTGTTAGTTTTGTCGGGTGAAATTTCCCTGTCTGTGTACACCGGTGGTGTAGAGTTTGTGTGAAAAAACAGAGTGAAAGGTGTTTGCATATTTTGTAGTAGTGTGCTGGGCTGGGCTGTTGCCTTTGTAATTATCTGATTCTGATACACTTCACCTGCCAGCTATGCTAGTTTTCCTTGATTGCCTACCTACTGCTGTTTTCCCTTCCCACTGCCTTTCCGTTAAAGCCCCGATGCCCGCCACGCATACCCAGTGCTCAGATGTGAACAGAGATGCTATTTCCTGTTTTGTTTTGTTTTTTTGTTTAAAACCCACACACCCATTTAGGCAATGTAAACACTGTTAAGCAGCCGCAGACACTCCCCCCTTCCTTAACTGTGCTTAGCTAAAGGCAAACAGGGCCACAGAGCTCCAATAAGCTTACAGAATGCATGGCACTCCCCCTTATGAGGTCATCTACCTCCTATACTTATACCATGGTGTTGCTGCACTTACATTGTTGGGTGCAAGCTAACACTTGAGAGGAAATCTGTGATTCAGTATCAGTCCCCTCATTTGTATAAAACAGAATGCTAATTCATAGTTACCACACTGACACTGAGCCTTCCCCTTTAGCAACCACTATTCCTTGGTATTACTGTATTATGCATGCCATTGACTATCATGGCAAAATGCTGATTTGGGTTTAAAAGCTTATTTCCAACTTTTTTCTTATTTTCAGGCCGATCCCATTTGTGTACCGCTGCCCTACACTTAAATGGCCAAAATCGGCCCCAAAAAATAAAAGTTACTTTTTATAATTTTGCAACTATTTTCCATACCAATGGCCATATATATGGCCATTGGCATGCCTGCTACATTGAATACGTGCTTTCTTTCAAGCTGTCATGCCTTCATTTTGTAATTGCAGAAATGTATTTGGTTAGTAACCGAATACATTTCTGCAGGTTACACTATTTCTGCACATATGCCTGCCTGTTTCCTGGTTCACTAATTCACCTCATTTGCATGGTTTTCACCAGCAAATGGGATAATTAGCACACAGGAGCTGTGTCCATACAGGAATAGTGTAGGAACGCTCATGCATGTCCCGGGAGCTCATTCCTGGATCTCTCGTCGGCTATATTGCATGTAGCAGCTCTTGCACTATTCCTGCATGCCGTGCAGAGCTTGCTGAATCCTGGGGAACAAGTTTAGTAATGGTTGACCTTCCTGTAAATAATCCATTTTGATATATCATGATGCAGTTGCATAATATAGTTGGTTATCTTTGTTCAATATTAAAGAAACCAACATTTTCAAAAAAATCTTTCCTATAATACTAGTCAAACTAATGGGCCTAAAATTTTCAATAACAGATGTTTCACCTCCCTTATTAATAGGGATCAGTAAAGCACTTTTTCATTTTGTGGGAACTATCCCATGTTCTAGAGATCGTTGGAATAAATAAAAGATGTTCACAATGCTATTTCTAACAAAGGACAGAAATAGACCATTATTGCGGTCAGGTCTTGGGACTGAATCTGATTTTATTTTTGCCAAAGCCTGTACCACCATTCCTAAATGTAAATGTGGGCAAACACCCATCACCCTGAATTTTTGTCCAGCCTAGTGTTGTTGTTTAAATTATCACCCTACACAATTCTGCCAAAGAAATTAACATTTTTTCTGTTAGTGGACTGGGATCACTTAATGATATTCCATCACATATTAAGTGTACTACTTGATTCATTTGTCTAACATGTTTTTGAAAGGGTTTCTTATTATCAGACATCCTACTGCTAAGATTTAGTTCATAAATATATTTTGCCTTCCTAATCATTTATTATACTCTGTAGGATTTTTTTACATCTCTACCAGCATCTTTTTTTCTTCCTCATCAAGGTAGTGATTTTTTTGTGGTAAACTGATATGGCTTTTTAAAGGTGTATACAAAAACTATTTTCCTCAGAGGAACAAACTTATATACAGAGATAAACTTTTCCCTCCATTTCCAGTTTTGCAGAAAATTATTACTGGAGTCATAGTTAGCATTACAATACTTCTATAAAAAGTTATGATAACATTTAATACAAGGTAGCCCACTTTATAGAACACCTAATTATGGAGTGATTAGAAGTACATAGAAAAGTTTAAGATAGTTAACTCAGAAAGCCGAAACTCCTGCAAGGAAAAATCCCATCTTGACATTGTTTCTTCTGGTTGGCTGATTTGCATTTTGTGAGACCTCTGTCTCAGTTAAGAAGGATAATAAATAATTATAAAACCCATCGCTGTTAGTCATATTAAACCAATTTATACTAAGAAACCAGAAATACTTTTAGATAATTCATCAGCCCATGATATATGATCAGTACTGTTAAGATAAGGAGGTCTATAAAAAACAGAAATGATCTTTGTTAACTCAAAGCTTCCCCCTTCCCCCTTGCTCTGTTATCAGTTATAACATTATGATGAAAAAATGGTGGAAAAAGAAAGATCTGAATGTAAAGGTTCCCATTCCACAATATTACAATTAATTAATGGAAATGTCATAAAAGAAGACAAGAAAATGCAGGAATGTAAAGGACTAAACCTCAGGAGTACTCAATGGAAGAGTGCTAGAGTTGATGTTCCCATTCATATTGTTATAAGGAAGGGTGATATGGAAACACTAAAGATAGATCATGATAACAATGTGCATGTGTGTGTGTTGGTTGGATGGATAATTTTCTGACTTTAGTGAAGACACGGATACTGTCTTTTTCCTGAAAATTTGCTACCAGCCAAGCACTGTAGATCTTTTCAGGATAAAGTACTCAGGAAGACACCCCCAAAGTAAATTAAAAGTAAAAAGCAAAATACTAATGAAGTTATACATGTTTATCTTGAAAAGCAAGTTTAGGCATCAAGAAGCAAGTCTATTCACAAAAAGAAAATATATCAGAGAAAAAACATATAATAAGGACCCGGCAGTGTGTTGAGTAATGCCTGTTTGAGTGAGAGCCTCACACTGTAGGCTGCAGTGCATCTGCCAATGACAGAAGGAGGATGTTAGGACATTATTATAATGTAGAACCAACAACAGATGATGACTCAAGAGGCTTCTGACTCTTACCCACCAATTATGGTCACATAAGAATATTGACTGTTAACAGTTAAGTTCTCCCTAAACAGGGACCCCCCTCCCCCACTGAGGTGATGTAGAGTGCTAAAGTTGACATGTAGGATGAGGACGTAAAGGCCTTTTAGAACAGAAAGCTGAGGTTATAAAGTTAGATAGATATCTCCTCTTTTAATACTCTAAGTCAACTTTTGAATAACTCTAAACACAAATGTGTGCCTATGATTGTGTTTAGGCCATGTTTAACTTATACATTAGTTTGAATATTTTTACACATATCCAAACAGCATTCAGAAATTCTTATTTCTCTTACATAGATAGAGGGTCAGACTTTAGGTAGAGGTGGCTACCTATTCAATATTCACTGCCATGCAAGTTGCATGAAAGGCAAACATATATATCCTAGCAATAAATGGGTGCTGTAAATGTATACTGTATTATCATTTTACAGAACTGGCACTTTTAACAGGGGAAAAGTGCCTCTTTTACCAAACTGCATTGATTTAGTGATGGTAGCATCTTTATAATATATTTTTTTACTTCAAATGATATCCTGTGTTGTATACAAACTTTGAACCACCACTAAGGAACCTAAACCATTCTGGTGAAGCTGCTAACTCTAACCAGTTCATCTTGATAATATTCTTGACTTGATCTGCTCTGCTGTTATATGTCATTACATATCTGCATCCTTAGACTGCCTATGTATAGAATGTTACATCAGTTTGGAGGACTGATTACAGCAAGTTATGCTTACAATAAAAACCTGTATGGAAAGCACAGGAGATATAACAGAGTTCATATTGAAAATGTTCAACATAGATAATTTAACTCAAAAGACTGGGGATTAGTGCTGGTGTCTTTCACAGAAAATAAATTTCTGGCAAAGTTGCAAGGACCATTTGAGGAGATTGAAATAATAAATACATTGAACGTCAAGGCTAGACAAACAGGAAAGACAACATAGAGCAAATATATCATATTAATAAACTATTATCATAAAAATACAGGAAAAGTTCAGTAGTGAGCTTACAAGCTGAAGTTCACATAGGAGAAACCATGTGTCAGCTGGAAGAATCATTATCACAGGAAAAAAGTGGGAAGTGAAAGAATTTCTTCTGAGAAATAAAGGAATATTCTCAGAGAGAAAACTAAACTAACAGAACACAATTTAGAGATATCACCTGTAAGGTTAGACTGAAACCTTATAGAGTCACAAAAAGCAGTTAGCAAGGGAAAAAGTTGAAAAGATGTTTAAAATGCTATTCAGAAAATTCACAATGTGGGGCGTGGCCAAGGATGAACACAGGATAGCAGCAGATTTCTTCAGCTCCACCAATTTCATTACATTGACAGGAATTAATTACTTAAAAAATTAATTCTTGAAGTAATTTTCTTTCTAAATATGTTTGTTTTATATAGTTCTTGAACTATATCTAAAAAAGAAAGGAAATCTTAATAATATTCCTGTCAGAAATTACTTTGGAAATTTTCCTGTCAGTTTATCAGTCTGAAATGAGTTCCAGTAAGACAAATTCTCAAGACTCCAGCATCAAGAAAGAACTTCAGTCTCTGATAATTATAGTCCAGCAACTTACTGCTAAGATGGATAAAATGGATACTAAAATAGACACTTTCATAGAAAAAACTACAAAACAGACTTGTTACATATGGACCTGCAACAACAGAAGATCCAGATGACAGGCATAGAAGAAGCTGTGAATGACATGGAAAATAGAATACAAGAAGAGGAAATCAACATTGAGTTTCTGCTGAAACAAAATACACATTTACAAACAAAGCTGGATGACCTGGAAAATAGATCTAGGCGCAATAACATGAGGATTTTTGGACTGCCAGAAAATATTGAAGGTAACAATATTACTTCTTTTTTAACAACATGGCTCCCTAAAACTTTAGATTTACCAGAAGCATTCTCTTTGGTATCGAAAGAGCACATAGATCTATAGCTAATACTAACTCTAACAAAACTATCCTAGATCAGTTATAATTAGATTTCTATCATCTTTTGATAAAGAGATGGTTCTTAAATCTGCTTGGGCTAAAGCTCCTGTTAAGATTAATGAAACAACTGTGCGTTTTGACAATGACTATTCTTCCATGGTATTAGCTAAAAGAAAAGTTTTTCTGCCACTAATAAGGGAGCTTAAAAAGCACAGTTTAAAACATACCTTCTGTTTCCTGCCAAGCTTAAAATCTTCCTTCCTGATGGTCCTAAAATTTTCGATGACTTAGACTCTGCTTTACTGTTTATCAAAAAATAAGATTTTGGAAAAAATAGAAGAAATGGAATGGGCTAGTCCTTCGTTAAAGAGACTGGCAGCTGAAACTTCGTGGAAGACTTCAGAGAAGAAGAAGAGACTAAAAACAAATGATTTGTACTATGTTTTTTTTCTCTCATCATTTTATTTTATTATTAATCTTTTAAATATAGTTCCTGCATTTCCAAGAAGCAACAAATATTTTGAAAAAGATTTAATCAAAGTTATTCTCTGTGTGCAAAGAAATGTTTTGTTTCATAACTAGTCAAAATATCTGGAGATTTAATGGCAAGCTGTGATTTAACTTGTTTCTCTTTCTGAAGAGGAAAAATAAGGTCAGTAATTTGATACATTTTTTTTTCCTTTAAAAGTTTATATGTTCTTCAAATGCTATTCCTAATTATACTTTCTTGATTACACTGCTTATGCTTGTTTGTAAATAATCTGTCATGCTTTAACCAATAATAATTAGAACTAAATAATAGTAAATAATATGTTTTATTTTTAACTCTATTAATATAAACAGTAAGTAACATTCTATTGTATATACTTCTTATAGCTTTCTCTTACATTTTTTTATTTCTGCCTTACATCCTTTTACTTTCTACTCTCTTTTCTTTTCTTTATTAATATATAGAAATGCTTTTGATCATATAGACACAGTAAATAATAAGATTTGCATAGGAGTTGAGTTGGGACAAAATGTTGAGTTTTGTTACTTATTAATAATTTTGGGCTTGATTTCACTTACATAGAGTCTGTAATAACCTGTAGAATGCATTGTGAAGGTTTTGTCATGTTTAGATGCATTTACACTGCTAAATGAATGTTTGTCACTAGTTTTTAATAAGTTTCCGCCAAAATGTTAAGAGAGACAATCTGGGATGTGGGCTGTCTCATGCACAGTGTCCATGAGCTACTTCAAAAGCTTCAACTCTCAGAATTCTCACAGAGAAGCTGAAAGCAGCTGGTCTCACCTTTGACCTAGATATCACACTGACACATCACAGATACAGGAATAGCAGATTAATAATATGTGTTAAAACCTATGTCCCAAACATATACATTACTATAACTCATTTAATTCATCTGATTGACAAGCATAAATAATTTTATAACTCTATACTGGAAGAAATTGTCATGTGATATATTTTAAAGCAGTAGTATAGCATGTTTGTAAAATCTGGTTACTAAAATGTGTTTGCTGTGCATTATTTTGTATAAAGCAGACAGATTTATTGAAGGGACAGCAATGTAAGATGGTGCTCAGTAAAGATACAACTCAGTGAGATCAGATATATATATATATATATATATATATGTATGTGTGTGTGTGTGTGTGTGTGTGTGTATGTGTGTGTGTGTGTGTGTGTGTGTGTTTGTGTGTGTGTGTGTGTGTGTGTGTGTGTGTGTGTGTGTGTGTGTGTGTGTGTGTGTATGTGTGTGTGTGTGTGTGTGTGTGTGTGTGTGTGTGTGTGTGTGTGTATGTGTGTGTGTGTATGCATGTATATATATATATATATATATATATATATATATATATATATATATATATATATATATATGTGTATAAGTGTGTGTATGTATGTATGTATATATATATATATATATATATATATATATATATATATATATATATATATGTGTGTGTGTGTGTGTATGTGTGTGTATGTAGATATGTATATAAATGTTTCTGAGAATCTGCTTAACTATGAAGTATGATTTATAACAATTTCTATAAATACAATATTTTATTCTATTGGCAATAATGAGTTTGAGTAAATGCTCATATACAAGCAATTCAAGGTTTTTTTGGAAGCTGTTAACTGTATTTACATGACAGAAAATAGATGCATCCTAATATATGTAATGTCTGAATCATATTAGCCAAAGTTTTTGATTTAAATGAATGTTAGAACTTATTTTTCTCTCCTCTTGATTTCTAACATCAAGATTATTTGAATGCTATTTGCATACAAGTGTTTTATATTACATGGATGTATATAGTAGTATGAACAGTTTTTTAAAAAAAAAAAAAAAAAAAAAAAAAAGGTTTATTTTAGTTTATATGATGCTGTTTTACCAAATGTGTAGTCTTGTCTTGCTAGATAATTGAATTGAAAACTGTTAACTTCAGTTAAATATAACTAGTATTAAATTGATAAGGTGGTAGCTGACGTACTGCTGCTTAGGGTAGGGGGTTAACTTGAGTGGTAAATACTACTCTAAGTTGGAGTTTACAACTCCAGGCTGGATGCAAGGTTTAATCCTTACATTATTTTCACTTGTTCATTGTTATTTGTATATAGTTTTGACATCCACAATATATTTTGTACATTCATTGTCACTACAAACAAAATTGAATCCTATACGAAATCCCATAAGAGATTCAATAAATACAGCTATATTTAAAGGTACACCTAAAGGAGGAGATGTAACATTACTTATCTTGTTATTTGTTATTTTGATCATAAGATTCTTAAGTTTTAAAATGCCAAATGACATCTTTAAAAGGAATTTCTTTAAACATTAATGGATTGAATAATCCATGTAAAAGGGCAAGCCTAATAAGATACATTAATTTACATAAGGCCAACTTAGTCTTCCTACAAGAAACCCATCTCTTGAAAAAGATATTGATAAACTAGCCACAAACAAATATACAGTATTGGTTAGTTCAGAGCACACTCAGAAAAAAGAGGAGTGGCTATTTTATGGAATAAAAGTATGCCCATTCCTAAAACCATTAAGTCTTATCAGGATGACAAAGGAATGTTTTGTATGGTTACAATACAAATTAATGGGAAGACTTACACTTTAATTAATGTATATTGGATACCTGGAATTGGTATTAATACAGTGAAACATCATCTTGATAAGATCATATCATTCTCTATAGGATATATTATTTTAGCTGGTGACTTTAATTGTATACTACATGAAAGTGATACTACCACTATAGGAAAGAGAAGAATTACATCTAATGCAAAACATTTAAAGGATTTTTCTAATTTTTATCATTTGAATGATATTAATAATCAGATAGATTCAAAATCATTACCATACACGTTTTTTCTAACAGATACAAAACTTATTCAAAAATAGATAGGGTCTTTATTTCTAACCAGATGGTAACAGATTTAATTAATTCCAAAATCATTTCATGTCCTATATCTGATCATAATTCAATTGTTTTTGAATTCATGATAAAAAATACTCATAATGTTCAGATCAAAAGGATACCAGCATACTTAACTCAACTAAAAGACTATAAAGAATATATACTTTCAGAAGTAAAACATTTTTAGACATAAATAACACTCCTGAAGTCTCCATTGTTTATGTTTGGGATGCCTTAAAATCATATCTATATGGACAAAGTATCAGATGGTATAATAATAAAAGGAAATCTTGGGATAAGGAATTGTTAGATATTCAAAGTAAATTAGACTCTTATAAACATAATAATAAAGAAAATATTATGGACAAGAAAGTTATTGAAGAAATAAACAAACTAAATGAGAAATACAAAGAAATTTTAACTCATAAAGTTAAAATAACTTTAGAGAATACAAGTTTTGTCTTATTCAATAAGCCCCAAATACTTACATAGACTTAAAATAAAACAAAAGGTTGAATAAACAAAACCATATCAAAGAAATCTTTTCTCTAAGGAAAAGAAGAATGTTTCTAGTATACCAGAAATACTAGATGAATTTAGAAATCACTTTCACAAAATTAACCATAATAATATTAACATGGAACCTAAAGATAAAATAAAGAAGTTTATAACCACAAATATGAATAAAAGCTTAATAAACAACAGATTAAACTATTGGACAAGAGTATTTCATATACAGAAGTTATTACACAAATAAATAAGCTTAAATCAAACAAAGCACCGGGTAATGATGGTATTATACCAGAGATATATAAAATCCTTTCTAAAAATACATATTCATTAATACATAAGGTTTTTATTTTGGCCCAAACTGAGTTAATAACCCCCATCTTGGCAATATACATTTATTTCACCAATTTTAAAACCTAATAAAGATCCAACTAGATGTTCTTCATATCGCCCATCTCATTACTTAATGTTGATTATAAAATGTTTATGAATATCTTTGCTGATAGATTGAAGACAATCATTCCGGCATTATAGATATAGATCAGACAGGCTTCATTGTAAATAGAAATACTTTTGATAATATAAGAAGAACTTTAACATTAATAGATTTTGCAAATAGGAAAAAGAAAGATTTAACACTTATTAGTCTTGATATAAGTTCAGCATTTGATTCAGTAAGTTGGGACTATCTGTTTACCTTAATGAAGTGCACAAACTTCTCGGATGCATTTGTAAATCTAATTGAACATTTATACAAAGGAACGTTGGCTTATATTAAGGTAGGAACATATGTTTCACAAAAATACCCATTCTTAAAGGTACAAAACAAGGATGTCCACTTTCTCCACTATTATTCACTTTAGTAATGGAGCCTTGGGCTAATTTGATCAGAAACAGTACTGACATAGAGGGTTTTGAAATAGATGAAAATACAACATCCAAAATTCAACTTTTGCAGATGATGTTCTAATTACATCAGCAGGATCTAATTCTTCTATACAGTCTCTATTTGATAACATGATGAATTTTAAAAGTATTTCTGGTTTAATATTCAATGAAGAAAAAACTAAAATACTACCTATATATACACGAAAAAATATTCTCATTAGTGATTTTACTAACTATGTACCCAATTCAGGTCAGATAACTTATTTAGGTATAATACTATCTAAAGATATTAAATCTATTATATATAATAATTATAATACCTGTTTTCTTAATATACAAAATCTTTTAATACCTGGAATAATATGTTTTTACTATGGAGGAGAGACTTACAATTATTAAAATGATAATATTCCCCAAGATTTTATACTTAATACAATCAATAATACTTCCACCTACAAAAATAATTATCAAGAAACTGAACACACTAATGTTAAATTTCTTATGGGCACCTAATAGACCTAGGATTGCATTAAAGAAACATACTAATAGCTGGTCTCAAGGGGTATTTCTTTTCCAGACTTTAATTTATATACTATCTCTTCTATTGTAAAAGTTATTACTTTATTAATAGATCAGTCATATGTCACAAAATGGAAAGATTATTGGGAGCTAATTAGTATACACTTCATGAAAATCTCCTTAACACATAAAAATATGATTGTAAATAACTCCATGTTATGGTTACTAAAGGAATTTTGTACTTCACCTATTACACCTAAACATATGGTTTGTTACCCATTAAATATTATTATTAGTTATCATAACTTTATATTCATGCACCCTAAGTATAGGGAATGGAATTTTATTGTATTTCCTATAATGTATACTCAGGGTATGCTTTTGTCATCTACTTCTGAAGGAACTCATTTAGCTACAGATAATGATCTAAAGTACTGGTATCAGTTGATATCTGATAATAAAGTTAAAAATCTAGATTTCTTAAAACAAGAATTTGATCTAAGAGAAACTTGCTGGTTAGAGGTTCAGACCTTTAGACAACATCTCATTAATAAAATAGATTTAATGTCTATAACTGTTAAAGAATCTATTCCAACACTGATTGATTACTTGATATTAAATTTACAACATAAAGTTTCTGATAAAGGTAAACTTTCATACATACATAAAGTTATCAGACAAGAAACTTTTACAGTGTAGATTCATACTGGAATTATTTCACTTCTATTAATGGGGACCCACCAAATCAACAAGATAAACAATATATATTGGAATCTGCTTATAGAACTACGTCTTCCATTGTCTGGAGACTTTATACATGGAAATTTTTACATAGATCTTTTATACACCTTTGATGATGAATAAAATAAATAATAAAGATAATCTATGTAAGAGATGTAATGTAGAAATTAATGCTGACTGGGCTCATATGTTTTATGACTGTATAAAATTGAAAGAATACTGGAAGTCAATTAATTAATTTTTGCAGGCTCTTTTACAGATAATTTCATTATTTCTAAATCTCTTATATTATTCAACACACCTGTACCTCAAAGTGTTAAAAGGTTAAACTTCCCTTGTTATGGTCTATTCTAGCAGTGGCTAGGAAAATAATAACTAGAAATTGGATTTCAGATACACCTCCTTCGTTCAATGAATTTAAAAATGTTATGAATATAGTGTGCCATATGGAAATAAACACAATTAGGACTAGAACAAACAGAAAAACATCTTATTTTATTGTATGGGATAATTTACAAAATTTGTTAAAAAAATTTTAATTTCAATAGCATGGTATTTTAGTTTAATTAATTGATCTGATTGTAGTGGATGTCTTTGTAAATACTTTAGTTGTTTTGTTGAATATTATAATAATACCTATTTTTAATTACTTGTATAAAATTGTTATGATATTTCTCTTATATGTTAAAACAATAAACCTGTTTTGAAAAAAAAAAAAGAAAATTCACAATGTGAATGGAACAGACTAGTTGTAATTACTTCCCTAATTTGGTGTACATTGCATTTTGCCATTACTTTAGGAAACTTAATAACATTTTAAAATTTGATAGCTATCCCATGCCCAGAAATGATGAGTTGATTTATGACTTAGGAAAGGTCAGATACTTGACAAGACTGTACATGATGGAGGGATGTTGATAGATACCACTTTACCCTTCTGCCAAAGAAAAAAAAACAGTCTTTAAAACCACTGGTGGCATTTTAGTACACAATGTGACATTTGTCTTACTTGGAGCCCCAATCACCTTTTAGAGTTTGATGGATAAAATAACTTCATCCTCACTTTTGATATGCTTGGCTTCTTGGATGATGTCATCATTCGTTGAGATGAATGGCAGTCACAGTTAGAAAGGCAGACTGTGTTAAAATCCACAGTAGACAGTAAGAAAAGTAAACTGAATATGGGTATTTAGGATACTTTTAGGAAGAGGGCTGGTAAGACCACAGCTAAACAAAAATTGCCCATAAAACTGTCATGTAACCCCCTTACTAAAAGACTGATGAAGGCTTTTGTTGGGCTGTCTGGGTGGTACAGAAAGTTTGCACATAATTCTGTGACTATTGCCTGCTTTTTAAAAGATTTCACAACAGGGAAAATGCCTATAAGGTATTATAGTCAAATGACGTGGACACAACATTTAATGAACTGAAAAGAGGATTATGCTCTGAACCTGTCTCACTGCCTCCTGATTTTACTAAATAATTAACCCCATATACTTATGCTTCAAGGGAAGGTTTAGGAACAGTGCTATACCAAGACATTCATGGTGAGGAGTACTGTGTGTGCTTTTTCTGCAGGAAATTGAGCAATGCAAAAAGGAGTTACTTAGCCATTGAAACAGAGTGTCTTGCTATAAAGTGGACTTTCTATGCCTTGAAGTTCTATGGTCAGACAGGCACTTCATTCTGGTAACCTCACCGCAATGTCTGCATAGCCAGAACGATAACAATATTAAGTTATGCCTGGAGGCACTATATCTCCAACACTTTCAGTACACTGTGGTTTACAGGCCTGGACAAGGCAAGAGACATGCAGATGGATTATCAGGAGTTTATAAACCATTGTTATGGGTCCAAAACTCCTGGCTTTATGCTGGGAGTAGCTGTAACAAGTTGGATATGGAAAGCAGGTAATACACTTTTAAATATGTGCTGTATTGTGGAGTGTGGGAATATCCTCACAACAGTTAGTCATGAAAATACTGTGTATTAGCCAGTTTTGAGCTTTTATTTACTGATCACTATGCTATAAAATGAGGTTTGCAGTCCCAAGACCTTCAGTAATTTAGTTTCTCATCTAAGTATCGTCTTTACGGAATAGCTTAGAGGTGCGAAGTATTTCAGTCCAGTCAGGGCTACATCATATAGCACAGCAAGGTGCATGCAAAGAGCTTACCTGTGGCAAATAGCTGAAATCACAGCCCAGGGAAGGTGGACAAACTGAACAACCTATGACAGGCTTTTTTCAGGATAGGACTCTGTGGACTAAATGAAGATTTCAAAAAAGGAAATGTTTTCTTAAAGTATAAGCCAAATGTCTGATTGTTTTATCTAATTTTGGAAATGAGAAGCAAGGAAACAATGTAATGTTCATTTCATTTTTAATCTGAGGAGATAAGAAGTGTTGCCATTTTCATTTCCTGATAGGAGGATGTATGCAGCATACCTTTTAAAGCAGTGCTTCATTGTTCCTTGAACTTCTATCTCTCTCTCTCTCTCTCTATATATATATATATATATATATACATATACATACATATATTTATATATATTGTCCTCTAGGAAACATGAGCACCCATGCACCTACTACAAACATGACACCCCTTTAAAATCAATATTGACCTGGGTACTTTTGTAACCAATGAACTCTCCTTTAAATACCATGGATCAAAAGCCATTAGCAAATCCTTCCACCTATTGCCACCTGATTGCCAAAGGCATATCATATAGGTCCAAGGATGTTGTCATTCCTCCCTTTTTAGCCGATAATAGAATATAAGACTCCCTTCAGCATGAACCTGTTCAGACATATGTTTCCTCATAACTGGAGCCCTGTTTTTAACAAGAAAATGCTATTTTGTGATGTAAGTGCAATTTCAAAAGACCCAAGCTAAACTTTTCTGACTGCAGTTGTGACATGAAGGGTGTCAAGTAGAGCTATGATATTTTGCATTGCACTTTATAACTCTGTATAAGTAACAAGAAGCATGTTAAAATTATTTTGTAAATCCACATCTGGCATTATAATGGTTTTCTATTGAATGTAGAGCTGTGACATTCTGCTTTGTACTTTGTGAGATCAAGTAAGTATGTTCACAGCCTAGCATTATATCGTAGTAATATTTGTTATTCTCCAGTCTTTTCTGTGTGTATTTCCGCTTGCACAATGACTAGTCTGAAGACAAGTGCTTCAATGTCCTAGTTTGGAAGCAGTAGCCTTGTAGTTTGTAAAGCCTCCTCCACTGATACCCTGCTGGTCAGCTTTTACTCTACTTCCTAACAGACACTGACATTTACTCATATTGCTCTTACTCAAACTTTCTTTCTCTTATATTTTCTTTACTTCTTCCAGACTTGCTACTCCAATTATTATTTATATCTCCTGTCTTTCTTCAGTATAAATGCATGCCTTCAAGGAAGTCAACCTTGGTGTACCTTTCTTATTTCTCCTTGCCTGAGACAGTTATTAATCCACTTTCATCTCTGAGTTAGTATTTGTGCACAGTCACCACTGACTTGGTGCACTCAACTGTCTCTTTAGTGTGTTTTTATTCTTCTATAGAAGTGTCCCTCTAACCAAATATATATGCATGCAACAGTGGAATCTGAAGTTTGAACACCAGTCTGTGGGCTATGTTTTTATGTAAATTATAAATATGGCAGCCGACAACAGAACTTTGTCCACTATAATAACTCCATTTTCTTAGACCACAGCAGTCCCACTGGTACTTTCTTCTTCTATTGTGCTTCATTGATTGTTTTAGCAGTCTACTGTCTCCCTTCTCTATGGTTATTTCTCCTTTGCCCCAGATGTTTGTGTAACGATTTTCAGTTCTGAGCCAGTATTTTTCCAGAGTTGCAGTCCTGAATTTTGACTTACTTTATCTTATTGTTTTGCTGATCTTTGGAGCTGTGGACTTGCCTTTGGACTTTGCATTTCAAAATCTATAGAAACCTCCTAACCATTGCACAGTTGTTCAGTCAATTGCAATTTTTTACAGTTATATATCACCATTAGTCAGGTTAAGGTGATATTTGACTAGCTTAAAAAACAAAGACAAACAAATGTGTATATAAATAAACTCTCCTACTAAAACTGTGCCCTAAAGCAACAAAATCAAGACTTTCATCTACTTGCACAGAGGCCTTTTAAGCTGCATTATTCCTTTTTCTCATCTCTCTCTCAGCAGATTTGTGGCTTTTAAGTTCATCACTGACTGCTTTTCTCTGTCTTTTTGCCAAGTTTTCAACCCACTTCATTTGCCCTCACTAACACTCAAGCTCACTCTGCCCCTACCCCAATTTTCACCCACCCCTCTTACTCTTCATTTATACTTCCATAACACCACCCACATATTTTTCAAACCAATACCATTTGTTCCCTTGAGAAGAAAAACAATCAATAAAATTACTCTCAATAGTAACACCCACTCTAGTTTACCACCCAAGACTCTCTCTCAAACTGTCCTACACCTTGCCCCCTATAACTATCACATTACATCTTTACAACCAATCCAGTATCATCCTAACATTTTCTAATCTTAATTTACAGCAAAGATAAAACACAAGTTAAGTAAGCCTTCATCAACAATTATCAAATCTACCTCCTTCAAATACTTAGAACTTCAACCAGTCCTCACAAAAAATATCAGCATCTACCCAGCCTGTCTTTCCCCACAGCACCCTATCTCTACAAACAAACTGCATCCAATTTATTTATCTATATATATCTTAAAACTAAGAATGCAAATTTACGATCAAATACCAAAACAAGACCAAATATAACTGGCCACACTCTTTCCTCTAAAATATCAATTAAAAAAAATAGCACAGATATTCACTCCATCCCAGATCCCACTGTTCATAAAACCATCACTTCCAAACCTAAAATAAATCAGTCGCCTAATACCTCTCAAAGGGCAATTTTTAGACATTCCAGGCTCACTGCCAACAAAATAACTTTGGAGTAGTCATTTGATGAACTTAAGAATGGGCTAGGGGCCAGGGGTTATAGTCCTGGTGAAGTAAATGCAGTCCATGTAGAGGTATCTTCTCAACGTAATGATTGGGTGAAACCCTATTTTTCTGAGAGACCCCCTGATGTAGTGAGGTATGAGGGAGCAGGGACCAATACTCTGAGGATGAGCATTACTTATTCAAATGATACCCACTCTATATGTGATATTATACGAAAACACAGGGGTATACTGATATGTGATGAAAGATGTAAAGATGTCTTAAGTGACGCTCCAAAATTTTGTTTTAAGAATAATAAGTCTCTGAAAAGATTGTTGTGTTAAAAAACATTAAATAATGTTCAGATAATATCTGATAGGTGGCTAGATATCCATGTGGAGCTTGTAGTATGTGTCATCACAGTAATACCTGTGACACCTTTGTGCACCCAGATACTGGGAAAGTTTATAAACTGAGATGTTTTGATGATTCCAAGATGGTGGTCGTCTAGACTGTACCCTCTCCATAGAGCTCCCGTCAAATCTGCTAGTGCTTTAGGAGTTTCAACGTTATGTAAATGCCATTCCTTCTAAATTTTGCAAAGAACTAACTTAACAATCTCTCAACATCAAAATCGGAGGCTTGTGTCATTTATCTAACCAAAAAAGAGCATTTTTATCTCTGCTGCATCTCGGTTCCCGGACACGCGTATCCAAGGGGCCTTCGAACCATCTATTTCACATCATTACACTTCGCAACTGGGCTATGGCTGACAACTCAGAGACAATGGAAACACAATCTACCAAAGCAAAAATATCTACAATACTATCTCCAGAAAAGGACGTTAGTTCCAAAAGGCAAAGAGTAAATAAACAAACAACAGAACCAAACAAAACAAATGCCAAAAATAAATCAGACACTAACTTCCACCTGGATGAATTAAAATCAGCACTTCAACCTATCCATGCAGCCATACAAGGTTTCTCTGAGCAACTCGCAAATTTTGGTAAATCCATTAACCAGATAACAGAAAGAATTGACACTCTTGAACACAGTAACAAGGCTAATGAACTTCAAATTCAGTCTCTTTCAGAAGATTTGCGCGCCAAAACCAACATGATAATGGACCTGCAATCTAAAGTTATTGACCTGGAAGCCAGAAGCCGCCGCAATAACATACTAATTAGGGGTCTTCCAGAGTCCAAAGACAATCAAGATCTGCTATCAATAACCAAACAAATCTTTTTAGCTTTACTGGGTCCAGAGAGTAAGAGAGATAGCTTAATTGTGGAGAGAGCGCACAGAGCTATGCACAGACGTCAAGATGCTGCTACCCCCCCGTCAAATATATACCAAACTGCTTAACTACCAAGACACACAAAATATTTTATTGTCAGCAAAGAAACAAAGATTTTTCACGTGGAATAAGCACAAACTTACCTTTTCCCAAGACTTACCATATCAAATCAAACTACTCAGACAAAACTTGGCCCCGTTCTGTGCTGATCTGATAAAAAAAAACATTAAATTTCAGATGCGCTATCCAAATTCTTTGATATTTTCTCACAATGACAAGAAATATATGGTCAATACCCCCCAAGGAAGCGAAAGAGGCTTTCCTTAAAGCCTTTAACAGCACTCCAACTACATGAATACTTCTTGAATACAGCAACTTTTCCTGTTTTTACATAAACTGTGTGTATTGGATCTGCGATTGTGTTACTACGTAAAACAGCTATGTGGAAGTTATATTTACCCTCAAACTTAAAGGAAAATTATGACTTTTAGTCTTACACTAACTCACCGGCTCTAAATTGTTTAGATTCTATCCCAAAACCCTTTGTTCAATGCCTCAAGCGGAACCATAATTCGTCGAGCCATACGACCCGAAGGGGCACAATTAGCTGGTGACTTCCTGTGGATTCCTTGCACGCTGATGTATATTCGAGCTCAAAACGACAGACAACATCTAAAAACACATTAACTACTATTACGTTGTTTGTCTTGTTTGCGCTTACCTAAGCAAGTCCTGCATGGTGTAACACACCTTTCTGCTTAGATACTGGAAGCCTTGAATTATAGTACTCTCGTGCCATGCTGGCTGGGCCTATTCAGGCATTCAAAGAGCCAGCTCCGAATGCAGCCTAGTTAATCTTATGTGTTTTATTGTCCTTCATGGGATGGAAAAGGCTGACCTAGAATTACATCTTTTCACATGAATCTATTCAGAGAAGCAAGCGTGATGTGTTTTTTGTCTTTTCTCTCTCAATCATTTTATAATTCCCCTAAGTTAAATGTAACTACCTTCACATTTTTAATCTGAACCCTTACTCTATATTGTTGACTACTGACATTAAACTGTGCATGCTGTAGGTAGATAATCTTTTAGTCAGCTAATCACTACATAGCCAACAACTAGTCCTTATCTAATACAATCTCTACTATTCTGACACTCTAACAACTATCGCTTTACTGACACCGGATAAAGCAGTTAAATTACCTAGACATACCCTGTACAGGGTTAATCTGATATCAATCTTTCTATCTTCATCAATAATATTGCCTCACAAGCTACCCTGATTGATTTCTCACACAGTCTCTCTTGTTAATTGCTAAGAGAAACCACAATTACTTCTTTCATCCTCTTCAGCTTTCTACTCACAAATTTGTAATATTATCATCCATTACCTGAGCCTTTGCTTAACTACTTTTGATACTTGGATGCTTTTATACACTATATCTCTAACACTCCATGTTCTCTCTCTTGATGCTCTTGGAGGTTTGGTTACAGGGTTATAGTATGACCTATCTATGGTTATGGTTAGTTTTGTATATATGTACAGTGTTACTTAGCTTACTTTTAGTCCTTTTTAGGACTATTTACAAGTCAATTTTACATTATCTATGTATTTTCTTAAATAAGTTCATTAGTAACTTGTTATACTATTATACTTGTATTCTTTCACTTGTAGGTTATGGGTGGATAGGCACCAGGGTAGTTTTGAAGGAATACTGTGCTACCACTGCTGTTAATGTTAATAATTTCTGTAGTTCCCTTATCTTACATAATCTATTGACATGGTCTCGGAATTATCCCAAACTTCTAAACTCAAGGTTTACTAATCTTCAAACTCACAGCCTCCTTATGAGTGGCTTATATGATGCTGTACATTGACTCTTGGAATGTTAGAGGGCTACAGAACAAGTCCAAAAAATCACTCCTCTTTCACCTTCTATTTAAATCCCAGGCAGTTATATGTTACCTACAAGAAACTCATATGGTTGAAAGTGATTGGCACAAAGAGGGGAAAAAATGGATTAAAAGCATTGTCTCTGCTGGCAATAAATCCAACTCTAAAGGAGTGGCCATTATAATTAAAAATAGTTTCCAGGGGACTATTATAGAGGAGAAATCTGACAAAGATGGCAGATGGTGTTACTTCACCTCTCTACTCCATAATTTTAATAAGCCAATCCTTTTCTTCAATGTTTATGGCCCATGCTCCCAACAACATATATTCATCTTACAGATATATAATATCCTTTCTAGCTTTCATGACCATTATATCATAATAGGAGGTGACTGGAATGCAGTTATAGATCCCAATGCAGATCGCACGGGTAAATCTCCTTCATATAATCTCCAAGCTTCTCTAGCTTTAGAGGAAATGATGCTCGACTTCAATCTTATTGATCCCATATCTTTCAGCCAAATCCTAACCAAAGATGAAATGTATACATATTACTCGAGATGCTACAATACATGGTCATGATTAGACTTCTTCCTAATATCTGATCCTCTCTCGCGTTACAAGACCAACTTTTTCTTAGAACCTAGGTTCTTTTCGGATCATTCAAGAATATCACTCAAGCTCAATCTTAATCCCAATCTAACACCCATATCCCGTTGTAATAACTGGACATTAAACAACAATTTACTCTCCAATAAAGATGTAACTCAAATAATCACGGAAACATTATCAGACCTTAATTCTAATCTTCTACAATCACATATCCCACTAGACATTCAATGGGCAGCTTGTAAAGCCTACCTGAGAGGCCTTCTCATTAACAAAGCTTCCTACTTCAAAAATTTCATAAAGATAAAGAATCCAACCTTATCTTGAAGATTTCTGACCTAGAAAAGCAACTTAGGCTTAATCCAGGCTCTAATACCTATAAAGATTTATCCAACTCAAAGAAAGAACTTCTACAACTCCATACACAAAACCTTTCTTTATCTGAACAAAAACTTATAGCAACTTACTCAGAATGGTCGCAGGTTCCCTCCAAAACTTTAGCGAGAATAATAAAAAATAACCTGACAGCTCCTAAAATCACAATCTTACACTTTCAAAACAAAATCTATAAATCAGATTCAGAAATAATACAACTATTCACATCTTTATACTCAGAGGTTTACTCTAGGAAAGAAGATCTATCTACTAATAAATATATGGATTGCTTTCTGAACTCCATTAAATTTCCTTCCTTAAATGAATCCCAACGTTATATGCTTTCTGCTCCCTTGAATATTCAGGAAATCTTGGATACTATTGCCAATCTCAAGACTGGTAAATCTCCTGGTCCAGATGGCTTTACATCTGAATTCTTTAAAACCTTTAATATGCTAATATCCCCTATTCTCTTGAAGGTATTCAACCACATAATAAAAAACGGTATATCGGATTTACATTGGAATACCTCGAAAACTATTCTAATCCCGAAAAATAACAAAGATAAAACTGACCCCCATAACTACCGTCCCATTTCATTAATTAATATAGATATCAAGATATTGGCATCTCTTCTGGCAAAAAGATTGAAGAAAGTTATGCCCTCTTTACTCTCCATGGAACAGGCTGGATTTATGTCTTGTAGACACTCATGGGATAATACACTAACATTAGACTCTCTAATTCATCTCACCAAAAAGGAGAAAAACCCGATATATGCATTAATTCTAGATGCATCTAAAGCCTTTGACAGGGTAAATTGGAATTTTCTATTCCATACTATGTCCCATCTCAACATTCCTAGCCCCTTCTCTGATATGATTAAAGTCCTTTATAATAACACATACACCCATTTATGGATCAACAAAAATCTTTCCAAACCCTTAAAGATCACAAATGGCACAAGACAAGGTTGTCCCTTATCCCCTTTTCTTTTCAACATATTTATAGAACCGTTCTTTCTGTATGCTGCTCAAAATACCTTCCATACGATTCCTAGAATCCTAAATACAAAAGTTATACTGTCGGCCTTTGCAGATGACCTAAACCTTTATTTTCAATTTCCTAATACTGATCTTACCAAAATAATTAACTCTATTGACATGTTTTCTAAGGCTTCAGACTACCAAATTAACTTTAAGAAATCACACATTTTCCCTATAAACCCCATAGGGCATAAACCTAACTACTTCCCTGACTCTCACTTTCAGACGACCTTTGATACTAAATATCTTGGAGTTCACTTTGCCCATAATCAACTATCCATGTTTCAAAGCAATATGCTTAAAACTTGAACAAGAACACTCCAGGATTTACACAGATGGAAACTAATGAACTTATCTCTTCTATCTAAATCTGGGATAATAAAGATGAATATACTGCCTAGACTTCTCTTTCAATTTATTGCCTCGGATCAGATAGTATCTAAATCTTTCCTATCAACCATTAATAAGGAATTAGCCAAATTCATTTGGTATCCCAAATCAGTCAGAATCTCATACTCTAGATTAATATCTCCCAAAAATAGGGGCGGCCTTAGTCTGCCAGATTTCCAGCTTTATTATACAATCATTTGTGCTAATAGAGTTTTGTGCATCTTGAATTGAAACTCAATCAGGAAGACGACAACTCCTACCCTACCTGGGCCAAGTTATGGTACCAACACACTCTAACCAATAAAATAAACCCTGCCGCTCTCCCCTTTCTTTCGCCAGATGTCCTTTGCAGTTCTAAATTATCCATAAATTTAAAACATAAAATCAGATCCCTTCAAAATCTACTAAAACTTGTCAAACTGGACAATGTTTTTTCCTTACTCCAACCTCTTCACTTAAACCCAAATATCAAAATAAATAATATGTCAATTAATCTTTCTAACTTCCCTCTTATTAAAAATATTACGGTCTGGGATATTCTTAAACACAGTAATGTTTCACTCACTAATCTTCATAAAATCCTCAAACTTAATAACAAATATATAATTATTCTCCGACAATTACAAGAATTGGTAACTTCAAAATTCATACACCTTACAGTTAACAGTCAAGATATCACCAAGTCAGAGACAATTATTCAAACCCTGTTGAGTTGGGAGAATATGCTCTCCAAATCATATAAACTCCTATCCTCCATAATACATGACTCGACTTGTCTTTTCTCTAACTATTGGGACAATTACAACTCTCATCTGTCAGAGAAACAAAAACTCTCTGCTATAAAAAATACCGTAGATTTCTCCCCTTTTAAAAAACTCTTTTACACCCAACTAATGATCAATAACAATGCATACTACACTCCTTACAATTTAAACAAATTTGATTCAAAAAAATCCCCGTCCTGTCCTTGCTGCTCTGCTCCTAAAACAGACCTATTTCATATCTTTTGGTCCTGCAACCACACTCATAAACTTTGGTCTTCCCTGAAAGTCCGTCTCGAGAAAATGGGCTACCATAAATCTACCCTCTCCTGAGCAATTCTCCATATTCCTACTACTAATCTTTCCAAGTTTGATATACATATATTGATTATTCTGTGCTCGCTTATGAAATTATATATCACTAAAAATTGGACAGATCGTACTAAACTCTGTTGGAAAAACTTTAAAGACTTGACGCTCACACATATTTCGGCTCAGAAACTTATCATGAAAGGCCCCAAGAAAGTTGCCCTCTTCAAAAAAGTTTGGGATAAAGCTCTTGACCTCATTCTTAGTGAATAACAGCCCTATAACCTTTGATTTGATTTGAGACATATAGTATACCCCATCTTCATTTTACTTCTACTCTATTTTGGTAGCACTTTTGTTAACTTCGTTGTTATGTTGCAAATATTGTATATAATTTGTTAGATTTTGTCTATATGTTCAGCCTATATGCTTATACCTTATATATTAACTTCACACTACTGGCTGTATACTTGTTTGTTATTATATTGCTCAAACAAATAAAAAGTTTTTGGAGATGTTTTGCCACTTGTAAAAGTCATTACTTAATATATTTATCGATCTGTACTGTATGTCAGAGTTTTTATGTTGGGAAAACCAATAGGACATTGAGGGATCGTATACGTGAGCATGTATACAGTATTAATAAGCATGATATGAAAACTGCTTTGTTTAAAAATATTTCAGTAAAGGGTAATGATCATACTTTTAAATTTTGTGTGATAGAATTGTTCAGGACGTCTATTAGGGTTGGTGATGCTAGGACTCGTACTGAATGCATTGAAATGAAGTGGATCCGGGAATTACAGAGTGATACGGGAACAGGACTTAATGAGTATGTTCCTTTAAGACCTCTTTTGAGATCACAATGTCTGAAGTGGTATATTTGAATTGTGTTATTTAATGACTGCTTTGTTTAGGGACTTTGATCTGAGGAAGCAACTAGTTAGGTTGTGAAATAACTAATCTTAATTGTATTTTGTTTTATTTTGTTTGTATTAAAATTTTATTTTAGATATTTTATTGCCATGTCGACTGGTTATGTTTTTTATCTATATCTATATCTATATCTATATATATATATATATATATATATATATATATATATATATATATATATATATAGATATATATATGTAAATATAATATATGTAATATAAGTGCTCTATAAGCACTTATATGAGTGCATGGATCGTGCTATCCCAAACAGAACCAAGACGCTATCCTCCCAAAAAAGGAAGCCAATCTGGTGGTCCCCTGCCATAAACAAACTGTACAACAGAAGGAAGGAACTGTTGCAAAAGAGAGAAAAATCCCATGAGTGGAGGTGCTCCCTGGTCAGCCTCAGTAAGAAGCTGCAATCCCTTTATAAGATCCTCGAAAGCTAGCTATGAAAACAAAATTGCCACTAATTCTAAGGACAACCATAAAGCATTCTATAGCTACGTCAAGAATCTCAATGGCAATACCCAGATCTGCTCTGAGTTACAGCACAACGGCATTAAATTACAGAACCAACTGATATTGCCAACATCCTGGTAGATAGGTTCAGTGCTAACTTTACCCCCCCCCCACCCCCTAAAGGGCTCATATCTATACAGGAAGAATGCAGAGTCCCTGTAATCACAACTACGCAGGTAAAAGCTGCACTCTCTAAAGCCAAAAACACAGCATCCATGGGACCGGCCAACATCCCAGGCTGCGTTTTACACGAACTTCAGAATGAACTGGCTCCACATTTAAGCACCATGTTCAATAATAGCCTCACATCAGGCTTTGTACCCACTGAATGGCACACAACAACACTTATCCCATTCCACAAAGGGGGAGCCACCACTAATCCCGGGAACTATCGACCTATTAGCCTGACGAGCCTGGTCTGCAAAGTCATGGGACGTATCATCATGAAACACATAAACAAAGACAGTGGTAACCTCCAAACTCTGGATTCCACCCAGTTCAGGTTTGTGAAAGGCAGATCATGCCTCCTGAACCTGATCCTCTTCTTTGAGGCAGCCACCAAAGCCGTAGATGAGGGTAAGGTGGTTCACACAGCCTATCTTGACCTCGCCAATGCTTTCGACACCATCCCCCATTCTGGAATTATAGCTAAACTCACTAAACTAGGTATAAATCCCTACATCACAAGATGGATTTCCAACTGGCTCACTGACAGAACCCACACTGTAAAAGTTGCAGACTCCAAATCTGACCTCAAAGCAGTGACAAGTGGAGTACCACAGGGTTCTGTCCTGGGACCTCTCCTATTTGGTATCTACTTCTCTGAAGTACAGGCTAACACAGAAGGCCTCTGGCTAATGAAGTTCACAGATGACTGCAAACTAGGAGCCATAGTCAAGTCCCCAAATGATGTGGACATCCTACAGAAGGGCCTCACTGAGACAGATGCCAGGTGTCAGAGCCATGGCCTCAAGCTCAATGCCAAAAGGTGCAGTGTCATCCCCTTTGGTAAAAACTCTGTACCCATGAACTACCACATAGACAGCAATCTACTTAACATCGAATGTGTGATAAGAGACCTTGGGACCCAGGTGGATAGTAGTCTCTCCTTTGATAGTCACATCACCACAGTAGTCAGGAAGTCCTTCTACATGGCACAGCTCATCATAAAAGGGTTCTCATCCAGGAAAAAAGAGGTCATTGTTCCCCTCTACTCGACACTTATTAGACCCATTATAGAGTAAAACGCCCCTTTTGGAATGTACCTCACAAGACATATGCAGCAGCTGGAAAGGCCACAGAAGTACCTCACAAAGAAGATTACTGTCCTCAAACAAATGCCCTACACTGACCGCCTCAAAAAACTCCAGCTTTACTCCGTAGCATATCACCTACTCCGAGATGATCTCTGCCTGACATATAAACTATGTCAAACCCAGAGCTGTTGGACATGCTACACCTAAAGAAATCCCAATCCCTCTGAGTTACATGTTCTAGGGACCTAAACCTTATCACCACAATAAACAAGACTTGCTGGAGGGATAAATTCCTGTCCTAGAGACTTCCCATACTCTGGAACAGGCTACCCATCTATGTCAAGCAAAGTTCTTCATTAGCACTCTTCAAGAAAAATCTTGATGAGTGGATGGGAAATAGGAAATATACCCCGGGGATCACTTCTGTGTCTCTGCGCGACAGTGGCACAGGAAAATAACTTTCTTGGGTGGCGTAAGCCAGGGAACCTTGCTGGCTAGGCTTACGTAGGCCCTTGGGCCTATTGCTTAGTACCTACCTATGAACCTATGAATCTATGAATATATATGAGATATGTTGATACGTATGTATTTAGAGGACTGGCTCACATCTATAGTACCGTCACTGCTGAGTTCACTAGATGTACTTCCACAGACACATACTTGGCTTTTTCCTGCTATGCCTTCTTTATTGTGATGTACTGCAGTTTCACTGGGTAACTCTGGTACACAGAATCACTATCTCTGAGTTGCAGTAGTGCTTATATTAATGCTGTCCATTTGCACACACTCAGCCACACCAGTGACCAGTTGGTTTCTTAGGTAAGTGCAGGTTGTATTTTGTTTCTGTAGGCAGAATTTGCAGTTTTTCACTGAAATGTTCTAGCCTATTCTCTGCATTAAAAAGAGCAACATACAAACCTGAACTCAACAACGTATACAATCGTTAGAAGTGATATACAAGAAGTGTGTTTACTGTTCAACTAAAAGGGCATCATCAATATTTCTTAATTCTTTACATTAGTTTTTTGATATTCAGCTTCTTCATGAATAGGAACACATATAATATACACATATGAGTTTTACCATACCACACACATCTATAGCTTCTCATTTTTACATTTAAAGAGGTTTATGATTGCTTTGGCTATAGCCCCACATTTTATTTAATTACTTATTCATATATTTATTTGATATTTTTGCGGAGCTGCAAAGTCCAGACATTTAAGAAATGGTATGCCGCATATTATCATTTTCTTTGATACCAATGCTCAGTCCCCGAAAATATAACTTTGGCTTAGAAATGATAAATTGAATGGCATGCATAAGAATTATTTTACATTATATTAAAGAAGACAGTTTCAATTACTGAGTCAAGAAAAATTGTGAAAACTTATAGGCATTGTCACCCCATCACAATTCTTCTGTTATATTTACTCTGGTTAAAAGCAATGATGAAAACTATCAAAACAACAACAGTAAATAAAATAAAGGAAAAATTCTGAGCACACTTTTCCTAATTTTGGAGTTTAGGGTTCTGCTTCTCATTATATCTTGAAATAAGTCACAGTTGTGATATTAAACATATTTCTATGAAAACTCATTTCTTATTTCACAGCTGGGAGATGTTATCTGAAATGAGAAAGCCTGAGAAGTGTCCAGTGTTAATGGAAATCACTTTAACAATAAGAGACAAGCATCTCAAAAACTGAAACACTAGAATATTGTTTTGTTAAACTGAAGTTGGAATTTGGTGTTATGACATACTTAACAATTCTTAGAGATGTCTGCTCTGGTCAAAGGGTTTAGTCAGTGGTTTTATACAATTTTTCTAATGACTGATTGTTAATGGTATGCTGGGGATGTATTTTGGTTGTTATTCCAGTCTGGATACCATTGACAGTTTTGACTCCGGTTTTGTGGTTAATAAGTTATATAAAACAAGTCTTATTTACCTGACATTTAATGTTTACTGTTTTTTTTATTTTTAAAGAAGTCAGTCATAAAGCTACTGTAGTTTTCTGTTCTTAGTGAAATAACACAAAAACTTTTTGTTGGAGCTAATTTTGTTGTATCCTGTTAAGGCTTACACAATCTTAAGAGACTGCAATACAGCTAACCTGCTAAAAGATGACAGCAAATTTCAGATTAATTACATAGTACTGGAGCTCCCTAAATCCTCTGCCCAGGCATGACCAATGCCAGATCAGCAAGAGAGCAGCATAGAATAATATACACATTAGTGAACCGTGAAGTGAACCTGCAATACACGAATGAAGGTCTGAATCTAGATTCATCAGAATCATGTATAACACCAACTAACAGTGATACAGCAACACCCCAGAGCCCTGACTGGTAGCCAAATAAAGGTTAGCTTATACATGATTGCATGTGTCTGCACAACAGCTATATGTAATCTGATATCCTAAATATTCTCATAATATAAATGCAGACACATAATACTCTATGAGTAGATATTAACTGCTTTATTATCTTGCTCACAGTCTGACTTATTTAAAAATCAGAGTAATAGCTGATGATGCATAGATTTTTTGTACTTTTCCACTGCCCACAGTTTGTCCATTGTTGTCCCATAGGAAAATGATCATATCAGACTTCCTAGTACTACAGTTTATTAATAAGTTTGCAAGTAGCATGCAAGCTAAACTGAAGAAAATGTTTAGAAAGGAAATAGTGTATGTGACATAGGTAGCAGATAATCTGCGTGTATGCCATTTGTTTTAATTCTTCTAAATTTAGCATACTACATACTGCATAACATCAGCACAGCTCCATAACAACAGCACAGCTCTTAAATATTAAATATAATTGGAAAATATATTATTATAGCTTGCATAAAAATGGGCCTCAGCCCTTGTAAATTGGTTATTTCTAAATATGTACAACAAAAAATGTCACAAATGATGAACTGAATATACAGTGGATATAACAGTTTACACACCCCTGTTAAAATGCCAGGTTTTTGTGTTATAAAAAATGAGACCACAATAAATAATTTCAAAACTTTTCCCAACTTTAATGTGACCTATTACCTATACAATTCAATTGAAAAACAAACAAATCTGTTAGGGGAAAAATATAAAAAATAAAAAACGTACAATATGCTGGTTGCATAACTGTGCACATCCTTAAACTAATACTTCTTTGTGTGTGCATATCCTTAAACGAATACTTTGTTGAAGCACCTTTTGATTTAATTACAGCATTCAGTCTTCTTGGGTACATACCTGCCATCAATAAAAGAGACTCTGATTAACCCCAAATAAAGTTCAGCTATCCTCATAGGATTTTCCTGACATTTACTCAGTTGCCGGCTACAGCAAAAGTCATGGTTCATAGAGAGCTTACAAATCATCAAAGGGATCTCATTGTTGAAAGGTATCAGTAAGGAAAAGGGTATAAAAAAATTTCGACAGCATTGGATACACCATGGAACACAGTGAAGACAGTCATCAAAAAGTGGAGAAAATATGGGACAACAGTGACTTTGCAAAGAATTGGACATCCCTCCAAAATTGGACAGTGCAGTGGTGCAGTGGTAGCGTTGTTACCTCACAGCAAGAGGTTCTCTGGTTCGATTCTCAGCTGGGGTGCCTGCTGTGTGGAGTCTGCATGTCCTCCTTGAGTTTGTGTGGGTTTCCTCCAAGTGCTTCGGTTTCCTTCCACATTACAAAGACATGCATCTGGAACATTTCTCTCCAGGCCTCTGCTGAAAATTGGCTTTGTTCCAAGTTGGACTTTCCTGCTTAACAAATGTTAAATAAACAAATAAATTGATGACAAGACAAAAACTGATCAGGGAGGCTGCCAAGAGATCTACAGCAACACTGAAGGAGCTGCAGGAATTTCTGGCAAGTACTGGTTGTGTACTACATATGACAACAATCTTCCATATTCTCCATATATCTGGACTATGGTGTAGGGTTGCAAGATGGAAGCCTTTTCGTACACAGAAAAACATCCAGGCCTGGCTAAATTTTGCAAAACAATGCATCTAGTCTCCCAACAAGCATGTGGGAAAATGTGTTATTTGGTCTGACGAGACCAAGGTTGAACTTTTGGCCACAATTCCAAAAGGTACATTTGTCGCAAAAACAACACTTCACATCACCAAAAGAACACCATCCCCACATTGAAGCATTGTGGTGGCAGTATCATGCTTTGGGGTTGCTTTTCTTCAGCTGGAACTGGGGCTTTAGTCAAGGTGGAGGGAATTATGAACAGTTCAAATTACTGGTCACTTTTGACCCAAAACCTTCAGGAGTCTGCTAGAAAGCTGAAGATGAAGAGGAATTTCACCTTTCAACATGACAGTGACCCCAAGCATACATCCAAATCAACAAAAGAATGGCTTCACCACCACTTCACTTTTTCCCTAACAGATTTGTGTTTTTCAAATTAATTGCACAGGTTATAGGTCACATTAAAGGTGGGAAAAGTTTTGAAATTATTTATTGTGGTCTAATTTTTTATTTCACAAAAACCTGGCATTTTAACAGGGGTGTGTACACTTTTTATATCCACTGTAGATTTTGGTTAGACTCAGCAGTAGCACGTGTTATGATTGTTAGTTCAGTGCTTCCTCATTTCAAGGGCTGCCTGTATTTGCTTCATAATCTCCATTACAATAGAAATTATATTGCAAGTTTTGTCTCATTCTACTAAAGTTTGCATTTAAATCAAAAATCTATGGTATGCAGTATCAAACTGTACCCAAATCAAAATAAAACTTTATACATGTGATTTAGGAAAGAAGCTGGACCAGGAATATGTAATAGAATACAGGAATGTGGAAAAAGCGGGTTTTTTATTTATATAAATAAAATATTTCGGTCCACCTGACCTCAGTGAAAGTTATTTCGCTGTTCACTATCCTACAGATCTGGCTAACAGCAATCGTAGTACAAGTTTAAGTACAAGAAACTGCAAATCAGCAAGATGGTGACTTACACTGTCCGGACCCTTACCAAACAAATATGGATACACATACATTTTGTAAGGTTCAAGTCCAAGATTATATGATCTTTGAAAAGCATGAATACAGGCATTCTCTCTTTCCTGAAGTTGTATAATTTATTTATTTAACTATAATTAATTTGCCAAGGCACTGGTTCACATGGACCAACTTCTAGCTCAATCTGGGCAAATGCAAGAAATACAAAGTACACTTGTAACTTTCTACAGGCAGCTGTCCCACACCAGCAACTTGTTGCATTGACTGTGCCTCTGGGTGGGTAAGATGTTGCACATTCTACTCACTGTGGATGTGAGGTGTGGGGTGCTCTATTGTGGCTGCAGCCGACATCACTGGGTACTATATGTATATCTTAACATTTAAAGACTGAGATGTCTCCTAGAGACAGAAAAATAATTAAGAAATTATCCTTATCAGAGACTGACATTCAGATCCAGGTCTTCCAGAGAGTGTTGCCAGTAGATCATATAAGCTGTCATACAAGCTATCAAGAGTGTCCAGACCTTCTGTGACTATGTACGCCACCTTCTTCCAGAGGTAAGTGCCATAACAGCTCAATAAATCAAGTTTACTTTAGGGTCAGCAGCATGATCCATCATGGTTGCATCAAGGTAACCAACCTCGCTCAGAAAAGTATATAGGGGTTTGCCTAAGTCATCACCTATGGATATGGAGGAGTTCTTAGCATTTCTGTCTTGAGTAACAAATCACTCCATCATACCAAGTGAGGGAAATGACATAGAAGTGGAATATCAACCTTCATCATGGGGTTGGTGGAGATGAACCAAGTTGGTACACCCTTAGATTTGCATTATTCAGTGCAACAAACTGGAGACAGAACCAGTCACATTGTAAATATGGCAATATTATCCCTGTAAGCACTTCAGAGCTTCAGTTGTAATGAGACTCTTTACAAGGTAAGTGAGCTTACATTTTTAGAATGCCATGCTGCTTTACATCCATTTCAGCAATGGACTTTGGGATTGGTACAGATTAGCAGTGATTCACTAAGGTGTTTCTGTCTGCTTTCATAGATGATTACGTGTGTGGGTCCTCTACCATGGATGTTGGAATGTCTGATGGGGAAACTTTGAGCCTGATGATGATGATGATGGTAGTGAAAGCATGATGCAGTCTGTGGCTATTTGCCACTGTATGGCAAAGGTACAGTGGTGAGCATATTACCCTCCACTTCCACAGAGACAGTTCCATAGTCTGTGCAACAACCCACTCTCAGTCCCCCTTGAGCAGTGTAGGGCAGGGGTTGACTGAAACAACACCCCAGTGTGCACACTCGTCTCCTAATCCCTCCAGGCAACAGTGGGTTCTGGTGGCTCCATTGAATGTGGGGACAGGTATAGTGTGTGGCATGTTGGTGGCCAGTGATGCCTTGGTTTCTGACCCTCCCTTAAGGCTGTTACATAAAGGATATGTACGGTCATTATACAGGCACAGGTTCATGCCACTACAGCCTTTGCAGAACTGATTAGCATGGTATGTGGGCTGTGTGATGACATAAGAGAGGGCTTTGCCTGTTTAGGTAGCTTTTTTGAGAGATGTCTGTGGGACTATATATACTCCAGATACCTGTGTGCTGCAACTCATCGAGGATGATGACATTCATGAAGAAATTCCTTTTCTACCTCCAGTAGCAACACCCACTGTGGGGTGGGTAGGGGGTGGTCTGGTTCAGTTAGTGCCAAATTCTCCATGCTTATTACCAGTCTTGAGGCTGTTGTATCCCATTATGGAAGCACAAGCATATGAGTTGCACATGTTGGACATACACCTGTCAAGGGCCACTAATCCCACTCACGAATCCGTCCATCCCTTGTGCCACCTTTGGATGGTATCAGTGACATTCCTCAGAGGGGATGCCAAGATGGATGGGGACGTGCATGGTCAATGCACATACTTATGAGGGTGCTCTGGAACTGGCACAGAAAAATGAGCAAAGTGCAGCCACATCTGCAGAGGCTATATCCACCCACATGCCATTTTACCAACCACCAGCTGCATCTGCACACCTGTCTTAAAAAGGTGACACTGCTCCTTCTACACAACCTTCCTTGCACATCACACTTATCAGGCCATGACATACATGCACACTTATATCACTGTTTCTCCACCCATCCCTGGAACCAATTTACATCTTCTGTCACTGTGGCACTCTACACCTGTGCATATGATGACAAAGTGTGCTCTCTCCATATTTCTCTGTTACCAGAATAGCCTGTGGCTGATTTACCACACAACCAGATTATGCATGGTGTAGCATAGCCTGACTGTAGTATTACATGATCATTATTACTCTTCATTATAAATAATATATGGCCAATAGTTGTGAACCAGATCCTGCCCCTCAGCAAGTGCCATGACATACAGCACCCACATCTGCCTTGCACAGTCATTCCCCATAGCTGGGTCCTCCTTAACAACCCCATCCTCCACTGTGCGCGCACACACACACACACACACACACACACACACACACACAAAACTAATATCTTGCTGCAAGCTTCTAGATCATACTGCAGCACACCATCAGCAGAATCTAAGCAGCAGTAGCAGGTCTTCAGCTGTGCAAACATGCCTGTTGACAATATTTTGGGTCTTCTGTGGTGCAGTGTCGTATGCATTTTTTGCCATGACCTGTGGGTTTCATTTGGATGTCATTAGCCAAATCTCCAGGGCATATCCTGTATTTCTAATAAGATGTCCCAAGGAAAATCACTTTAGCAAAAATATCTGATATAAGTTGGACATGAACCAGACATGGGAATCATGGGCACTGCCTGGCTGGTGCACCATCACATTGTATATTATGCCCTGTGCTTTGTAGACCATGTGACAGTTGTTGAAGTGGAATCCCTTATGGTTGATATACTTTAGTCTCTGTGTCCTAGATGGGACCTTGATGGCAATATGGGAGCGGTAAATGACAACCAGTACCTCAGGGAAATGGGCTATGTAATAAAACACCCACATTAAAAACAAATACAAATACATTTCTAGTAGGATGTCACTGATACCAGTATCTAGTGACATTGAACAAAACCTTGGCCATCACTTTCTGCCATTTGGTAAGTAGAATGGATTAATGATTGCTCCCTTAATTGCCAGTTGCTTTCACAGTTAAGTTTAACTCCCTGGAGACCAGGGTAAGAAGACATAAAGCAGTCTTTATAGAAATGAAGTAGCTGCTATGCGCAGAGTCATGGGTGAAGCCAGAAAACTTACTTTCGTACATACCAATGAAAAAGATACATTGGTGCCTCGCCTCGAAAGCACCAATAACTGATATAAGTGCAGGATGAGGACTTCACATTTTGGAAAACAAAGTTTAATTTCATAGGACATGTGAGAACTGTCAAAAAAGTACCTCAATACAAAGATAGACGCAATGCTGTGATTTTCCAGACATGTAGAGTAAATGTAGAGTAAGTCATTTATAAGGCTGAGGATCTATGTAGCATCTGTTATAGAGCAGCTGATGTGACCACTAAGGATAAATGTTGTGCCTTGCAGTATATGCTTCCCATCATTGCTGCTAATTTTGCACCTAACTGTTAAAACCTTAAGCTGCACTGAATCTTGTTTGCTGCTTTGGGTGCATTGCTGTAAAATGAGAACACAATTGCTCCCTATAACATATAGGACTTTACTCCAAAGCAGCACATTGATCTTTAACCTGATGCTCCAGGGGCATTACCATGGATTAATCAATAAACTTAAATTGAGAATACACTCTGGCACTCTGCATACCCTATCTGCACCACTGTCAACTCTGTATGTCCCCATCACTCCTTAGACATCAGTAGTAATTCTTTTAATGTGTTAGATGTTTGGAACTTTCAATTTATTATGTTTATAGTTCATAGTTAAATACTAGACAATTAGTCCAAAGACTATTTGGACTTAGTCAATAACTCATATTCAAGAGTTTCCTCCTGGTTATAAATGTGCAGCTACCTAATCGATTATCAAGATTTACTTTAAAAGTGGCAGGGGTACTACTATGTTTACTACGTACTATAAATTTATTCCATTGATGGGGGAATGTACTGGGCAAATAATGGATCTCACCAAAGTGTCCTGTTAATGGAAATATAGGTCCATTATACAGGTATTTTAGCAACTGTTTCTCTTTCAAAGGTGTAGAAAATCAAGGTGTGTAGGATATTTTGTGGTACAAATGGCTAAACACAAATCACTATAAAAGGGACTATAAGAAACAGAATACAGACACAGGGCTGTCATTTGTCAGGATAACTATTGATCTTAAGGTCAATGACTTTTTAGACAGGAATGTGGAGTGATTAAGTTGAATAGCATGCTTAAACAAGTACATTTCATTTTATAGCAGGTCTTGTAAGAAATTAGTACAGTTGATACTTGACTTATTTGAATTTAGAGGAGGTGTCCCTGAAATTTGGTCATATAAAATGATTTCATAATTACTGCTGAGACATGATAGTCAAAATGTAAGAAATTATTCCCAGCGATACCTATATCCTGGTGACAGTTTCCATTTACAGGGGTATGCCATCTATGTGGTAGGATGACTTTGTATCACTTCACTGAAAGACCATTTCACTGACACCCATTTCACTGAGACCAAATCACCTAAAGTTCATTTCACGTAAAACTCATTTCACTGACAAGTAGTACTCTAAGGCAAGTCAAAGGTATATGTCCTTTTCCTCACTGTGGTGCAATCCTGGTGTTAGTATATATAGTTGGGGGGTGGGGGGCACAGCCCCCCACATTGGGAGGGTGTAGGTGGCATAGCCCCCCACCTAGTTGGGTTTTACCAAATAAAGTAAAACAAAACTAGACAACAGAAAATCAAATTAAGTTGGGGGCTATGCCCCCCCCCACATCCCCTAACTATATATACTAACACCAGGATCGCACTACAGTGGGGAAAAGGACATATACCTTTGACTTGCCTTATAGGTTCATAGGTTCATAGGTAGGTACTAGGCTATCGGCCCTGGGGCCTATATAAGCCTAGCCAAAAAGGTTCCCTGGTTTTCGCCACCCAAGAAAATTATTTTCCTGTGCCCCTGTCAATCAGTGCCACAGAAGTGATCTCTGGTGTGTATTTTTCTATTTCCAATCCAGTCGTCAAGATTTTTCTTTTGTTTATTGGCACATTGGGTTGTTGCCTGATTTTTATCTACTTCTGGTTTATTTTCCATTCCCGCTTGAGGCTGATATGCTTCTGCTAGACTAAGAAGTCATCAGACTTATTCTCCTCATGTTTCAAAACTTTCACTATACTTGAGGCTTGTGAGGTCAGCAAATATGTATGCAGTCCCATGATAGCAGATCTATACATGTAATCGATTTCAAGGAGGCCCATACCTTCTTCGGAATGGGGAATATATAATCTTGGTATGCACAAAATTTTATAAATCATTTGATGAGCATGAAGCATCCTTCTTGTTTTCTTGCCTAATCTATGCAACACCTTTTAAGACCAGTTAGCCATTCTAAAACTGTAAGTTAGGACAGGAAGAGCAAATTGTTTTATATTTTGAACTTTGTTCCTAGATGTCAGCACTGTTTTCAGGATTAATTTAAATCTTCTAAAATATTTCTTACTGAGTTTTATTCACATTTGTTCATGTTTTATTGTTGATCCTTCGTCAATTCTAAACATTTATATACTCCCTCTTGCTAAAGTTCTTTTATATCACATTCTTGCCCCAGACTGATGTTTTCTTGGGGCTGCAGCTTTCCTGCTTTAAAGGTTGCTGTTGCACATTTATCAAGACCAAATGACATTCTTATATCATCTGAAAAACTTTTGACTACTTGCAGTTATGCTTTCATTTCCTTATCTGATGAGCTATACACTTTTAAATCATCAACAAAGAGAAGATGAGAAGTCTTTACACTTTGTGCTTTCTGGGAGCCAGATTATAGCCATGATCTAATCTGTTATGCAGCAGTTTAATGGGTTAAGTGCAAGGCAAAAGAGCAGTGGTGACAGTGAGTCACCCTGGAATATCCCTCTTTGGGTTTTATCCCTGGAATAATAATTTGTCCTTTATCATGACTTAATTGCAACGTGGTTTGCCACTGTTTCATGGTTGCTGTAATGTAGCTTATCATTGTATGGTGTATCTTATACATTTTTAAGATCTCTTTTATCCATGAATGCGGGATACTGTGTAATGCTTTTTGTAGTCTATCCATGCTATACTTAGATTTGGGTCTATATTACCTTATTGAAAAACCCAGCCAGCGAACCCCCACTCACCGACCAACAAAAAGCAAGCTCCCACGTCCTCGAATGACCACCTCAGCGAATTCTTTCCCAGGGGAAAAATTGCTTGGCCATTGTCGGGAATTTGCCCTTTTCCCCACTGTAGTGCGATCTTGGAGTTGATATTTTTAGTTAGGGGGGTAGGGGGCGGAGCCTCCCACTTAACCTTAGAGTACTACTTGTCAGTGAAATGCGTTTTAGGTGAAATGAACGTTCAGTGAAATGAACATTAGGTGATTAGGTCTCAGTGAAATGGGTGTCAGTGAAATGGTCTTTCAGTGAAGTGATACGAATCCTGTAGGATCTACATCAATTTTGTTACAAAATTTAAGTATACTACTTATTTGCATCACCAATTTTTGGTATGATCTTACCATTTTTGGAGTCATTTCATTTCATCAGGTAAATGAATAATAGCAAAAATTTTGCAATCAGCCACTAATTTAGATAAACATAGGATGGGGTTACATATAGGATGGAGTTACGTATAAGGCTAGCCTGCACTTACCAGGGTGAAAGTTTGGGTGACTTTTATGTAGGACCAAACAAATGATTTTTCCAAGCTTCAATAATATAATCTATAAAATGGCTTAGGGTGCACAGGTTAAGAAGGATGTTCAATTAGGCCACACTAGGGACTAATAATTATGCATCCTGGTATGTTATCTATTTTCATGGTCTTCATGTTCCTAGCTTGCGAGGGGGATTAGAGGACTTGTTCCATGATAATTATATGCAGTGACTGTGACTCTGGAAACTATGGAATACTTTTAACTGTAAATTAAGTAACATTAGCACTGAATTTGTTGGCTATGGTATAAGCTATTTCCTTTGGGTTAGAGTGAGTCAGATTTTCTTGGGTGTTAATTCTTAACTTTCTGGCAAAGTTAAAGAATGTATAGTTGCTTTTAGTTTTAGTAGCTATTTTAAATTCATATTAAACACTGGGTTCTTTGCCAGTTCAATTAGCTGAAGTCTTTAGGTGTGTAGAGCATAATTTATTATAGGAATCATGTAATCATGTAATTTTTTTCCTCTTGGGATACTGATTATTTATATAGATACTCCACTAATGGGGTTATTTTTTTATTTCTCAGAATATTTGGTGTGAGCAGAGACTCTTGTCAATACATCTGTGTAACTGTAAATATAATTCACAGGTGTGAAGAAATTGAAAACACTGTTATTTGTTAGCATGTCTGGCAAGAGATTTGTGCATATTCTTGGACTGACTTGTATTGTATGCCAGCATGTTTATTTGTGAAAATGTAAGCAAGTTTAAAATGTTGAGTCTTTCCCTATCTAAACAGAATGCTTAAAGAGTATGTCACTGCTTTAATACACTTCTAACTCTATATTTTTGTGAGGGACGTTCTAAAGTACAAACAGTGAAGAATCAGCTTAGCAGTGAGTGATGTCATTGGAATGTTCCTTGCTGCTAGGAGATGATTTAAACAGTTGATTGACAGAAAAAGGATCTTTTTTTACAAATGACTGTTATATTTTGAAATTAGACAGCTGAGGCAGTTGAGACTGCTGAAGAAGAAGACAGATGAGATGGTGTAGCTGTGCAGTTTATCAAGTACTCAGCAGTCAGCTGACACTAAGAAAAGAGAACTCACCAAGAAAACTATATGCTTGCTTTGGCCTTGCTGTTATATCTTAGAGCAGATAAGGGACAATATTTCTTTAGTTAGATCAGGAAAGTTTAGTTATTAAGAACAAGTTTTTCTTGAATAATGGGTGACTATCCTGCAGTTTGATTTACATTTCTGGTGATTGAATTCTAATGTTTGTTGAGAGTTATTGATTTTTCAGTCTTGTAATTATTTTTATTTATTATTAAATGTTTTCATTATTTACATTGTGGCTGGAAACCAGTGTTTTCTTTAGAGATTAGAGAGTGCTTCTACCTGTTTGATACTCCACAGGTCACCCCAAGGCCTGGCTGTTTTGGTCATAGCTATCATTTATTTTGATAATTAATTTTAATAATTGGACATCCCTTTTGAAGGGCATGGAAGCCCTCTGATTGGTGGCAGCATTTCTGTATTTATTTTGGGAAAGAGGCATAGCTGGAAATTTGTGGCAAGCTTTCTCAGAAGTGTTTGGATGTGTGAGATTTTGAGTGTGAGTATATCAATGTTCTTAAACTGGGATACTTTGCACTGAAGTGTGTAATAAGAAAATACATTTGGGTGGACAGAGGGATATAGTCCAGTCCCAGAAAAATAGAGTGCTCCTTTTTTGCTCTTAGGGGAAAATTGTGAAATACTACTTTTGCTTAAGTGACAGTCTCATATTGGAGTCAGTAGTCAGGATTGAAGCTCCTTAGTTACTGACCTAAGATACTAGGGGATGTCATTTAATTGGTGGCAGTCCAGTTGGTATTGGCCAAATGCATACCTCTCAACCATACCAAATTCCTCAGTAAATACTGTTTTTGAGAGAAAAATATTGGGGAGCCATGAATTCCCGAGTGGCCTCTTTTCTGAATTTCCCAGGGTTTTTTTTGAAGTTTTTGTTTTGGACCAATATGTTCCTGACAACATCATGTGCAGGGTGTGTGTGATGACATCAGCTTCACAAGGCAGACAGACAGCTTGTCAGCATTCAGCTGCTGAGCTGAGCCATTCACTACTATTTAATTTAACTTTACCAGTCTGCAGGTTTAAGTCTTCTCTTCTTATTCAGTCAGTGTGCACAGCACATCTTTCTCCCCCACCGGCTCCTCCAGGTAATGTAAAAGAAAAAAAAATGTACTCCTAGAGATAGTGGCTGGGGGCAACCTTCCTTTGCATTATTTGAATGTTGAGTTTCCTTTGCAGTGTGTGTGTGTGTGTGTGTGTGTGTGTGTGTGTGTGTGTGTGTGTGTGTGTGTGTGTGTGTGTGTATGTTGTGAAATGCCCCAGTTAAGTATAACTGGTAATTAGGCACACTCAAACTCAAACCCTGTACCTTAAGTACAAGAAGCAAGAGCCTAAATTCTCTTCCCATACCATCACTTGTAATTCAAGAAGTTAAGTCTATAGTTCTCAACTGTCCAAAGTTTCACAGAATGCCTGGAATGTTTGTCTCATACTTTTGGTCTGTTCCTCTTAAAATTTGTTGTTTTCTGACAAATCAGTGGGAATTGAATTCACTAAATAATGATAGCCATTTAAGTTTCAGTCTTCCTGGCTTTCATGAAATGTATGGTAACACAAAACATTTTATTGTAGCAACTTTCTAAGATTATACAAGCAATGTTTAAAATGTGTCCCTGGTTTTGGGCCTTTGTCCCCTCCCAATAAATTTTAGCTTTTCCCAGATTTCTTGTGCTGCATTGTTCTTCAGGGGGAGAGAAGTTTAATGCTGCTTATGCCAAGTCTGTTTGTGTTGTTAGTAGCACAACAGTCTGCTTTTGATGCAGAAGGCTGTGGGTTCTACTCCCACAGTATGTAGATGGATTGCTGATACTGTACTGTGTGGTACTTTTAAACAGGGTGGATGCTGCACTCCTGAGGATGTTCTCTTTGGTGGAGATACCTAGCAACTATGAGCCTGTTATCAGTTTGCCATCCACTCCCTATTGCAATATTACTAGCTTATCATTTTTTTTTCATGTAATATAGGCAATTTATTCTTCAATTGCAACAGGCACTTTATTTGTAGATGAAACAATGAAATATAAAGTTGCTTGCTAGCAGCAACATCTTCATTAGTTACAGATCTCTTTTGTGTGGAATTATTTAGTTGACTTTTACTTCTGCAGAGATTGTGCATATTTACTGATACTGGTGGATTTTAATGACAGACGTTTGAGTAGACATGATGGAAATGTTCTGAATTTAGCAGTTTTGTCATTATTGGTTCATACATTTTGTTTCATTATTTACTGGAAAAATGTTCAAAATAATAAATTTAAAATGAGCTCTAACAAGTGTGCTGTATTATACAAGGAATATAATGTAATACAATCAGGAAAGTGCATCAAAGAACACGTATATTTGCATGGTCCTAAGTATGTGTGGAAGGGGCCTATGATTTGAAAACAGCTTGGTACAAGTTCAAAGATTATAAATAAAACACCATTCTGTTTGTTTTGTGTTTCATGATCATATTTTGTCTGTTCTTCAGTTTGCATTTAAAAGTTGGTATCTCACAATTCCATCAGAGTGAGAGTGGTTACATAATTATGTGTGCAAATTTTATGTTGATTAGCTTTCAGATTTGTGTCCAGTTGTGCCTATTTTTCATGGGCCTTTGTCCAGATTTTTCATGATTACAGGTTGAGAGATATGGTCAAATGTCTCATTAATTGGTGCCAGAGGTGTGGGATTTTTAATCGAATTCCAGTAGCCTGTGGGTAGTTGTCATTAAGGTGTGCACTCTTGACAGCCATAAGGTAAGCATTCAGAATTTCACTCCACCATAGTTTTATTTATTTTTTAGTTAGATTATCAGGGATAGCAGGCAAAGATGTCAGCAGAAGATTTTAGAAAGCTGACAATGATCCAGTTGGTTAAGGAGTGTGAAACCAAATGATTGGTGCATGCCAGCCTGACCAAGGAAGCAATGATTTCATCCTTGGTTGCAGCCACAGCTCAGATCAGTTGGTTGGAGGATATCCAGTTTGGAGTTGATGATGCGCAGTGTGCCAAGACAAGACAGTCCACAATCTCTTCAGAGGACCTGGGAATCTGTCTAGAGTTAAGGAGACAGGAACTGGAGGCTGAGGAGAGAATGTGATGCCTGGAGTCTGAGGAAAGGAAGAAGCAGTGCCAATATGAACTGGAGACCAAACGACTGGAGACTGAAGAGAGACTGAGGCATTTAGAAGCTGAGGACAATGAGAGACAGTGTCAGCATGAAGTGGAGCTTTAAACCCAAAACCCTTCAAGAGGGTCATGGAGGTAATGGGGAAGGGAATAACTGGACCCCAGAATCTGAAAAGGTCAGTAAACTTTTTCCTCAGTATGGGGATGGGGATGACTTTGATAGTTTTTTTCATATTTTTGAGAGGGTATGTAGACAACAGGATGTTGACTGTGAGCTCTGAGTTTAGCTCCTGACTCCCTTACTCCATAGTAAAGCTGTTCAGGCTGTGACAAAGTTAAATGATGTAGATTGTTTGAATTATGAAAAAGTGAAATGTTGCTTGCTTAACTGTTTCAAACTTACACCTGAAGCTTATAGAAGAAGTTTTGTGAACAAAAATGCAAGACAGCTGAAAGTGTATGTGATTATATTGCTGACTTAAGTACTTACTTTCACAGATGGGTGAGTGGATGTCAGGTCACCACTTTTGAGGGATTGGTGGACCTTTTGTTGAGGGAACAAGCCCTCAGTACTCTGCCTGATGACATGAGAGTCTGGTTAGCAGACCATGAGTGTAACTCTGCAGAAGAGTTGGGGAGAAAAGAGAATCTCTACTTGGCAAGCAGAGCACCACTGCATAGCAGAGGGATACCCAGTGCTGTACAAGGACATAAGGGAACCCATGGGGGGCAGTCTAAACCATTCCAGCAGAGTACACCAGTAAAGGGGGAAACTACCAATCCAATCGCATGGTTAGGGATTCGATGTTTCAAGTATAACCAAAGGAAACACATGTCAGTTGAATGTACATCAAGGCTAGGTGAGAAACAAAACATGAGGGAGCCAGCAAGTGGTGAAGACAAACTCCCAGTGGTAAGTTGTTTAGAAACAAATGGGGTGCCAAATTATCACCAAAATTTATAACCTATCTTAGTAGATGGTAAACAGGTAACTGCTAAGAGGGGCACAGCTTCTGATATAACCACTATGAGGCCTGCAGTGGTTAGAGAAGAGCAGTACTTGCTTGGGCAGGTCACTACAGTCAGACCTTTTGGAGGGACTCCATTCCAAATACCTTTGGCTAGGGTTCATCTTGACTGGGAGGATGGAAGAGGAAGCAAGCAAGTAGTTGTGTTTGAGGATATTCCTGCAGATGAGAAGGAGAGAATGTGATGAGAGGAGAAGGTTAACACCCACACTACACCTCAAGCAACACATAGCTCTTCTAAACCCACACCACCAACAAGGACCTCTGAAGCTGAAATGCAAACAAACACCAATCACAACCAAAGTGTCACATAGTTAACAACACCAGTGTGCCACCCAGCAACAGCCTCTAAGGCAAGACAACGTACCTAACACTTTAGTCATAGGTGACTCTATAGTCCGGCACACTGATGTCCCACTCACCAGGTTGAACAAGGAGAAGATTACAGTCAGCTGCCTGTCGGGTGCCAGGATCCGCCACATAACACATGCACTCAAGTCACTCCACAACAAGTACAAATATGACTCTGTCATTGTCCATGTTGGATTGAATGACTTGAGACATACCTCCCTGGACTACATGAAAAGAGACATGGAAGAGCTCTCGGATCATGTGGCCCAGGCAGGTATGACCCTAGCCCTGAGTAGCAACCTGCCTTCGCCCAGAATTATACCACAATATAAGGACAAAATGATTGACTTCAACAATTGGCTAAGCTTCTGGTGTCATTCAAAGGGGATCCATTATCTGTCTGCCTGGGATGACATGATCCACAGACCACGATGCTTTGCCAGAGATGGTCTCACCTGTCACCCCTGGAATTCAGGTTACTGGCTAAGGCTCTTGCCACCCCTATAGTGCTTTTTTTAGGCAAAGTTCAAAGGACAAAACCACCACCGTAACAGGTACAAGCATGCTAAATCTGAAGGTAATGCTACTCAATGCTAGAAGTCTAAACCTCAAAATGCACTCTCTTGAGGCACTCCTAAAAATGGAGAACATTGATATCTGTGCAGTAACTGAGACCTGGTTCAATGCTCCAGAGAGCACCCCTGCAATACCAGGCTACAACTCTTACCACACTTTTCGGCCACCAAACCAGGGCCGAAACACTAAAGGTGGAGGAGTGTCAATATTCACCAAGGATATTCACACCACCAGGCTAGTTGCCCAACACAATGCATCTGAAATTCTCCAGGTGCAACTAACACTAGGTAAGACTGCAATCCAAATTGTAGTTTGCTACAGATCCCCAACATACCCCAAGATTCTCACTACACCTTTCTAAACATACTGGAAAATATTAAGATAGAACCAAACACCCTAATACTGGGTGATTTTAAATACCATAACATTAACTGGGAAAACTACTCATGTACCAACATCTTTGCCCAATGGTTCTTGGAATTCATAAATTCCAATGCCCTGGATAAACTTATCCATAGTCCCACAAGGGGATCCAATATCCTAGACCTGGTCATTACCAACATGAGAAATTGATGCTCCACACCTATGGTCACCCCCTCGTTAGTCAGGTCTGATCATAAGATAAACACCCTTAACATCCACATCCCACCCCCGCCCCCAGTAAGGAAACCTCCATAAAAAACTTCTCCAAAGCCACCTTCATGCTACTCAAGTCAGAAGTGACAAACTTCATGACACCCATGCAGATGGGAACTGAAAGTTCAACTGCTGAATCCTACACTAAGGCACTGTACGAGCACATCCACTCATGCATGAATCGTGCCATCCCAAATAGTACCAAGATGCTCTCATCCAAAAAAAGGAAGCCAATCTGGTGGCCCCCTGCCATAAACAAACTTTACAACAAAAGGAAGGAACTGTTGCAGAAAAGAGGAAAATCCCAGGATGCAAAAAACTCCCTTACCAGCCTCAGTAAGAAACTGAGATCCCTCATAAAATCCTCCAAACCTAGTTACAAAAATAAAATTGCCAAAGATTCCAAAGACAACCACAAGGCATTCTATAACTATGTCAAGAATCTAAATGGCAATGCTCAGATCTGCTCTAAGCTAAAACAGATGGCATTAAATATACTAATCCCAAAAATATTGCCAATATCCTGGCAGATCGATTCAGTGCCAACTTCACCCCCCTCTCACCCCCTAAATGGCCCATCTCAATACTGGAAGATTGCCAAATTCCATTAATAACGGCCACACAGGTAAAAAACGCACTCTCCAAAGCTAAGAATACAGCATCCATGGGACCAGATGACATCCCGGGCTGTGTACTACATGAACTACAATATGAACTGGCACCTCACCTAAGTGTCATGTTTAATCATAGCCTCACCTCAGGGTTCATGCCCACTGAGTGGCGCCGAGCTACAGTTATCCCACTCCACAAGGGGGGATCCACCTTGGATCCCAGAAACTACCATCCCATCAGTCTGATGAGCCTTATCTGCAAGGCCATGGAGCGTATTATCATGGAACTTATAAACAAAGACATTGGCAACCTTCAAACACTGGACCCCACCCAGTTTGGGTTCGTGAAGGGCCGATCTTGTCCCCTGAACCTGATTGACTTCTTCAAATCAGTCTCCAGAGCTATGGACAAGGGTAAGGTGGTCCACACAGCCTATCTAGACGTTGCCATGGCCTTTGACACCATCCCCCACTCTGGAATCATAGATAAACTTACTAAGCTGGGCATTAATCCCTAGGTCACCCAATGGGTTGCTAACTGGCTTACTGATAGAACCCACACTGTAAAAGTAGCCGACTACAAATCCAGCTCCAGACAAGTGACAAGTGGAGTACCTCAGGGTTCAATGCTGGGACCGCTCTTGTTTGGCATCTACTTCTCTGAAGTACAAGCCAACACTAAGGGACTCTGGCTAGCAAAGTTTGCAGATGACTGCAAACTGGGAGCCATTATTGAATCCCCAAATGATGTGGATACTCTACAAAAGGGTCTTACAGAAACAGATGCTTGGTGCCAGAGCCATGGGCTCAAGCTCAATACCAAGAAATGTATAGTTATCCCCTTTGGGAAAAACATGTACCCATGAATTACCAATTAGGTGGCAGTACACTAAACACCGAAAGTGTGATAAGAGACTTAGGGACACAGGTGAACAGTGGTCTCACCTTCGATAACCACATCACCACAACAGTCAGGAAATCCTTCTATATGGCACACCTCATCACTAAGAGCTTTTCATCCAAAAAAAAGGAGGTCATTGTCCCACTGTACTCATCCCTTATTAGACACATTATAGAATACAACGCCCCTTTTGGTATGTACCTCTCAAGACATCTGCAACAACTGCAAAGGCCGCAGAAATACCTCACTAAAAGAATCACAGGCCTAAAGCAGATGCCCTATGCTGACCACCTTAAAAAACTCCAGCTATACTCTGTTGCATATCGTCTACTCAGAGACAATCTCTGCTTAACATACAAGGCCATGTCAAACCCAGAGCTGTTGGACATGCTACACTTAAAGAAATCCCAATCCCTCAGAGCCACACGCTCCAGGGATCTAAACCTTGTCATCACAATAAACAAAACATGCTGGAGGGATAGGTTCCTAACCCAGAGACCCCCCAGACTCTGGAATAGATTGCCCATACATGTCAAGCAGAGTGCCTCTTTGGCCCTCTTCAAAAGGAACCTTGACGATTGGATGGGAGAAAGGAAATTCACCCTGGGGATCACATCAGTTGCCCTGCTAGACAGGGGTCTAGGGAAGTAAATAGTTTGGGAAGAAATAGCCAGGAAATTGTTATGGCTAGGCTTGTATAGGCCCTAGGGCTGATAGCCTAGTACCAACCTATGAACCTATGAACCTATGAACCTATGTCCTGATAAGGAACAACTTTGATGATGCAGTACCTTGTGTACATTCAGTGATGCACAGGCAGGCTTGGAGAAAGACATGTAGGTCCAGTAGTCTGGGAGAGATCCAGAAAGAGCTCATACCTGAAGCTGGGAGTGGCATGGTGGCTGTTTCAGAGAAGATGCTACTTGATAGCAGTAAGACTGAATATGAGCCACAGATGCTGGTGGGTACAGGTACTGATGTTCCCTTGGACACGGTGACTGTGAGGATGGAGGTGAGTGGTGGTACCCAGAGTGACAGCAAGGCACAGCTGTCAAACTGACTAGACTTCCTGTGGAAGGGGAGCTGAGGAAGGTCATGAAGGCAGAGCTGAGACATTCTCAGCTTATGGATCCTATGTTATAAAGCTTGAGGGAGATGGCTAAAGAGGCACCTGAGGCTCAAGGAAGAGGGGAGTCTGTATACTGGAACAAAGGTTTGTTATATATAAAATGGACTCTTGGAGGTGGGTTAGAAGATGAAGTAATATGGTAGTTGGTAGTGCCTAGAGCTTACTGTCTGTCACTCTTAGCCATAGCGCATGACATTTCATTTTCAGGTCATATGGGCATAATATTTACTAAGAGATGTATTATGCAAAATTTCTGTTGGACTGGGATTTTGAGGGATGTGGTAGGATATTGTAGGACTTGTGAACAGTGCCAAAAAGTTGATAAAGCAGGGGACAAGGCTAAGGCACAATTAATGCCTTTGCCTGTTATCAAAGAGTCATTTCAGAGAGTGGCCTTAGATACTGTGGGACCCCTGAGTACTCCAAGTTCAACAGGAAAGAAATACATCTTGGTGGTAGTAGACTATGTTACCAAATATTCTAAGGTGGTGTCTCTGTCTTCTTTTGAGGCGGAGAAGGTGGCAAATGCTTTAATAGAGATCTTAAGCAGAATATGTTTTCCATGGGAAATACTGACTGATCAAGGTGCCAACTTCATGTCAGACCTGCTGACTTGTCTGTGGAAGTGTCGTGGGGTGAAACATCTAAACACCACCCCCTACCATGCCCAGACTAATGGTCTTGTGGTGAGGTTAAACTCTACATTGAAGACTATGCTACAAGCATTTGCAGACAAAATGGAATGAGACAAGTATTTGCCCTATATGTTATTTGCGTACAGGGAAGTACCACAGGAATCTACAGGTTTTTCACCCTTTAAGTTGTTATATGGGCATAGGGTGAGAGGATCTTTAGATTTAATTCGAGATGAGTGGGAAGGTGAGAGTGAATCTCACAAACAGTCTGTTGTGGCTTATGTTCTCAACTTTCAGACAAGACTTAAGAAGCTCATGGGTTTGGCTCAAGAGAAGTTGTGGTTCAACAACAAAAGAAGGTGTGGTATAACAGGAATGCTCGGGCATGAGAATATGCTGATGGACAGAAGGTGATGGTACTTGCTCCTGTTAGACATAACAAGCTGCAAGCAGGTTGTGAAGGAACCTTTGAGGTGGTGAGAAAAATCACTGGTGTGAACTACATGATAAATTTGGTAGATTGGAGACTAGGGCATAAAATGTACCATGTGAATATGATGAAACCTTATCACGACAGGGAAGCCCTAGTATTGAACATTCATAGTGGATGGCAGGAAGAGTCAGAAAGGGATATGGTAACCAATCTTTTGGGTGAGACTAGGACTGACATCTCTGTGGAAGAGATTGCCATCTCACAGTTAACTCCTAATCAAGTCCAGGAGATAAAAATGGTATTGCAGGAATTTGGCGATATGTTTACAGGGAAACCTTTGTGTACTTACATGGTTCAGCACCATGTGGACACAGGACTCTAAAAATCTATTAAGCAGGTTCCTCATAGAGTACCCGAGAAAGTGAAGCAGACTCTGAAAGAAGAAATAAGGTAAATGCTAGAACGAGGGATAATTTAAGAGTTTAACAGTCCTTGGGCTTCCCCAGTAGTGCTAGTGCCAAAGAAGGATGGTAATGTGAGATTCTGTGTAGACTACTAGAAATTAAATAGTTGCACAGAGTCTGATGCATGCCCCATAATAGCTGGGTGGGGCTAGGTATCTGACTACTACTGATTTGACTAAGGGGTACTGGCAGGTACTCTTGACTTCTGCTGCTAGAGAAAGGTCAACCTTTGTAACCCCTCATGGATTGTATGAATTTACTAGGATGCTTTTGGAATGAAAAATGCCACAGCAACTTTCCAGAGGCTGGTAGACCATATCCTGGAAGAAGCAGGGGGATATGCTCTGGCATACTTGGATGACATCACTATTTACAGCCACTCCTAGCAGGAAAATCTCCAACATGTGAAGGTGGTCTTGGCTAGATTAAGTAGGGCAGGATTAACCATTAAACCCAGTAAGTGTCAAGTGGGTATGGCAGAGGTCACTTACTTAGGACATAGAATGAAAAGTGGTAAAATTGGGCTAGAATCTGTCAATAACCTGTCAAGGTGGAAGCTATCCAAGTGTGTCCAATTCTTGTTACTAAGAAACATGTGAGAGCATTTCTAGGGACAGTGATGTACTATAGGAAATTTGTACCCAATTACAGTACCATAGCTGCACCCCTTACTGACCTAACTGGGAAGAATAAACTGGACAAGGTAGTGTGGACCACAGATTGTGAACAGGTATTCCAGAAACTAAAAGAGATTTTGGGAGTCCCTTCTGTTAGCCAGCCCAGATTACAATAACCAATTTATTGTACAGGTAGATGTTTCAAATTATGGAGTCAAGCTGTGCTCAGCCAAGTTTCTGAAGAAGGAGAAGAGCACCCAGTGGTTTATCTAAGCCTTAGACTCTAATCTAGAGAAGAGTGTTATGTAGCTGTGGAGAAAGAGGGTTTGGCCATAGTGTGGGCCTTGCAAAAGCTGCAGCACTATCTTTATGGGAGAAAATTCACTGTACTCACAGATCATAATACTCTAACATGGCTTAATATGGTCAGTAAGCAGAATGTCAAGTTACTGAGGTGGAGTCTAGGATTGCAAGCATATGATATGAGCATAAAACATTGCAGTGAGGTTAAAAATGCCAATGCAGATGCATTGTCCAGGAGAGGAATGGGTTAATATTCCCAGGTAGACCCATTTTCTCAAGTGTCAATTTTGTAGGGTCACTTGAAAAACTGTGCTTAAGTCATAAGGGGGATGTGAAGAAAATGGAAACACTGTCATTTGTGTTAGCATGATGGGCACGAGATTTGTGGATATACTTGGACTGACTTGTATTGTATGCCAGCATGCTTATTTGTGAAAATATAAACAAGTTTAAAATGTTGAGTCTTTCCCTGTTTAAACAGAATGCTTAAAGAATCTGTCACTGCTTTGATACAGTTCTAGCTGCACATTTTGAGAAGGACATTCTAAAGTACAAACTGTGGAGAATCAGCTGAACAGTGAGTGATATCATTGGAATGTTCCTTATTGTTAGGAGATGATTTAAACACCTGATTGACAGAAAAATATTTTTTTTTACAGCTGACTGCTATATTTTGAAATTAGACAGTTGAGACTGCTGAAGAAGACACCTGAGACTGTGAAGCTGTGCAGTTTGTCAAGCACTGAACAGTCAGATGACACCAAGAAAAGAGAACTCACAAGAAAACTGTAAGCTTACCTTGGCCTTGCTATTATATCAGCGTAGATCAGGGACAGTATTTCTTTAGTTAGATCAGGAAAGTCTAGTTATTAATATAGAGTTTTTCTTGAATAATGGACTATTATCCTGCAGTTTGATTTACATTTCTGGTGATTGAATTATAATGTTCATTGAGAGTTATTGATTTTCAATATTGTAATCATTTTTACTTATTATTATTATTTTTTTCATTATTTTACATTGTGGCTGGAAACCAATGTTTTTCTTTAGAGATTAGAGAGTGCTTCTACCTGTTTGATACTCCACAGGTCACCCCAAGGCCCGGGAGTTCTGGTCATAGCTATCATTTATTTTGATAATTAATGTTCATAATTGGACACCCCTTTTAAAGGGCATGAAGACCCTCTTGGTGGCAGTGTTTCTGTATTTATTTTGGGAAAGAGGCACAGCTGGAAACCTGTGTCAAGCTTTCTCAGAAGTGTTTGGCTGTGTGAGATTTTGAGTGTGAGTGTACAAGAGGTCTTAAACTGGGACACTTTGCTCTGAAGTGTATAATAAGAAAATACTTTTGGGTGGACAGAGGTATATAGTCCAGTCCCAGAAAAATAGTGCATGTTCCTTTTGTGCTCTTAGGGGAAAATTGTGAAATACTACTTTTGTGTAAGTGATAGTCTCATATTGGAGTCAGTAGTGAGGACTGAAGCATCTTAGTTGCAGACCCAGGATATTAGAGGATATCACTAAATTGGTGGAAGTCCAGTGGGTATTGGCCGGACATCACAACAGGCACAAGTGGTTTGGAGTGGTACAGTGGAATTTCATTAAGTCTTCATGAAGCTGTAACAATTTTAATTGATGTTCACTACTGGTTTAGTTATTGGTATCATTCTAAAGGGGTCGAATATGTATCTTAGCCTGGGATGAGATGACTGACAACCTTACCTGCTTTACTTTGGATGACATGCACCTCTCTTTCGTCATAGCTTTTATATATTGGCCAACATATTTTCTTCCTCTGTAGTGCCTTTTTAGGCAAGGTTAGTGTCTTCAAACTACTGACACAGTTAAACAAAATCAATATTGTATGAAGTTAGCACTGGTCAGTATACTAAAAGCCTGAATAAGAAGTTGCACTCCTCATAGAACTTTCTAATGCTTTAAAATATATATATCTGCATCATTACTAAAACCTGGGTTCAGTGAAGTGATAGCACTCTCACAGTGACAACTTTTAATGTCTACCACTCTTTCAGACACATAATTGAAAATGGCTGTGTTGTTGAAGGAGGTATGTCCATAATCCTAAGAAGCCAAAATCACATCCAGACTCATAGGACAGGACAATGACCTTGTACTACTCCATATCCTACTTGTCATCCATAAAAGTCTGTGCTATATCATTGCCAACTACTGTACCCTCTCCATGTCACTGGTAACTCATGAGGCATAGCTAAGTAAACTGGAATCCCTCCCCATTAAACCTAACACTCTTCTTCAGGAGTATTTCAAATATCCTTTTATTCACTAATAAACCTATAGTACTACAACTAAGTATGCATAGTGCTCCCTAAATTTCATAAATTAGCTGTTTAGATCAACTAATTATTTTCCTGATTAGGGGATCAAAAATACTGGAGCTTGTCCTCACCAATATAACCTCACTATGCTCTGCACCTGTAGCTGCCCCACCATCATATCTGACCACATTTCAGGAATATTCACTATGAGGGTAAAACTTGATTTAACATCCAGTCCTTCTGCCTTTAGAGACTATTTTAAGGCAGTTCTAAGCCTGGATGTCCTCATCATATCTATTGCTATATTTGCCAACAGTTTCTATGCTCACCTGAAAGTATACATTTAGGCATCTGTTCTCATCAGAAACAAACAGAAATACAATGTCAAGTTCAGGAATAAACCACAACAGTAAAACCCCATTATAAACAAACTGTATAACAAAAGGAAAAAGCTTATTGTTCATAAGAACAAGCGGAATATCCCAAACTCTGAAAGTGAACTCAAAAAAGATTAACAAAGAACTTAGAAGCAAAATCAAATCTTCTAGAAATAAGCATGAACTAAAGCATGCCTCATCTGATAAGTACACCCACAAAAAACTTTTTGCAACTATGTCAGAAATCTTAGAAGACTTGCCCAGCAATGTTACAAACTTTTCCCTAACAACAATAACAACAACATTTACTCATTCCTGAAAACATATTCAAATATTTGCAGGTAAATTTATCTCAAATTTTAAAACCTTCATCTTTCTCTTAACTTACTCCCACATATTAGAATGACTGCACTGCCCAGATCTCTTTGGAGCAAGTTCCATGGATCCAGACAATGTGTCAGGATATTTTCTTTGACAGCATGAAGCACAGCCTCATAGACTTGCTACTAAACCTGTTCAGACTTAACCTCTCTACTCCACAACATAAGACCCACCACTGACCCTGGAACATATTGACCTATAAGCCTCAACAGCCTTATCTGTAAAACAATGAAGTATATAATTATGTAAATTATTAATATGGCTATCAGCAGGCTGCAATTCTTTGATCCAAACCAGTCTGGGTTCATTAGTGATAGTGGAAATTGCACCAAAATGTAACCAAAATAAACTCAATGGTGCAAAGGAAATGCACAGGATAACTTCCACACAAAAATCTATTGTCCAAAATAGCAGTTCCAAAAACGTCAAAGATAAAACCATTATTCTTTTGCCCAGGGCTCTATTGCTTTTACTCACATAGTACCCTGAGCATGACAACATACCCCTGAAAGTGATTCTGATGCATTCTGTTCAGTGAACATCTTGATGAGTGCTGAATTCAATGGAATGATTACATCCCTGGACCTGGACTTTATACCTTTAGATATAACACATGAGATGAAAAAGGACTTCTTACAATACTGGATACTGATGATGCAAAGGACAGTTCACTGTCGACATAGATTCCCAGATCCCTGACTATGGGATCAACTTTCAAGGGTATGTTGTCATGCTCAGGGTACTATGTGAGTAAAAGTAATAGAGCCCTGGGCAAAAGAATAATGGTTTTATCTTTGACGTTTTTGGAACTGCTATTTTGGACAATAAATTTTTGTGTGGAAGTTATCCTGTGCATTTCCTTTGCACCATTGAGTTTATTTTCATTAGTGATAGACCTTGCCACCTTAACTTGATGAACTTTTTTTCATTAAATCACTGATACATGGGATGCTTGAAAATCAGCTAACATTGCTTACCTTGACCTGGCCGAGGTCTTTGGTGCAATCTCATATTCTGGCATTATTTACAAGCAAGTCAAATGAACGAAAAAAAAAAGTTACCCACTGGATAGCACACTCTCTTACTGACAGAACCAATTAGTGTAGGAGGCATGCAGTCATCACAAAGGGTTGACACTTGTAGTGTTCATAAGGGATTCATCCTTGACCTGCTCTTTTCAGTATTTTATTTCTTTGTCAAAGTCAATGACAACAGATTGATGCTGACCAAGTTTGTGGATGACTCATATTCAGAGCTGTCATAAACTCTCCAGCTGACTTCCGGATTCTCCCTGAGGACCTTACACATGCAAACAACTCATGGCTGGACCATGAACTCCAGCCAAATCCCAAGAAATGTAATATTGTGTCCTCTGGCAATCATGGGTACCTATGCAGTTACCATATGAATAACAGTCCTTTGAAAATTGACAGAGTTATTAGGAACCAGGGCACTTTCATTGACAATGAATTATCTTTTGATCTCCCTGTATAAACTGTTATTAGGAAGCCCTTTTATCTAGCCATATTCATTACCACGGGTATATCTTCTAGGTCAGGGGAAGTTACCATTCCTCCCTTCTCCTCCATCATCAGACGCATAACAGAAGATAAGGACTTTTTTGGTACATATGTGTCCGAACATATAACTCAGCTTGAAAGACTGTAGGCTTTTATCTGTAACAGAATCAAGGATGTATCTTCCTTGTGCTACACAAACTATCTTAAAGGACTTTCCGTCTTCTCTCTTTCCTACAGACTGTGTAGGAGACCACTGTCTGACCACTGCTGACCACTGGAGAAGTTATGTTTTCCAGAGATAGATAAAAAAAATAGTAGGGAATATAACAATAATACACTACAGAGAATGAAGAATGAAGAAGGTAAGAAGTTTTATTTTGTTACCTCCTACAATTTATTATCTGAGGAGATTATAGCCATTATAAAGTATTACTGGCCCTTTTTGATGAAGGGAAGACATACATTAAAAATGTATGGCATGCACCCTTAATTTCCTTTAAAAGAGGTCGTAATTTAAAAGATATGTTAGTACATGCAACTTTTTCCCTACCTGATGTAAATGTGGGAAGTGAGGTTGGTAGGTTGGGTACCTGGGCATGTGGAAATTGTTCAGTTTGTTCACGTTACCATTTTTTTTTGATAAAATGAATGGTTTGAAATTTAGACCTGTAGCAGAGTTTACCTGTAACACTGTAGGTATTATTTATGCACTCAAGTGTCCCTGCAATCTTTTCTATATAGGTGAGAGTAAGAGGTCATTCAAGGTTAGATTGCAGGAACACATTCTTGAAATTAAAAACAATAAGATAGAAAGTCCTATTGCTTCCCATTTTAATTCTGTATATGGGGAGCTTATTCAGAATTGAGAGGTTGTATTCTTGAACAAATTAAAGCAACAAATGTAACTTGTTTAAAGAATAAGTTACTATTCAAAGAAGCAGTTTTTATTTTAAAGTATAACACTTTGACACTTGGTGGACTTAATCAGGAATGCAACTGGAAATACTTATTGTAGAGAATTAATTGCATTAGATTGTTTAATTGTTCTATTTGCTTAATTGTCTTTTCTAATTGATGCCCCTTTATAAGAGATGTTCTTTTTTACTATTGTTATCTCCTGGAAGGCTTTATGCCAAGGCGCTAGAGAGGTTTTGTGCTTTTAATAAAGGATATACTACTGGCCTTTGTTGTTTGGACATTTTTCTGCTCTGTATTTGGTGGTTTTGGATTGTATAGGAGACCACTGTCTGGCCTGCAAAGCCCCACAGAATTCAGTCCTATGTGATCTCCTACACATCTGTAAAACAAACAACACCCTAAACACCCACTCAAAGGAACTAAACTTTCACTGCAGTGCAAACAGGCCTACTAGCAATAAAGATATCTCTTTCAAAGAATCCCTCTTTTATAAGGCACAGTAGCTTCCTGAACCTATTTAACTGCAACCTAGTCAAATGAATGGGAAACCATAAATGTATTCTAGTCTGGTCCCTCAAACCCTCATAGAAAGGAGATGAAATTAGTTGTCATTCATGTCAAAGGGTACTGGCAAAACTGGGATCTTGAAGATAGGCTACAAAAAATCTATCTGACCAACAACATAGTATGAAACTATGAACCTATAAGGCTATTTTTGTAAAGTCCTGATAAGCAGATTTAAAGAGGGCAATGATACACAAGGAGGAGTCCAGTTAGAGGCCATACTAGGAGAAGACTAGAGCATTAGGAACCCTAGTAGTGAGGTTAAATATTTGTTCCAAGGAGTTAGCATTTATAAAGTTAAATAAGCATTGGGCACAAATGACATCTGTGTTAGTTGAAATTACCTAGTACAAAAATGTTTGGACTAGGCAGAATTTTGGCTAAGACATTAAGATATGTATCATGTCCAGGAGGAATTGTGAACGGTGACCTATAACTCGCTATGAGGTGGTTATTAACATGGATAAGTGTATCTTGGACATGTATGAGTTAAAATTTTGGGTGAAAGGGATACTGTTGAGAGATGATAGAGTATCCAAGAAATACAGGCACTCCCCACACAGTTTTCTGTAGGCCTGAAGGCATAAATGGATACATTCAGATTGAAGGAGAGCCTCAAATGTGGGTATATTATTGTTCGGACTATTGAACAGAGGCATCTTAATGTGCTCAGAATTAGAATTTACTAAGTTAAAATAACCAGTAGATGGACTATACCTAAAAAGACAACTATAACGGCAGTAAAGGCTTAGATTAGCATGTGAAAGCCCTTGTAAGGGAGGTAGAGACAGTCCCTGGGAAAGTACAGTGACTTATTAGACATCTCATTCCATTCTGAAATATAGTGGACACCCGCTAGAATGACAGCAGCAAGATGGCTAATTGTTAAAGGTAATTATCTTTTCTTTGAATCTCAGCAGCATTAAGGGCAATGATAAGATATCATACAAGAACGGTGTCTCATCTGTCCTGGGCACATGCATAACTAGAGTCATCATATCCTTCTGCATGTTCCTCTGGGTAGAGTGGATAAGGTCATTCACCCCAGCCTGCACCTCTACCTCTACCTGTACCTGTACCACTTCAAGGTGGTACTGTTGTTTTTTAGGATAGAGGAATCTGAGAGCCCTCATTTTGTTATGGATCCTGGTTCAGGAAAGACAGCCAACTATCATCCTGTTCTTATCCAGTTTGATATGAGTGGTGTCAGTGCACCTGAAACAGAGGTACATATTATAGAAACATTATCATGGGTGGGTGCAGACTTGTGACCTTAAGGTCCTGGGTTGACCACCTTTGAGTCTCATTGATATATGTGCATTAGCTACAGAAGTGCATGGCAAAAGTGGGGGTTGTTACGGTGTGACTTAGTGTCTGATGATTTTTAATCCTTTGTAATGGAGGTTGTGGTATTGCTCTCTTAACAACCTCAGTTTAAGTTAGTGCAGTGTATGTGCACAGTGCTATGAATAAATCTGTATGATGCTTGCCAAATGGAGTTTGAGATGAGAAGATAGTGTCTATGCTCAGTACGTGCTTAACACCTGTCACAGAAAGAATGATTATAAAACAATAGCAAGTGGTTCTGGTAAGCATGAGGCAGCTGCAACACTGTATCAAAATACAAAGTGGTTAAAGGCTGGCTGGAGAAGGGGCAAGAGTTGACAGATTCCATATTTGCTAGGTGGTATAAATAGATATAATGAAACAAGATGGACATGATCCTAATCTTAAGTTGTACTTTAGAGCTATTTGCTAAAAGTGATGTATCACAGGGTATTGGACTGGACTAAGGTACAGTTAGAGTATGAGGCTGGCTACAGTAGAATATAGTCACAAAAAATACTGATAGTGGTACTGTGAAAGTACTGCTAACAGCACTAATGATAACAAGTGCAAGGGTCACACAGATAACTTCAAGTGCAGGGATAACAGCAACAAAAATGAATACAAAACATACTGCAGTAAGCACATCTCAGATAACCTAACACCAATACCTTTAAGTTCAGTGGCAGTATCTGGTATATTAAAATAAGTTATCACCAGTAAGCATAAGTATAGTAAGTAGGTAAGTAAATCAGATACATTCACATGAATAGCATCAACTGCAAGACACATTAGTGAGCTATACTGAGCAACAGCAATGAGAAATAGTGCAAGCAGCAAAGGGCAGCACTGACATTTGTAATGATCAGTAGTGCAACGGATAACTTGACTTAGTTAGACAATAGTACTGATCAATGGTGCAACCAGTAACAAGTTAATATGATTTCTATCCTGACGTATGTGTGTATGATGAGCAACAGAGCAGCAGCAATAATTGGACAGTCCATAACACTGCACCAAATATCAACACTGACTTGTTTTTGAATGATTAGCTACCAGTTTTAACAATTATAAATCAACACAGTGTCTATTGCAACAAAATTAAAAGTGCAGCAATAATGGTGGGGTTTTATTTTTGTGGTGGACACAGACTGGCCAATAGAAACACAAAGGAGTAGGTCACATCCTCAATTCATTTTTATCAGCAAGTACCCATGCCCCTTTTTTGGTGACTTTACTCAACATGACTGAATCCCCTAGAACTCATTTTTATACCATCAAGTGTCACAACGTACAGTCTGTGATCTGTGTTCTCCTACCTAGAAAATACTGTGCACCACAGTCGAGGCCTAATGTTGGTCTATACAACTATTGAAAACATATACCATTTAAAATACATTTCAAGTAATCATATTTTTTACAAAATGTAATATTTAGCAAATGCGACTTTAAAAAACATTTTTTTGTAGGGCAACAACACCCCCCACCCCACCTTACTTAAATATGCTAGAGAGAAAAAGAAGAGAAAACACAATATTGAGTGAATCATTCCTGGTGCACATACACATTTTTCTAGAGATTGAAATACAGCACAAGGGTGGGCATTGGCAAGGTGAAAATAGTGTTTTAGAAAAATTTGACCTGTAATTCTTAAAATCCTATATATCTTATTGGTACACAGAAGTTGACTATCTACTCAGCAGTAGATAAATAAGTAAGGTATATGGAAAACATGTGACAGTTATATAAGCCGGCTACCCTTAGGGTAGAGTATATGAATGTGTGTGTGTGTGTGTGTGTGTGTGTGTGTGTGTGTGTGTGTGTGTGTGTGTGTGTGTGTGTGTGTGTGTGTGTGTGTGCGTGTGTGTGTGTGTGTGCGTGTGTGTGCGTTTGTATGCGTGTGTGTGTGTGTGTGTGAGATTGGGTGGATGGGCAGGTGGGAGTGTTTGGGTGTGTTTCCATGAATAACAAAATTACATTATTTACAGAAAACACTATGCCTTTCATTGTCTTCACAATCATACAGCAGAAATGTGAACTGAAAGTGGCAATTTTGTTTTGTATGCAGGCTGTGTATAAAAGCAGAAAACAGTTATGTGATTAATGCAAAACAATCATTGATATTGTTAGTTAGGATATGTGTGTACAAATGTTTAAGAAGAACAGGAGTGAATACATTACTGCAGTCTTTTTTTACCTTCTTCACAATGAAAGTCCTTAAAAAAATGCTTACAATACATAAACTTGATTTTGTAAATATTAGACTAGAGCAGTAGATCAGAGATTTCTAATACATTGTACAACTTCTAATGATCCTGCTTACACATTCACTTTGTATAAATTCTATATTACTTCACAGTGATTCTTATTGACTTTGTATTGATTTTTATTTTTAGTTGATATTGATTCTATTGATTTTATTGATTATATTAATTTTTGTTGTATTTGATATGTCTGTACATGGAGCTTTTCTCCATGGGTCTACATTGAAAAATGGCTCATTTCGGCCAAATGGACTCTCCCGGTTAACAAACTGCAAATAAATAAAATAAATAAATAAATAAATAAAATATCAGAGGAGTACACAGAAGGTGGGTATCTTTTTGACATACCCACGAGAAAGTGTGTTGCATGTGAAAGTACAAAGTTGTTATATGATCACTGTTGAATAAAAATATATGGTTTGCTGGGTGCACTCTATATATCTAATAGCAGTAAAGTGAAATACATTACTGTGGCTATTATGACATTGAAAGTGTACAGAATGTGACTTTCAGTTTTTGGGGGGATGGTGATATAAGAAATCAAAGGGCATTTACAGGATCGCTTCTGAATGATTATGGACATTGCTTATTGGAGGCAGAATCTGTCAAAGAGCAAGGTTGCTTTATATTTACATGGCATCTTCATGGTATAAGATGGTACACCCTCTCAGAAAGGATACAAAATCTGCTGAGAGATTATGAATGTGTTTTATACCCGAGTATCTTATTTGAATTCTCTGAATTTTTTTTGAAAACTTCCTTAGGGGGACTGACATATCCAGTATTTAAGAAAGCTTTTGTTCTTATACCCTGGTGGTATACCCAGCTCCCATCTGATTTCTATTTTACCATTGCCTGCAAACCTGGATAAAAGTATTATCTGGAATATATGTGTACTAATTCTGTCTTAGGTCAAAAGTAAAAAAAAAAAAAAATCAGTTGTATCATACCAGACAAGGCAATATTTCTGTTACTGTATGTAGTATGAGGCATACAAAATATCTACTGAATAGTATAGTGGTGGTGTGTAACTCTGGACTGAGGTACAGTGATATCTGATGATAGAATGATATTCATACGTGTGTTATATACCCAAGTATCTTATTATATGCCTCTGAAACTGCTATTGTAAACTTCCTTAGGGAAATTACATATGCCCATTTATATGCAGCTAACCAGTATTCCAGAGTGCTTTTTTAGTTACACTCTGGCACTATACATAGTTTCCACCAGGCTGTTATTTGACCATAATTTGAAAAGCTGAGTAAACTAATGTTTACAGTATATGTGCACTAAGTCCTTATTAGACTGAATGCAAATATTATTGTTATGTCACTAGCCAAAGTAACACTTTGGTTACTACATATAGTATGAGGTATGCACCCTATCTACTGACAAAGGCACTGTGAAAGCTTATGAATTATGACTCAGGTGCAGAGAAATCATTGGGGTGGAATGGCATTCCTGAATGTGTTTTGCACTTTAGTATCTTGTTAGAACTCTGATTTGTTATTGTAAATTACCTTAAGGCAACTGCCATATGTACTTTTATACAGTATATAGCTAACAAATCTGACATTTCAGAGGGGTTTGTTGTCACAATCTGGTACTATACCCATTTTCCATAATGCGGCTATTGGACCTTTGTTCAAAAGGATGGGTAAAATCAATGACCAGAACATGCACTGGGTGAAAATAATGTCCATTATATATTGCAAGTTCTCATTATGTCAAAGCTAAAAATTATTTGTATTTCAACACACAAAAATATAATGATATGTATGCATGTACACCCATTTGTAATATGCCAAATATCAGAGCAGCTAATGTGGATGGGTAAAATTTAGAGTATAGCTGTATTGCAAAATCTAAGGCTAGAATGTTATTACAGGATTCTTGGATTTTCTTTTTTGTAACTAATTATCATGTTATTTCTTGAAAGTTTCATAATGAAATAGGCTATGATATGTGATCATTTCTATATATGTACAACATCTCTATGTTTATTGGTGCTCACTTCTGTAGTCTGATAATTTGTATTATACCTGATTTCCACTGTGACTGTTATCTTCAAGTTCTGCTGGGTATGCAGAACACAGTAATTGTCTAGAATATGTCTTTACCTAGATATCATTATATAAGAAATAAAATCACATTTATTTATCTTGACTAACTAAAATTTGTGTCACTAGTTTTATGACCCTTCCCCAGTTTAGTCTCATACAGTAAATTATATTTCATCAAGACAAATGTATGTATATGTCTTTCCAGTTGGAGCTCCCAGTTAAGTGCAGTTTGTAGCTGATGGACACAACATATTATTTTGAGAAATTTTCTAGAACACTTCATATGGCCACAAAGAAATTTTCCCTAATTGCTTGGTATCACCAGTGGTCTAATATAATCATATGAGTGTTCTTTTTGCAATGTATGCCATTTATAACCAATGTGATATGTTTTCAAAAAATGGATGCAAAGAAGTTCACTTTGTAAGCAGAGTGAAGTGAAACTCAAAAGGTGAATCTTGGCATGAATATTAAGAATGCATAAGATATGACTGGGGAGACCCAATCATAATTCTTTGCAATATATGGAGATGTATCTGTTCTATGTACTACCAGTTACAGAAAATAGTGTAGGGGCATGAAGTATTTTTACCTTTGAAAACAATAAAACAGTACTGCCATGTGCCTTTAAATACTGGTAGACACTTCATTCTGCTATAGCCCTCCTTTAAAGTATGGCAGAGCAAAGTATCTAACAGCTTTTGAAGCTGTTATAGGTTCTGCTGTTGTTCTATAGTTGTCAGCACTGGGCACTATTATAATCTAGCATATGACTAGAGTTTAACAGTGTTTTAAGGAGCTTAATAAATGCTTATTAAGCAGCTTTATGATGTTAAAAAGGTGCTTAGCCAGTGTGCCTTTTTTCAGGTCTGGAGCATAATAACAGTGATTCATGTACTACCATACATTTTGATTTTTCCAGTCCACCAAACTCAGTACTTATTTGAATCATATTATTGATGTAGTCATATGAAACAATAGCCAAAAATGATACCATCGTCTTAGAAAAATATTTTCTATCATTTTATATGTTATAAAAAAACATATTTTGCATGTTTTGACAGATATTCATATATCCACAATATTGTTGTCAACTTTCTGTAACTGCTATTAGGCTGTGCAAAATGAAAACAAAGAGGAATTATGCCAGGGTTTTGTCCTGAAAATTTTCATAAGAATATCGTTAAGCATTATGAGATAGTAATATTTGCAATTAGTGTTGAATTCAGGTCAAACTAGGCTTTGCACTTTAACAGGATGCAATATTTTTAAAACAGTAAGATAAAAAATGCTACTATTGGTGTAATTTCAAATATAAAACAAATTCATGTTTGTATAAAAATCTGTTTCTTCTTTGTATATGAAGAACTATAAAAATTGTATTTTTTTTTCATTAAAATATAAGCTACATCACCTTCTTTGCCTTTGTGCATAGGACCCCACTCTAAATATGCTTTACAGATAAACATACTATTAATGTTACATGAAATGTGCTTGAAAAAATGTTTAGCCATTTCAGAGGCCCAAGTGTTTGAATACAAAAGCAAAAGTACAGTTGATAATTAAGGGTCTATCTTTCAGAAAATGGTCAGTTATCTGGGAGTTACTACCTTTCTCAGAAAACATTGAACTGAAAACCTGCCTACTTTGTGGAAGGCAAAAGTAGTTTTATGTATGTTGCTTGATGGTCTTATTCCACTGAGTTCTGAAGGACCCATATTGCTGAAATAGGGCAGCTGTTTCTGCCTTATTTGTAAAGTGCCCTATTTTCTTTTAAAGATCATTAAACATTTTGAGGATTCAGTCCTCCATGGTTAAGGATTATGCTTGACTCTGGAAGGTTTAAAATCTAGGCTATCAAGGATGTTAAAAATGTAATTTACAAATTAAGAGCATCATTCACAGAGGTGGTTGAGAAGTAACTAGTCAATGGAATAAACAATATGATTCACTTGTCCTTGAATTAGTTTCTTATAGCTTGTGCTTTTAATATTTCTGTCAAAATGTAAAACGTTTCTCAGTGGTTTGATGTTAAAAATAACGTTAGGGCATTAATATAGTCCACAAGATAGCCATTAGTTAACATATTTGAAAGATGAGATACAATGTGAGGATTTAACCAATAATGCTTTTTTTGCATGTCTTCTTATCACTGAGGGTAGGCTTGTGATGGTATCTGCAGGTGTTGTGGAGTGACATACTAAAATTAAAAAAGAGAAGCTTTGAATTCATATAAACACTGCACTGCCAACTCCAAACTACAAACTGAAGACTCAAACAAACTCCACCTGCAGTAATGAATATCCACAGGCAAAAGATTGAAATAAAAGTGCTTGTCTGTGGATTTTCATTGCTGCCAGTGGAGTTTATTTAAATTCATATCTTACTTAGCCTGTGCTAGTAAGTCTTCTACAAAGCAGTGAAGTTTGCTGGAAGTGGAACATCTATGATGAACACGTATCTTGTATTATTAAAAGAACTGTGTCAAGCAGAGAAAAGATGATTGGATTTTAGCTAAGATTACAACTTTTCCACAATCCTTCTTGTTTGCTACCTTGCTTTACTAGATTATATCCTGGAATAGTAACATCACTACTTCTAATATGAGTTTTGAGCTAGGCTTCAGGGAAACATAAAATGTATAAGTTGTTGAAATTGGTGAATGCTTCAGTCTGACATTTCTTACTATTTACATGTATAAATTTTAACCTATAGAGTGGGACTATGGAAAGTATTAACAATAGGATAGATGCTGAAAAGGCTTGCTGGATGTAAGCCAGGAGGAACTATGAAAAATATTAGTGTCTGGTTTAGGATATATGCCTTCATACCCCATGATAATAAGGGAAAATGATTAGACTTAAGTGGCTTGTATTTTAACCTCATTGCTCTAGTTTGGTGGAGTTAACATTAAGAGGCAAGGAGTGACATAGCAGGGTCTTGTCAAAAAATCAGCATGGTCAGCTGAGCACTGCCATTAAGGGAGTGATTGGAATTACCTGAGTTTGACTGAATACCAAGCCAGACAGTATAATGATGGTCAGCTTTTGTACTTAACAATGGATATCTGTATGTACATTTATTATTATTTATTTTATTTAACATTTGTTTACTGGCAAAGTCTGACTTGGATTGAAGCCAATTTTCTGTGGAGGCCCAGGGTCAAAAGCTCCAGACACATGTCTTTGTAACAAGGGAGGAAACTGGAGCACCTGGAGAAAACCCACACAAATGCAGGGAGGACATGCAGACTCCACCCAGAAGGCACCCTGGCTGAGAATTGAACCAGAGAACCTCTGGTTGTGTGGTGACAATGCAACCGTTGTACCACTGTGTTGTACGTTATGTGCTTAGTCATGCTTGTGGGGATGAGAGGCAATTATTATTATGCATGCCCTTAGTAGCAAAGACAGAGTGGGGGTTCTTTTGGTTCCCAAAAGTACCATTAATAGAGTTAGAGAATAGGGAACCACTTGGGCATGGTGAAGTAAGGGACAGTATTCCCCCTAAAGAAAAGAGAGAGAATTAGCTGTTAAGTGCTGAAGCAATGTCATCTATTAACTGTGCTCAGAGAATGAATGTCAGTAGGAAACATAAGACATTTGCAATGACAGAAATAAAATATGTACTATGATGCATGGATTTCATTATGTTTATGTCAAATCCAATAATTATTTTAGCCAGTTAAGATTTTTTTTACTGTAATGCAGTCTAAGAAAAAGAAAAACAAGTCAGGACATTTAGTAGAAATGAACAAAGGAAATGGTAACCAGGATTTTTAGTGAAAAGTATCATGTTAATGAGAAATTGATGCTTCTCTACCACTCCACTGGAATGGGAGGACCATTTATTAAATAATTATAAGTTGAAGGAAGTAAGGAAAAAAACTGAAGAGGAAATACGGAGAAAATTACAGTACCATTTAATATTTGAAATGGTTTAATTTCTCCAAGTCTTTTGGGTTTCAAATACCATGGCAGGAATGGTCCCCATTCCTAAGTCAGAGTACAATTACAGTTCTTGAAATAAGTATTGTTTCAGTCTTTGATGTTAGCCAAGAGTGCTTGCCTGAGCACCTGCAGTGTGTCCAGAATTGCCTCTTGCTTTACTTCATATGGAGTTACATGTATGACAGCATATCTAAGTACAATGCTGTATTCTTTTTTTAGACCTGTTGCTCTTACTACTATTGGAACTGTCTAGGTACCTTTATTCCACACTGCTCTTGTTTCTGCTTGCAAATCCTGGTATTTTATGACTTTGTACATTGATGATTTATGATTTGTACATTAAGACATTGCAATTACTGGGTGTAGCAATTTTTATAATCAATGTTACTTTTGTCTTTTTTCATGGACTACTATATCTGGTTTTCTTACATGTATTTTTTGAACTGTTGGCAATGGGTGATCCCCACAGACTTGTATGGTGGCACTAGTTTTAAATATTATGCTCTACAGTTTGTGTAATTAGATAAGCAGGGGTTCTAATTTCACAGTTTGAACTGTTGGCAATGGGTGATCCCCACAGACTTGTGTGGTGGCACTAGTGTTAATTATTATGTTCTACAGCTTGTGTAACTAGATAGGCAGGGGTTCTAATTTCACAGCAGTCAATTTCAGTGTATGTGTGCGTGTATGTGTATGGTCATTCAACTATCAGTCTGGAGACCATTTAGGCCAAAGTTGCCTAATGGATAAGGCATTGTCTTCCTAAGCCAGAGATTCCCCATCTTTGGGATGATATAATGTTGATACAAGTTGAGGAGGTAGGTTATGTATAATAGTTAAGGTCTTTGTCTTATAAACACAAGGTACAGAGTTTGGTTTTGACCTTTGGATATTGGCTAGGCTTAAAATGTCCCTTCAAGGCAGTTAGCCTAGTATTTACCTATGAACCTATAAACTTCATAATTTACTATAATGTTTGATGATTCATGTTTCCAATGCTTTTCAGATACTTCTGTATTGCAGTGTTTGCACAATCCTCAGTGCAAGAGTCTTGCTACATTATTGTGCCATTCAGTAAACAGGCCCTATGTCATGAAAGTATCATACCTAGTAACAGGATGTGTGACTGTTTCCAGCCCCTTTTTACAAAACCTGCATTTGTTTGTTTCTCCCTTATTTTAAATGGATTTTGTAAACCAACATGCATGTAGTCCACTATCCTGGACCACCATTATTAGCCTTTCATGTTTTGGTTTCAATTCACCTCTCCTTAACCATTCCTGTGTCAACACTTGTTCAACAGGAGGGCATTTCAGGATATCTCTGTACTTCCGACTATATTTGTGGATTTATCACATCTGATCCTTTTCCTTATATTCTTTCTTTGTTTTTTTTTTTTGTTTTTTGGCATATTCACCTGCTGTCTGATTTTTGTCTACTACTGGTGTGATTTCCATTCCTGCTTGATACCAAAATGCTTGTGTTAAACTAAGCAAAAATGCCATCTTAACCATCTTATCTTCATGTTTTAAAACTTTCACTATGTCTGTACTTTGATGAAGTCAACATATATATATATATATATATATATATATATATATATATATATATATATATATGCAGTCCCAAGACTGAAAATCTACACATGTAATCAATTTTGAGGAGGCTCATCCCTATCTTAGGCTGAAGAATGTACAGTCTTGGTATTCACTGAGTTTTATATAAGATTTGATAAGCATGAAGCATTTTCTTGTTTTCTTGTCCAATTGATCCAGCACTTTTTGGGACCAGTCAATCACCTGAATTGAACAGGAAGACCAAACTGATTTATAACTTATACTTTACTCCTAGATGCCAGTGCAGTTTCAATATTAGTTTTAGTCTTCTGAAGTGCTCCTTACTGAGCTTTCTTCTCATTTGTTCATGTTTTATTGCTGATCCTTCATCTATTCTTAAATATTTATGCACACCTGTTCAAGTTGGAGAGCACCCTAGCTATACCAGGTTACATTTCCTTCCACACATTCAGACCACAAACTGAAGGCATATGAACTAAAGGAACTGGTGTATCAATATTCATTAAAGGTAAATACACCTCTAGATTGGTTAAACAGCATGATTTCCTTGAATTACTTCAGGTGCAATTAACTGTTGGTAAGACCCTACTTTAGGCCATTGTCAGCTATAGGACCCCCTTCATGAATCAGGACATCCACTCAGCCTACTTGGATCTACTTGAGTCAATCAAGACACAACCAAACACCCTGGTTTTGGGTGACTTTAATTATCTGTCCATAGATTGTGTAAATTATACATGTTCTAACTCACTTGTCCAAAGGTTACTGGACTTTGTTAACTTCAATGCCCTGGCCCAGCTGGTTAACACACCCACAAGGGGCTCCAACATCCTGGAGCTGGTGCTCACCAACATGTGGTCCGCTGCACCCCCCCCCAGTGTGTGTGTGGCCATCCCTGGTGAGATGTGACCACAAATTAGTTTCGCTAGATGTAACTACAACACAAGACTCCCCTTAGTAACAACTAGACTAAAAAACTTCTCCAAGGCCAATTACAACCTCTTACATGACAGCATAAATAGCTACCCCCACTGATGGAACACACACCTATGCTGAGTTATACACCCATGCTTTATACAAGCACCTGTACTGGTTAGGCTAATTAACCTGGGATATGCAGATGCACCACCTTTGTGCAAAGGGATGACGGTTGATGTTTTCCATTCTCCTGAGATGAAGCCAGTGCTTAGACTGTGGTTAAAAAACATGCTCACTGGTGATGCTAATTTGTATCAGAGGCAACACTGGATATATGCAAAGTACCCTTAAAGGATATCAAGTGTTTCAGCTAAATGGCAATTCTCATGGCAATTCTCAGCTAAATGGCAATTCCCATGTTGCCTCTGATACAAGAGGTTTAAGGTATCACACAGTGGAAAGTCTAGCTTTGCTAGATTTTTCTTTTTGTGTTTTTAACCAGTTGGTTTTCCTGTGTGACCTTTTTACTCATTGTTTTAGTTTGTTAGTTGGGATAGTTTGTAGATACCCTAATGTTTATGGATATTAGCTGGGTATGACAACCCTGGGTTTCCAAAAGTCAAACATTCCTTTTATGCTGTGCAGATGATTCCATAAGAAGGTAGAAACATGCATGTCCACAGCTAGAGGGTTTGGCTTTATTGGCCTAAAATTGTCCATAAATAGACATAAAAGTAAAAGAAAAAATCATGGCCATTCAGAATTGCCATTTAGCTGAAAAAACTTGATATCCTTAAATGGTAATTTGCATATATCCCATGTTGCCTCTGATACAAGAAGTTTAGGGTATCACACAGTGGAAAGCCTAGTTTTGCTAGATTTTTCTTTTTGTGTTTTTAACCAGTTGATTTTCCTGTGTGACCTTTTTACTCATTATTTTAGTTTGTTAGTTGGGATATTTTATAGATACCTTAATGTTTATGGATATCTGTTGGGTACGACAACCCTGTTTTTTCCAAAAGTCAAACATTCCTCTTATGTTGTGCTAATGATGCCATAAGAAGGCAGAAACATGCATGTCCACAGCTAGGAGGTTTGGCTTTAATGCAAAAACAACCAAAATTAGTCTTAAAAAAGACTAAAAACCAGAAGAAACAACATGAATTCCCCACAAATCAGTTTAATGTAGAAATCAGTCTTAACGTCTTGGCCACAACAGCCTTCCAAGAGTACAAAGATAATAATGTACATACACTCCCTTTTATACCTAACACAATTAATTAACCAAAGTCAATTATCCACTTAATTAATCAATTGAAATCCAGATTTAAAATAACAAGACATAAAAAACTAACCAAATAAATACATACAATACATATAATACAAAAAATATACATTAAAGTAAACATCTCCAATTGACTTCTTTGTTAAGACCCATTGGTGACAACGTATTATATTTCAGTATGAAAATAGTTTCTTTATATAATAAAATATTCTTCAATAATTTATTATCCCCTTTTTTAACAAAAACTTGTTCCAAAATAGTTCCCTCCAATAAATTAACATTGCAATTATGTCTCTCCACAAAATGCAATGCTACCGGACTTTCTAATGCTCCCCTTTTAATATCACGAATATGGTCCTGCAACCTTACTTTAAACTTTCTTTTTGTTTCACCAATATAAAAAAGGTTGCAGGGGCACCTGAGACAACAAATAACCCCAGAGGTATGACATGAAAAACAATTCTTTGGTGTAAACCTTATACCATTTATTTTGGGAAAATATAGTTTAATATGAGAACATATATTGCAAGAACAACAAGGTATAGTACCATAGGTAAGCGATAAAGGACTAAATTGTTTACTAGGGCAAACGCAGTAAGCTTTAACTAATTTTTCCCCTAAATTCTGTCCTCTTTTATATGCAACCTTAGGTATAATAGGAATAAGTTTACTCATAAATTCATCCTGTAGCAAAAATTTCCAATAATATTTAATATATTCCCAAATTTTATCAATTAATAAATTAAAAGTGGTCACAAAATAAATATCTTGTTGTTCTTTACTATTATTCTATTGTTGCTTAATAATTCTCCTACCAGACCATATATTTTTATTTTCCGCCCCATTAACAGAATATTTATTGTCAATATTATAATCAGTACCAACTTTTAATAATTTATCAATAGATTCTCTAATCAAATCAATACTGTAACCTCTTTGTAAAAACATATTAATGGAACCATTAATTTGCCTCTCTAAATCAACACCATCACTACATAATCTGGACAACCTAACTATTTCTCCATAATTTTTTTTTATTTTATTTATTTTTATTTTATTTTACATTTGTTGACCGGGCTAGTCCAGATGGATATATGTCCATTTTCAGTGGAGGCCCGGGGAGAAAAGCTTCACAAATTACAACAACATAAAAGGTCAAGACAAAGACAATAACAGTATAATTTGGTACATAAGAAGTTTTAACAATTATAGTACAAGCCTAAGATTATATATTTTATATTTCAGTAGGAAAAAGGAAAAATGTATCTAAGAATAGATGAATAAGACTAATACATTTGTATTAGAAATGGTGTAGTACAAATCTTTATAACATATTACAAAATTAGATATACCTAGTAATTTATGATAAGAGATACTAAGGTCTCACAAAAACCTAAGAAAGAAAAACACTAGAGATCAATAGATAGAGTATAATAGAACAGCAAACAAGGATGGATTTCTAGTGTTATTTAACACATAGGTTGTGATACTATATGAAGGTGTTTGATCATTCCACAGTATATACTTATTTACATGAGAAAAAATCCTAAGGAAGGTTAAGCTCACTAAAAATTAGTGAGACAACACAAGATCATGATCATGGGAGGCTAGGAATTGTGGGAGTTTAGTTAATAGTTAGGTACTTAGTCTGGGTTAACACAGGGGCATAGCCAGTGTGATTTGAGGTAGGGTTTAAGCTTGCTTTTAAATAAGCTGACAGAGGATATTGAGGTTAGCTGGCTTGGGAGGATGTTCCAGGCTTTACCTACTGTATTGGAGAACAAGGTGTCACCAGCTAAGTTGTTGGATTTTGATATTTGTACAAGTAGGTTATTAGCTGAGCGTAAGGTCTTGAGGTTATTATAGGGGATGACTAGGGATGTAAGTATGGGTGTATTTTGAGGTAAATACAGGATCTTATGGGCTACTATTAATTGATTGAAAAGTATTAAATTTGGCAGCTCTAACCATCCTAACTGATTCAGATTGATACAGTGATGAGTTCTATAGGAGGACCCAGCTGCAAATCTGGCAATATTGTTGTAGGAGGATGTAAGTTTACTCAGATTACTTCTACATATTTTGGTATAGATAGAGAAGGCATAGAGCAAGGTAGAGATGAGGTGGGTATGAGCAATAGTAACCCTGGCTGGAGGTGTAAGAAAGGGTTTTATTCTATAGAGGGAACCTAGTTTCTTGTTTACTATTTTATGGTGTTATTAATGTGAGGTTCAAAGGACAAGTTGTTATCTATTAGTACCCCGAGTAGTTTGGTGGTTGGTTCAGGAGATATTATAGTTCCATCATTTGAAGTAATAGTAAAGTTAAGTGGGGAGGTTCTGGTGGGGGTAAATAGTAGCATTTTTGTTTTTTTGGGGTTAAGGATAAGACGTCTTTGTAGGAGCCAGTTTTCAACTGTACTAAAGGTCATTTAGGTTAGTGACTGAAGTTCTGATTGAGAAGCAGCAGCGCATATGAGTGTAGAGTCGTCAGCGTATTGGATACAGTCAGCTTGAGGAATTACAGAATGAAGGTCATATGTAAAGATGGAGAAGAGTAATGGGCCTAATATAGATCCTTGTGGGACCCCTAGAGTGACTGGGATGTGGGAAGATAAAGTATTTTCCCATAGTACAGCCTGTTGCCTGTTATGTAGGTATGATTGGAACCACTGTATAGTATGGTTGTCCAATGACAGGTTTTTGAGTGTGTCTATAAGGAGGTGGTGATTCACCATGTCAAATGCTTTGGACAGGTCAATAAAAACAGCTGAGGATAGAGTATCAATATTACGATTACTGTTAATATGGTTAGTGAAGGATAAGAGAGCAGAGGTGGTGCTATGAAATGGTCTAAAGCCATGTTGACAGGGTGCTAATAAATTGTGATCGAGTAGGTAGGTTAACAGTTGTATGTGTATACATTTCTCCATTATTTTTGCCAAAGGAGATAGAATAGCTATGGGCCTAAAATTGGACAACTCTTTGGAGTTACCGCCCTTATGCAGGGGAATTATGTGAGAGACTTTCCAGATTAGGGGAATAGATCCTTCAGAAATAGTTCTGTTAATGAGGATGGATATGGGGTAGGCTATGACTTTAGCAGCTTTTTGCAGGTATTCTGCAGGTAATTTATCAGCAGAGAGAATAGTGGGTTTAAGTTTCTGTATGAGGTTACAAATAAGTGAAGTGGGCACTGGATGAAAATGAAATTGATGAGAATTATTGGTAAAGGTTGTGGCAGGGCCTGGGGTGCTAGGGGATAGCTGGTTGGCTAGGGATTGTATGGTTTCAGTGAAAAAAGTATTAAATGAGTCAGCTATTTGGATGGGATTGTTGTGATCAGAGCCAGAGGGAGAGGGAGTACTTGCGCATCCATGGTGTAGGAGGTTATTGATACCTCGCCAGAATTTATGGGGATTATTTTGGTCGGTTTATTGTAGTTGGTAGTAGTAGTTTCTTTTATTGGCTAATATGGCTTTTTTTGTTTCATTTCTTAGCTGTCTGAATTGCAGGTGGTCTGAGGAGCTTTTTGTTGAGTGCCATTTGGCCCATTTTTTATTTCTTTGGAGGATTTTTGTTTGGTCATTTTGGTGAGCCATGGTGCCAATTTGGTTCTAATTCTAACTTTGCGTAATGGGGCATGGCTGTCTAAAATGGTTAGAAATTTAGAGTTAAAGTATTTCACGGCATTATCTATTGGGAGGTATTTCAGGGATGACCAGTCACAGGTGACTAGTTCAGCTTGAAAGTGAGCAGGGTTAAAATTTTTAGTAGTGCGAATAGTTCTACAAATGGTAGAGTTTAGGATTACAGTTTTTGTTCTCATTAAATAGGTAAGCAAGTGATCACTTATGTCCTCAGGGAGGGTGCCTGTTTTATAGTTTAGTTGGGGGGTATTACTGAGTATCCAGTCAAGGGTACTAGTTTTGTTGTTAGTTTTATTGGTGCGGGTTGGGGATGTTATAGTTTGGGTAAAACCATATAAGTTGATATGAGTAGAAGGCTGCTCAGATATACAGGAGTTCCAGTTAATGTTAAAATCTCCAAGTATAATGGTTTCTTGGGGGTAGTTACTTGAGAGCCAGCTGAGGATAGCCTCTAATGTGTTGATGTTATTGCCTGGGGGAAGATAGACACATGATAGATATATGGCTTTTCTTTTGTTAAGCTGAATCTTAGTTAGAAGAATTTCTGCATTGTTGCAAAGTGGAGGTTTGGAGTCTAACAAGGCAACTTGTAATCCATTCTTATAAAGTATGGCTACGCCTCCTCCTTTTTTAGTGTTACGGTCACGTCTTATGATATTATAGCCAGGGGGTAGAACTGCACTGTCTTGTATTGATGGATTAAGCCATGTTTCAGACAGACAGAGGATGTCAAAGGAATAAACATCAATAAGGGCATGCAGGTGAGCTATTTTGTTATTGATGCTACGAATATTAAGATGAGCTATCAGGAGAGTTGGGGGCTTGGTAAGTGTCTGTGTGATTGAATTTGTTGGTGTATCAGGCTGTGTAGCTGTGATAGTGGTAGGACCTGGGTTAGGGTGTATATCATCATCTAACAGGGAGCGGACATGAACTTTTTGGATGAGTTGTAGAAGTTTAAAAATTAGGTTTTTATTTTTTCTAGCTAGTGGGTTACATTGAGAGATGTGATGGAGTCTATGAAATATGGCTGCTGAGTACTTAGCTGAGCTGGGGAGGTTGCTAACACTATGAGTGGAGCTGGGGGTAAGGACAGAGGTGTGTGTGATGTGGGTGTGCAGTCCTAAGAATCTATGGTGTTCGTAGAGAGTAAGTAGATAGGGAATGATAAGTATAATTAGGAGTAGTAATAAAGGTAAGGGTTTACAGGATCCTTGAGCCATTTGTTTAGGTTAAGGTGGTTAAATGTAGGGATATTTGTGGATAGAGTGGTAGGGTAATGGATAAAGGTAAATGAGTGATGGTTCTTTAAGGGGGAGAAGATAGGGGTAAAGTGAGAATATAATAGAGGTAATAGCACTTTAAGGGGAGGAGTTAGAGGTTGGTCCTAATGCATAGGGGTGTGGCAGTTAGAGTATAAGTTTAGGACCACTGGGGGTGGGTGGGATTTGGGGGCAGGGTAGGGGAGCAGAGTGAGAGTGAGGAGAAACAGAGCGGGATGAGCCACAGAGGAGTTCACCCTAGGAAAACAATCAGAGGAGCAGTAAGCAAAGGTAAGTAAAGCAGCAGAAGGTAAGGTGACACAATGCCTTGATAATAGAATATGCAGAGAGGGTTGGCAGTGAAGAATATTAGAAGAAAGAAAGAATAGAGTGGGAGTATTAGCTCTTCCAGAATATTAGAATCCAAGAGCCTGTAAGTTATTTAAAATTGGAATCAGAGTGGTGGTCTAAAGGAAACTATTGCCCTCTAGTGGACAGAAGCTGTATGGCAGAAGCAATATATACTGAGAAAAGATTGCAGGGCAGTAAGCATGCTATAGAGGATTGAAGAGGAAGAACAGTAAAAATACTTGTAGTCTAAGAAGGGGGAAGGGGTGACAGGTATGGGAGCAGATTGTAAAGGCTGGCGGCTGTCCTGGCTGGTGAAAGTAAACTTACAACCTAGGATATCTCACACTAACTCCATAAGGTAAAGATCTCAATGTATGAGGGGGATGGCAGTTCGTACCAAATAAATATTGGTTGCCATCCACAAACTTACGATGTACCATAGTATAAATGCAGCCATCTATACCTCCTGTTAAACAAATATCTAAAAAATTTACTTTATTTCCAAATTGTAAACCATCATATTTAATATTATACTTATTATTATTAATATCTGAAACAAATTTAGGTAAAAAATCAAAACCTCCCTTACATAAAAAAAATTAAATCATCAATATAATGAAAATAAAGTAAAACATTATGTTGAAAAAATACATTAGTATAAATATATTCCAACTCAAATTTGGCCATAAATAAATTAGCATACATGGGGGCAAAAGGTGACCCCATGGCTGTACCTCTCAACTGATGATAAATCACTTCATTAAAACTAAAAAAATTATTAGCTAAACAAAAATGTGTTAAATCCATAATGTAATGTGAAGTGGAACTATATCCCAAAAAATAATGTAATGCTTGCATTCCATCTTTATGACCAATATTTGTGTATAGACTGACCACATCTACACTAACCCAAGACATATTTTCTGTCCACAAAATCTGAGAGATCTTATCAATAAAATCAAAAGAGTCTTTTATATAGGAATCAAGTTTTTCCACAAAAGGCAACAAATAATCATGTATAACAATACCAACATTCTGTAAAAAATAATTGGTAGCAGCTACAATAGGACGGCCTGGAGGACTCAATAAATTCTTATGTAATTTAGGAAGACAATAGAATGTGGCCAACTGACAATTATCCACACAAAATGTCTCGTACAAATCATTTTTGGCAAAATAACCCAATCGTATACCTCTTTCAATTAAAACAGTATATTCCTTTATAGCATTTAGATATTTAGTTTGTTCACTTATTTCATAAGCCAAGGAATCACTCAGATGTTTCATACACATCTCACAATATTGGGTATAGTGAAGTAAGACAATTTTATTGCCTTTGTCAGAGGGCTTAATAACTAAATCACGTCTATTCATAAGATTTTTCAAAGCACACCATTCATTCTTTGTCATGTTATAACTCCAAGAACTTCTGTTACATGAATTCACAAGTTCCTGGATGGAAAAATAAACCATCTCAGAAAACTGAGTAACAGTCTGATTAGTATATGGAGGTATAAATTTACTATGAAACTCAATACCATCAGTATTTAACAAAGAATAAGCATTAGGGGAAATAAAAAAATCAACATCATCTGATAAACATGAAAAGAAACGATCTACACTATTGTCACTATCAGAACTATGAATAAGACTCTTCCCATATGTGCATTCATTCCCTTGTGCAAAAAAAATTTTAGATATAATTTTCTAACAAACTTAAATAATTTCTAACAAACTTGTTTAATCAAATAATACATTGGTGTAACAGTAGTATAAAAGAGGACAGAATTTAGGGGATAAATTAGTTAAAGCTTACTACGTTTGCCCAAGTAATCAATTTAGTCCTTTATCGCTTACCTATGGTACTATACCTTGTTGTTCTTGCAATATATGTTCTCATATTAAACTATATTTTCCCAAAATAAATGGTATAAGGTTTACACCAAAGAATTGTTTTTCATGTCATACCTCTGGATTATTTATTGTCTCAGGTGCCCCTGCAACCTTTTTTATATTGGTGAAACAAAAAGAAAGTTTAAAGTAAGGTTGCAGGAGCATATTCATGATATTAAAAGGGGAGCATTAGAAAGTCCGGTAGCATTGCATTTTGTGGAGAGACGCAATTGCAATGTTAATTTATTGGGGGGAACTATTTTGGAACAAGTTTTTGTTAAAAAAGGGGATAATAAATTATTGAAGAATATTTTATTATATAAAGAAACTATTTTCATACTGAAATATAATACGTTGTCACCGATGGGTCTTAACAAAGAAGTCAATTGGAGATGTTTACTTTAATGTATATTTTTTGTATTATATGTATTGTATGTATTTATTTGGTTAGTTTTTTTATGTCTTGTTATTTTAAATCTGGATTTCAATTGATTAATTAAGTGGATAATTGACTTTGGTTAATTAATTGTGTTAGGTATAAAAGGGAGTGCATGTACATTATTATCTTTGTACTCTTGGAAGGTTGGTTTGGCTTTAATGGCCTGCAATTGCCCATAAATAGCCTTAAAATTAAAAGTAAAAGGAAAAGTCATGGCCATTTAGAATTGCTATTTAACTGAAACACTTGTTATCCTTAAAGGGTAATTTGCATATATGCCATGTTGCCTCTGATACAAGAGGTTTAAGGTATCACACAGTGGAAATCTAGCTTTGCTAGATTTTTTCTTTTTGTGTTTTTAACCAGTTGTTTTTCCTGTGTGACCTTTTTTCTCATTGTTTTAGTTATGGGACATTCTGAGACAGTTTCACCTCATTTCAGTATTTTTAAAATAAATAAAGATAAAGCAAAGGCTATAGCAGAAAGTATCTACTAACTAACATATGAATTGTTCCGCAATATGTATGGGAACATAATAAGATGAAATATTTGGGTGAATGTATTAAAAGTATTCTGTTAGGCAGTTAAGAATATATGGAAAGAGACTAAACAAAAGATAATATGAAAACTGAAAATTTGGAAGCTCCTGATTATGAATATGGATAGCAAAATACAAGCAGTGAAAATGTTTCTAGACCCTTTAGTTTTATATACAGATCAGGGTTTTTTTTATCAACCAGAGGGAAGTTGTGGACTATAATTAATAAACCATTGAAAGCTGATTCCCTCCACAGAACAAGGTGTTTCAGAATTATTTGATTTGAATGGATACTTTAGAGCTATGCAGTTAAGGCTCATGCAACACAAGCCAAAGGTTATAAATCAAAGTGGAAAGAGATAATGTTGAAATGGCAGGCAGTTCAATAAGTTAGGAGAAAGGAGGATTTTGGATGCAGGTCCTTAAGGAAAATACCAACAACCATACAGAATATTATAGTCATAAAGTAGCCAAAAATGTTCTAAGAACTAAGCCAACAAGGAAATTGAGAACACATTTTTATCAAAAGGAATGACTGCAAGAAGGGGTATAGAAAACAGGTAAGATGGTACAGGAATTTACTGAAAAAATTAGCAAAGGAACCAAGGCATTTGGAGCAAGTACAAGAGAAGGAAAGGTCAGCTGAGACCAAGCAAAGTTTGGACGGCAGGTTAGAGACTGACTCCTCTATCAAGGACTGATAGCAAAATATAAGCAAAGAGATAGGCCAGTTCTAAGTGGGTGTCTAGCTCTGGTAAAGTTTTTGAGTCTAGAAGAGAGAATGCTGTTAAAAAGAATGATTAGTATGGTATATAAAACAGTTGTATGACAGCTATACAATTTATCAGAGAAGGCTAGAAAATATTGGGAAGACAGAGAGAAAGGGATGGCAATATACAATAGAATAATGCAAATGCTTGAGGTATGATGGGATAGAGAGAAGTAATTGGGAAAAAGGTTTAGGGGCTATAATAAGTTGGTAGGTTTGAAAAATTTCTAACAGAATAGTTTGACAGAATTGCTGAGGGTGCAAATAGGTTCATAGGTTCATAGGTTCATAGGTTCATACTAGGCTATCTGCCCGAGGGCATTTATAAGCCTAGCCCATAGTTTTGTGGCTTACGCCACCCCTTAGTTTGGAGAAACTATGCCCATTATTTGGCTGTGCCTCTGTCGAGCAGTTGCAAATAAGAAAATTATTCTTTTGACCTGGTAAATAGGTTCTGAATTGCTCATGCATGACAAGGCCTTTCTAAGCTTAATGCTGTCAGTTGCCCAACAGCAGTCACTAGAAAAAGGAATCAAAATCTAAACTACCTGTCATTGAAGGACTGAATACACTAAAGGAAATAATCAATTGTAGGTGGGATCTTTATATAAGGGAAGGAGCAAACTACATTAACATAAACGTAACTTGTGGAAACAATGCCTGGGAATAATGTCCAGAACAAGAAGTGAGATTTAAGGGAAAGCAGGAATCAGAAGCATAGCAAGGGTAGGGTGAAGGTGTCAGTACACTATGGGATGCAAAAAGACTGAAGTTACATTTCTGTAACCTGTTCACTGTTCACTGACATTTTTTATTTAACTCAAAAGTCATCTTCCTTTATAAGAAGATATTTCTAAGGGTGGCTAAGAGTGTGTTTCTTGGTAGTTAGGGTGGGTGATTTTGGAGGGTATGCAACGCAGGACTTCTGTGCATTTTACAAAAATAAAGATAACAAAAATGACTTGACTTTTTCCCTGGTCCTACTGTAAAAGAAACAAAAAAGAATAGCACCATTAGCCATACAGGATTTGCAAGCTCTGCAGAGCAAGTGCTTGTTTGAACATATAACTCATCCAGTGGATGTAAGTCACTTTTGCTGCATAAACTGACAGCCTCAGAGCTAGAGAAGATGCAGCTGCAGACATGAATGATATAAAAATAAAATCTGTTTTTGTGTTTTAGTAATAATGTAAAGTCACAGTGGCAGCACCCCTTCATTTATTTATCTGCTTGGCAGCATACTAAAGCATGGCATAAGATGACTCTCCATTTTATGAAACATTGCAACTTTCATGAGCTTGAAGGCATGAGTGGAAATGTTTTGCATGCACTTACATGATTACCTGCATGCAGATAGCTCCCCAAGGTTTGCCATACAATGACTACAGATTGGGTACACATCTTATTCACGAATGTGTTATGACCCCTCAGGCAGCCTTGTAACAGCAAATACTCACATGCTCCTGTTAGATTCCAGGTATCCACTGGAAATAAATTGGTATCCCAAGACAACCCACCCAACTGAATCACACATCAGAGATGAGCAGGTAGAAGTTCACTCCTGAATCTCCCTTGCTAGCCCTCTGACCGCTAGGCTGCTAGTCAATCTCAGGTCATTGGTGATGCCGGCATATCCAGTGTTTGTTTGTCAATGGACCATTGCTGTGATGGCAATATCTTTTTAAATAAGCAGATGGAATCGTTTGTCATATTCTCTGTATATATAAATATTATGCTGCCAAAGTAAATTATCTTCCTCAACACCTTAGCTAAATTGCACTTTGTAGTGTTACTGTATAGTAAAATCTTAACAGATATGAATAGTCCAAAATAAATATATGTGTCTGTCAAAATAAAACAAAAATAAAATAATTTTTACCTTCTATGTGACTGAATGTTTGTAATGTTTGAATTATAGTTTGCAATCAGTAATCTGTAGTTATTACTTTTATGGCAGTTTTCATTACATTTTACTTTTCACAAGTAATTAAAAATGTTCTCACTACAGACAAAAGTTGACCTTCTATTTATATATCTCAAGTGAGGAGTGCAAGTGTTTTGTAAAGGAGAGCAAATGTGGGCAATTCATGCTAAACTGTGTGTGTGTGTGTGTGTGTGTGTGTGTGTGTGTGTGTGTGTGTGTGTGTGTGTGTGTGTGTGTGTGTGTGTGTGTGTGTGTGCGTGTGAGTATGCGCGCGTGCGTGAGTCTGCGTGCATGTGTGTGTGAGTGTCCGTGTGTGTGTGTGTGTGTGTGTGTGTGTGTGTGTGTGTGTGTGTGTGTGTGTGTGTGTGTGTGTGTGTGTGTCAGTGTGTATAGACATTGTCAAGTTTGTTTTCTATTTGACTAAATCATCTAGTTGTCAGTTTTCACCTTGCACTCACTTCCTTATCAGGCACCTGAGCTGCAGAAATCTCTTGGTTGAGTCAGCCCTCCTCAACGACAGTTAACTTCCCATTCTTGTATGTTTCCCCCAAGGTTATTGTGCTTTGTATAAAATTGTAAACCAGGTGTCCTGAGCAATTACTTACCCCTGCCGATTGCACTATTTTTCCCTTCTCCTGGCACTATTCTCCACACTTTCTCCTTCCCTCCTTGCTCTCCTTCAAAATCCTATGTAGTCTTTTACCTCCTGTACTTATTGCAGTTATACTCTCTGGCTTCCCTGTACATTACCTCCCTTGTTCTTCCCATTAGCAGCCCTCGGTAATTTTCTCCTTTGACCTTGCTAGTTTTTACTTGTACCTTTTTATCATACTTATCCCTCTTGGCTTTACAGGTTGTTTTTTTTTTACACTGCAAGGTGATGGGTCTCAGCTCAGCCCACTCAATTTCGCCCTCACTGTACTTGGGCTTCACTCCGCTCCCCTACCCTTCCCCCACCCCCCATCCTCCCCCACTACATCTACATTTATTCGTAATCAAGATCACCTGACCTCTCACAATCATCTCCCACTATCCAATCCAAACACAATAACTCCCAAACCCCTCCCAAATTTTATTATCTCACCAAATCATACACTCTATCTCACTCAGTTCCCCTGCCCATACATAACTGAGCACCTTCTACTGGTTCTCTGTATTCTCCATTACTTCTCAGACTCATCTGACTCACTCTCAGATCATCTTAACCATTATACCTCCAATTTCAAATCAGCATCATCATGTCACACACCCACCCCTATCACTTTTCACTACTCTCATAGTAATAGCCACATTCTCCACCTGCCTTTCCATACGCTCCATTACTACCTCCTACCACTTTCTACCCACCAAGTTTAATAACTCAGTACCCCCCAAAGCACCCTATCCTGATCCATACCCCCAAACATATTATCATATCACCTGCCTTGTATAACCCATCCTTCATCGACCTTACCACCCATAAATACTATGTCACACAACCTAAGAAGCAACCAAGACTCAGTTTCAACTCCCTAATAGAACTATGCCTCAAAACTATTACCACTGTTGCAACACAGCTACTACTAGCAGGGGACATCCACCCCAACCCTGGTGCAACACCAGCTACAAGTAACTGTCAACCTCCATTTAACCATCAACCTGCAGACCTACTAATACTCAACTTAAACATCCACAGTATCATGAACAAAATAGTAGAACTCCATGCCACACTATCTTCTTATATAACCCCAACATTTTGCTCCTTACTGAGACCTGGCTTAAGCCACATGTTAAGGACAGCTTCGTAACTCCACCTGGATATAACATTCTTAGAGCTGACAGTATAGGCAAAAGAGGAGGCGGTGTTGCCCTCCTCTATAAAACAAACCTAAAATTCCATCTCTTACACAAAGAATCCCCAGCTTTCAATAATGCAGAAACTCTATTCACAAAACTCATTAATCAGCACAAGCATCTTAAAATACTTGGCATTTACCTACCCCCAGACAATAACCTGTCCACCCTAGAGTCAATACTCCACGGACCTTCCCACTCCCTCCCCCACGAAAGTATCTTGCTAGGTGATGTCAATATCGACTGGAATTCCATCTGCTCTCCCTCACCAATAAACCACCTTAATTTATACAACTTCACCCAGCTTATACCTACACCGACCCGTATTGACAAAACCTCAAAAAAAGAATCCATATTATACTGGATCCTCACAAACAACCCCAATACTGCTCATCAGTGTGGTACAATAGAAAACTCCCTAAGTGACTACAATCCAACTTTCTTTCTTCAACACAAACTCAAAACTAATAACTCTCTGTCTCTACTTCACACCCGCACCCAAAAAACCTTCCCCACTAACCAATTCTTGGGTGCCTTATATGCATGCAACTGGACTGCCATTAATATTCTTCTACTAAACCAGGCAGTTGAATACTTCAGCTCCACATTTCTAAACATCCTAAACCACCTAGGAATAAAGTCTGGAATACCTGGCATCATCTCAAAACCCCCACAACTAGGCAAACCTTCCTTGAACTTCATAACAAGGCAAAAAATTAGAAGTGACAAAGCAAAACTACTACCTTTCTCTACAAATGAAACACAGTTCCAACACTCAAAAATTTTGGGCAGCTGTGAACAATATCCTCCAACCCGGCTGAACTTCTACCTCCCCACCCAGTCTAGAAGGATCAAACTCTGATATAGCTTCCAATTTCAACAACTATTTTACCTCCTCTATACTTAAACTTATTAACAGTACTAATCCCACCGACCTACCACAATCCTCTAAGGACCAAAAATAAATACCCCCTTCTCACTCAAACCAGTCCCAACATCAACCATCCAAAAGCTGTTATCCAAACTCAAACCCACCACTTTCGCTGCCGACAATCTCCAGCTGACTACCTTCAGATTGCATCTCAGGCCATAGCGTACCCCATTTCTTTATCGATAAATAGATCCATCACTGAACACACTATTCCATCTTTCTGGAAACATCCTACATCATTCCTCTCCACAAAGGTGGCCTCTCTACCGACCTCTCTATCTATCGAACTATCGCAATCCTGTCACCCCTATCAAAGATTCTTGAAAGATGTGTCCACTACCAACTCCTTACCCACCTTCTCACCAATAACCTATTATCCAAAACTCAACATGGTTTTCAACAATCATGCACCACTGCCTTAATCAATTTCACCAACACCATAAAACACATAGAAATCAAGGCAGACTCATCTCTGACATCTTCATAGACCTATCCAAAGCATTCAATACAGTTCATAGGTTCATAGGTTCATAGGTTCATAGGTTCATACTAGGCTATCTGCCCGAGGGCATTTACAAGCCTAGCCCATAGTTTTGTGGCTTACGCCACCCCTTTAGTATGGGGAACTATACCCATTATTTTGCTGTGCCTCTGTTGAGCAGTGACACTGAGGTAATCCCTGGGGTATATCTGTGATCTCCCATCCATTGGTCAAGATTTCTCTTGAACAAGGCCAGCGAGGTGCTCTGCCTCACATATACCGGGATTTTATTCCACAGCATAGGAGTCTTTGGGTGATGAATCTATCCCTCCAGCACGCCCTATTAATAGCCGTGTCGAGGTTTAAGTCTCCGCCTTGTGGCTCTGACGGATCTAGATTTTTGAGGTGAAGCATATTCATCAAATCTGGGTTTGACATGGCCTTGTATGTTAGGCAAAGGTCACCTCTGAGCAAGCACTGAATAGAGCTGGAGTTCTTTCAGTCGGGCAGCATAGGACAGATGTTTGAGACCCTTTATCCTTTTGGTGAGGAACTTTTGTGGCCTCTCCAGCTGCTGCAAGTGTCGGGTCAGATACATTCGAATGGGGCATTGTACTCAATCATTGGTCTGATGAGTGATGAGTATAGGGAGACTATGACCTCCCTTGATCTAGATGAGAATCCCTTCATGATAAGGTGGGCAATGTAGAAGGTCTTCCTAACTACTTTAGCTACATGGGTGTTGAATGACAGACTACTATCAACCTGGGTCCCCAGGTCCCTGATAACTTCTTCTGTACTCAGTGGATTGCCACCTATTTGATAGCTAGGGGTAACCTTGTTTTTCCCGAAGGGTATGACTATGCATTTTGGCATTTAACTTTAGGCCATGGCTCTGGCACCAGTTATACGTTTCTGTGAGACCCTTCTGAAGGATATCTGTGTCAGATGTGTTTTCTACTATGGCGCCCAGTTTGCAGTCATCTGCAAACTTTGTCAGCCATAACCCTCCTGTGTTTGCTTGTACTTCGGAAAAGTAGATGCCAAACAAGAGTGGGCCCAGGACTGAGCCCTGTGGTACACCACTTGTGACAGGCTTTGAGTCTGACATGGCGCCAGCAACTCTGACCCTGTGGGTTCTGTCACTCAGCCAGTTTGCAACCCATCTTGTGATGTATGGGTTAACATTTAAGCTGATGAGTTTTTCAATGATACCCGAGTGGGGTATTGTATCAAAGGCCTTCGCCAGATCGAGGTAGGCTGTATGGACTGCCTTTCCTCATCAATGGCTTTGGTGACTGTTTCAAAAAGTCAACCAAGTTTAGAAGGCATGATCTGCCTTTGACAAAGCCAAACTGGGATGGATCCAAAGTCTGCAAATTCCCTATGTCTTTATTTATGAGGTCCATTATGATCCTCTCCATGGCTTTGCAGATAAGGCTTGTCAAGCTAATGGGCCGGTAATTTCCAGGGTCGGTGGAGGCACCGCCTTTGTGAAGTGGGACCACAGTTGCAGTGCGCCACCCCTGGGTGATCCAGAGGTAAGACTATGATTAAACAGCTGTCCTAGCTGTGGGTTTAATTCCTCGTTGAGTTCGTGGAGCACACAGCCGGGGACACCATCAGGTCCCATGGATGCTGTGTTTTTGCTTTGGAGAGAGCAGTTCTCACTTGGGCGTTGGAGATGTTTGGGGGCTGCAATCGCTTGGTATAGATATCTCTCCTTTGGGGAGGGGAGAAGTTTGCACTGAACCTGTCAGCCAGTATGTTGGCAATGTCTGTAGGATCAGTAATCTTCACATCATTTTGAACTAGTTCTGAGCATATCTGGGAGTTTCCTCCCAGGTTTCTAACATAGCTAAAGAAGGCCTTATGATTGTCTTTGAGTCTTTAGCTATTTTTCTCTCAAAATTTGCTTTGGATGATTTTATGAGAGCTCTTAGTTTTTACTTATAGTGATCAAGGGTGTCTTACCTTTTAAGGATTTTGCTCTATCTTGTAGTAGCTTCCTCCTTTTGTTGTAGAGTTTGTTTATGGCTGGGGTCCACCAGAGTGGACGCTTGCCTTTGGTACAAAGAGTCTTTGTTTTGCTTGGGATTGCCTTATCCATGCAGTCCTGCAGGTGCTGGTAGAAGGCATTTGTAAGTGATTCAGCGGCTTGAGTACTGTTTTCCGCTCGGGGCCTTAAAGGAGACCACACTAGTCTTTAGAAGTGTGAAGTCGGCTTCGAGAAGTTCTTTACTGTGGTCTTTTTATTTCAGGTGGGGTGGGATGAGGACCTCCAGCGAGATTAGTTTGTGATCTGATCTCACCAGTGAGGGGTATACTTCTGGTGTTGAACATTGTGCTCCCATGTTCGTGATGATGAGATCAAGTATGTTTTCTCCTCTTGTGGGGATGGTGACTAGTTGTTCCATGGCATTTGAGTTTATGAATTCCAGGAACTTTTGGGCTAGGTGTTTGGGCTTGAGTAGTGTTCCCAGTCTATATTAGGGTAATTGAAGTCACCTAGTATGATGGTGTTTGGTGATACATTTATCCCCTCTAGTGTTTTCAGGAAGGCCATGTGAGGTTCCTGAGTTTGTGAGGGTGGCCTGTAACATGCTACAATTTGCAGAGCAGTCTTGCCTATGGTTAATTGCACCTGGATGGTCTCCGATGCATCGTCGTTGCCACCAGTCTTGAGGTGTGGGTGTCTTTGATGAATATGGATACCCCTCCTTTCTTGGTATTGTCCGGATTTTGGGGAACGCATGATAAGAGGTAAAACCTGATAGTGCTGGGGTGCTCTCAGGAGCCTTGAACCAGGTTTCTGTCACTGCACAGACATCGATGTTCTCCATACTGAGAAGGGCCTCGGCATTTTGAGATTTAGACTTCTGGCATTGACCCGGATTGCCCTTAGCTTTTCTTCTTGTTTGTGTACTATGGTGGTAGCTTTAGAACTTGAGCCTTGCCTACAAAGGCACTATGGGGTGGCAAGAGCCTTTGCCAATATCCGAATCCCAGGGGTGACAGGTGCAAGCCGTCCCTTGAAGCAGCGTGGCTTGTGCAGCATATCATGCCAGGCAGACAGTCATTGCCCCCACTTTGAATGAGACAATAGGTTAGGCCAATTGTTTAAGCTGATCATCTTACCTCTGTATTGTGGCATCATTCTTGGTGAAGGTAGGATACTGCTCAAGGTCAGGGTCATACCTGCCTGGGCTACATAATCAGAGAGCTCCTCAATGTCTCTTTTCATGTAGTCCAAGGAGGTGCGTCTCAGGTCGCTTACACCAGCGTGGACAATGACTGAGTCATATTTGTACCTGCTGTTGAGAGACCTGAGTGCTTGCGTTATGTGGCGGATTCTAGCCCGACAGGCAGCTTACTGTGACCTTCTCCTTACTCAGTCTGGTGAGCGGACGCCAGTGTGTCTGACTATGGAGTCACCAATGACTAGTGTGTCTGGCATTGTGTTTGGCCTTAAGGGCTGTGACTGTTTGACACTCTGACTGTGAGGTCTATGTGTTGCAGGTGTTGTGTTCTGAGGTGGTGGTTGTTTGGGTGTCTGCTTTGGCGGCCTCTGCTGTTTTGGTAGATTTTTGATCAGAGCCGAGTATGTCTTTGTGTGTTTATGTGTATGATTTGAGGTTGTGATGGTACTATGTGAGACTGGGTCTATAGTGTGTGTGGTAACCTTCTCCTCCTGACTGGTCTTGCCAGTCCTATGTTGAGAGAGCTCAGCCTCCAGTTTGGCCGTATAGTTGCATCTCTCGCATGTATTTGTGTTTTGTGGGAGGAGGAGAGGGTTGTTCAGGTACATGAGGCAATTGTAACATTGCCTCAATATTCCCAGGTTCACCAGCTGAGCAGGAGAGGACACTAGCAACTGATCCCTCGACATGCTAGAAGGACTAGACAAAAAAACTTTAAAAGAGATTCCGGGGGACGTGAGTGACCGAGAAATGGGGGTTTGCCTTTTTGGGGTGCTATCTATAAGAGTGCCGTATCAAGGTAATAAGTACTGTAGGAGCAAGTGCTAGGTTTAACAGAGAGAGAAAAGTCTACTTGGAGTCAAGTAGAGATGATCTTTTTAGGTATTAGAGAAAGTGCTAGTAACAGGGATGCTTAAAGTTTCGCACAATAAACTCTTAACCCACCTCTCTGAGCTTAACATGGACAACTATACCCTGTTCTGGTTCAAAAGTTATCTAAATAATTGCCTTCAGTCACTTAAATGGCATGATTCCCTATCCCACCTCTCCCAGCATCACTAGGTGTTCCCCAGGGTTCCATTCATGGCCCCCATCTCTACAATATTTTTATAAACCAACTTCACTTAGCTAGCACAAAAGCCAAAATAGTTCAATACGCTGATGACACAACCCTAATCTGCTCTGCATCTAATCTCAAGCATCTCCAACAAAAAGCCCAGGAATCCTTCACAGAGATACAAAACTTGTTAAATAAATCACAACTGATACTGAACCTAAGCAAAACCCAACTCATACTATTCCACCCAACAAAGACTATTGACCAATCCACCTTCACTATATTCGCAGCAAACAGGACCCCCATCTCTCCAGTCCCAGAGGCCAAATTACTAGGGATTATAATTGACCAACAACTAAGATTCAGTAAATAAATATCCCTAACTATCTCCAAAGTGCACAAAAAGCTAGGACCCTATACCACTGCAAAAAGTACATTACTTCCAAATCTAGAGCTGCTATAGCCAGAACCCATCTCTTAGCTACCTTACTTTATGCATGTCCAGTACTAACAAATCTAAATAAGACCAACCTCAGCAAACTATCTACAAGTTACCACAAAATCACCAGACTTGCTAGCAATGCCAAATCTCATTCCCACCACTGTCAATCCCTACTTACTTTATATTGTCTTGGTCTCCCCAACCTATTACGCTTCCACCAAATCAACCTAGCACACCAAATACTATACTATCCAGAAAAAAACCTGCCCTATCTGGACTATTAAACTTCTATATTTCAAACAGACATTTACACTCCAGCAATAAAGCCCTGATAGAAAAAATCCCATGTAGAAATACCTCTGGGGAATCTCTCTTCCCTAATGAAGTTGCTAACACCTGGAATACTCTTCCTCCTGACATTAGACTAAAAATTAAAACACCCACTTTCAAATGAGTACTGAAAATGCACCTTTTCACCAACTGACTGTGCAACTGCAATGGCCCACCTTAAACCCTCACTACACAGCAGCAATACTGCTTCCTTATGCCTCCTATTATATTCTTAGTGATGTGCTCATCATTGCTCTGTCTCTCTAACTTCTTGTGAATGCTACTAAATTCTCATTGTAAATATGCAAATACATAATTATTATACTTATTTTCTTCTGTTGTTGCCTTACACTAACCACAATGTAATCTACTTGTCATGTATCTCCTGAGTTCTAATATCTCCTTTCAAACCTGTTATACCTTTGTGGTATGATGTTAACTGATTCTACATTCATAATCTCTGAAACTTGTTACTATTATCTCTAAATGCTGTAACTACTGTACTTATTGGAGCTTTTACCCTGGACGTCCACTGAAAATGGACATCAGCTCTCCAGTTGGATACTCCTCCTGGTAAACAAATGTCAAATAAATAAATAAAATTGTAAGCATGGGTGAACACTGTAGCTATAGCTGTAACACAGAGCTTCACTAAATATATATAAACTACCAGTTATACATTTTTCTCCACATCAGTTCTCCTCAGTAATTTTAAACTGTACCATAAGCAATGTAGTCTGAGCAACAGTTCAGTTCTTGAAAGGAACATAAACTCACAACTCTGATACCAGTGAGTAATGCATACCAGTTAACATGTTAGCAGATGGATCTCTAGTGCTGTGGCAACTATTAATGCCTTATGCTCATATTCCCTAGGTTCAGGCAATTGCAGGCATTTTTTAAAGGAAACTCAAAGGGGATGCACCCAGAGACTACAGAAATCCATGTGGCATAAGTACTAATCCATGGATTTTATTAGATTAATCTCATGTCACAAGTGTTCACTGGACTTACGGCTTGCTGAAAACACTCAGAGTTATCATTCTTTAAATTCATTCCATATGAACATGAAATCATAAGCGTTGCTGCAATAAATGTCTTGATATTTCAGATTATTATATTAGTGTCTATTAGGGTATGCTGTGGCTGTTCCGTTGAGAGAACTGCCTTTTGTACCCAAGCTGTAGAAGTGTTAATGATCACCAGAGAGCTGGAAATATCAACCCTAACTCACCAAGCAAAACCTGGAGCAAACAAAAAAGTAGTAGTCTTAGGGACTATTATATATTTTAGGGGTGCATGTGAAAGGATCATGTACATAAGGCAGGAGTGTGTGTGTGTGTGTGTGTGTGTGTGTGTGTGTGTGTGTGTGTGTGTGTGTGTGTGTGTGTGTGTGTGTGTGTGTGTGGGGGGGGGGGGTCCATCAGAAAACACTATGCTTTATAACATTCTGAAAGTAGTTTTCAAAATTTAAATTTCACTAAAGCGTGACACATTGAATTTTGCTTAGATAAAAAGCTCTACATGTATGTTTGTTTGTGTGTCTGTGTGTAATTGTGTGCTCATCCTCATGTGCACTTTCTTGATACTTTTATCTTTTTGCTTTAAAACTGATTTCATTTATTTCACTCTGTTAAAAGTCAGTATCATCATAGATAAGCTGCTCACTAATTCACAAAAGGAGGATTCTAGTAACTGGCTTTATGTAAAACTGCTATCATATAGCCATAACTGATATTCTGAAGGGTACAGAAAAGATTGTTGGATCCAACTAGTGGTGTACAGGTGTAGTTCAGTGGGGACATGTGTACTGAAAGTTGTTAGCTTCCCATTTTCTAAGTAAGAAAACAGTTTTAACACAATACACTTCATATCAAAGAACAGCTAATTACAAATGCAAGAAGGCTCCGGGTTAATACTTTTCTTTTGAAATATCATGTTTATTCAGCATAATACTTCTCTATAAAGTGTCAGGACGTCAGCTGACATAGTACAAAAACAAAAAGAAAGGATGAGACTGAGCATTTTGATAAACAGTAATTCTAAGAAAAGCAAGGAAGAAAACTTAACTTTTGTGTCAATTGTGCATTTAACCACCAACATATTAATTACTCAACAGCCACACAGATATAAGGAGAATGCTACTAAAAGAGTCTGTGTTTTGTGCCTCTTCAGGAATATTTCATTATGTTTTTTCTAACTGGATAAAAAGAGAGAATGCAACTACTGCAGTCTGTGTTTGTGCCTGTTGGGAATATTCATTTCACTGAGGTTTCTCTGACAAAGAAAATATTAACCTTATCACAGTATGTAACAGTGAAATGGGTGATGCAGTTTTTAAAAATGAAGTTTGGCTGCACAAGTAAAGTCACACCCTTGGATGTCTACATTCTTGGAATGGGACAGACAGCTTGGGAGCAATGTATCTTCATTATACACTCTGCCAAACCTGCAGTGATTTGTGTAAAGATGTGTGAACATATGTTAAGCTATCAACATGACAGCCAGTTACTTTTGGACAGTGCAAGCAGAAGACTTATTTTACTAAAGACTATTTCTATTTTGAGGTTTATCTGCAAATCTTTAGCAAGTTACAGACAAAAAGCATTTATAAATGTGATCTGTGTAATGCACAGGAAAGCAAAGTCTTGAGAAATAACATGGTCAGTCACCAGGTGCGTAGAAACTGTAATGGATAGTAAGCACTGAACATGGAGTCTTGTAGAGAAACAGGATCCCATTCTTGCAATGCTGGCACATGCACAGTCTGACCTAAGGTAAGAAAAATATCTTGGGTAATTTTTAGGGCATGAGGTGGGGAGGTAGGACAGATGACACTTGGGAGTTACAGTGTGACTACAAAGATGGCATGATGATGATGATGAAAAGAAGGAAAAGCACATGTACTATGTGCAGAGATAAAAACATAGTTATGTCACTGCCATAGGGCATCTCCACTTGCTCTTCTCAAATGCTTTTTCTTATTTTAACACAGTACTCAACCTACCTACCTTCCAACACTCCCTTTACTGGCTTCAGCTTCCTTCTGCATCTTGTGAGCTGTCTTCTATTGAATTCTCTGTCTTCCATTCAACATATTGGGTCTTTCCTTTTGTATTAAACTCCAGCAAATCAAATTTACAATTCTTTATATCTTCTTATAAGTTCATAGGTGTGTAACAGCTTATTGATCACAAGGGCCTCTCTAAGCCTAACCATGCTTCCCAAATCTCTGACAAGTTCTGGTACCCCTAAGTGTGAGCAGGGTGAGAGATGAAACATTTTCAAACTGTTATGTTTATCTTATGCAATGCTTCCCCTTTCCAAGACTACATTTCTTTTACTTGTCTTTAGTTTCTATTTTCTGCCATCCTTCTAATTTATAACTGCTAGACTGAGTGAAAATGGGTCAAGTTCGAAATCTAAATAAAAAAAAAATCTTTTTTTTTTGTTTTTGCAGGGGGGCAAGTCCCCCCTGCACCCCCAACCCTTCTGCTAATTAAATAAACCAACTCCAAGATCACACTACAGCAAGGAAAATGGTAAATATACCTTTCTGCACTGTACGGCGATCTCCATGTAAATGGTTCAAAGCTTGCAAACTTTGATCTTATGGTCTCAACCATAAGACATTTGAAGTTTTGAAACTGAAATTTAGAAGTAGACACATAAGATGCATACAGTACATTTCAGAGGATTCCTTTGCCCTGCTAAGCATTCTGTTTCTACATAATGGTATGCGTCCAGAATATGTGGTGTTTTTGTGCTTGTACCACTCCCAACCCAAATAAGAGCAGTGACCATTCCTAACATTTATCCTGTGCACTTACAACTGACAACTGCTTCCAAGCTGATCCAGAAAGAATGTAAGTTTCTCTTTTTTTTCCCCAACACATCCACTGGCACCACCTCAGTTTTTTTAAATTGAAGTGTTGTCATTTCAACATACTCCCTAGAATTTATGCAATCCAGTTTTCTTACATTCTAAAGTGTTATAGTTTTAGCATGCCCTACGATATACTTGTAGATCAAATTCCCTTTACTCAATAGATACAGAAGGCTTTTCCACTCAGTCACCTCTCTCTGTAATACAGGAAGTTCTCTAATTATGGCTTCGAGAATGAACTCTGCAAATCCGTGGATCTGTGATCTAATCAGTGATTTAATTTTATAAGTTTGACTGACGGTATTGTGAATTTCCCATTTATGTGCAATTTGTAAGCTGGGTTCTCCTATGACAGAAAAAACACTACATTTCCTAGTAGCCACTGTTTTATGGATTTATGGAGTCTTGTGTGAGAGAGATGGGTATAATATTGAGTTGTGCTGTTTGTGTGTGTGTGTGTGTGTGTGTGTGTGTGTGTGTGTGTGTGTGTGTGTGTGTGTGTGTGACAAAGAAAGAAAGAAAAAGAAAGAAAAAAAAAACGGAGAAGAAGGTATAAAAAGTGCACATACTGCTCAGTACAACCTTTACTACTGGTCTGTCTTTATGACTAATTTAGTAGCCAATCAGAATTCACAGGGTGAGAATATGTGATTTTTTGAGCATGGTCTGTCTATGCACAGAACTGCAGATCAGGAATAAAGTTCAAAAAGGCACTAGGCAAAAGTCATAAATATGAATTTATGAGTGGAGTGGTTTTATGAAAAACTGTTAGTAGGGTTATCAGGACCCCTGTGTCAGGGAGGATTTTCCGTAATCAATTAAAAATTACAGAGGGTCTCATGGCACAATATGGGATGATAAAAAGTAAAGAAAGGAGGAAAAGAACAGCATGGAATGAGCAATACAATTGAATAACACGTTTAGAAATAACAGGAAGGAAGGAGTACAAGTAATGAGGTATAGAAAACAAGAAAACGTACTAAAAACTGACAGCACTGATCCAAGAATGAGTGCTCAGCCCAGGAATGAAAACATGTTTATAGCTTCACAGGTAATTACTAGGCAGGAATGAAAACATGCTGATAGGCTCATAGGTGATTAATACAACCACAAGGGCCTTTTTAAGAATAGCCATGCATTGTACAATTCTGATATGTTCTGGTACCCTTGATAAGTTTAAGTTGGGGCTTGGGAAATGAAACACTTACACGCAGGAGCCTAGGAGATGAACCATTTACAGGTTCCCAGTGTCCAATAAACACATAGGTGCCAAACCAGGGATGAATTTCCTGTTCCCCATTCATTTGTCTAAGTTATACCTGAATTGGGTTAGGGAGGAACTCTGCTTCACATGAATGGGAAACCTGCTCCTTAAACAAGTCTCTGAGATACATATCTGTCTCTGCAGCAGGTGCAATTTATATCACAGGCAAGGTTTAAGTCTTTAGAATGGGTAGCCTTGGTGCTGCTTGTTTTGTGGATATGAAGGAGGTCCATCAGAGTGGGGTCTGAGGATGCACCATATGTCAGGCATAGATCTCCCCTCAATAGCTTACAGGAGACAGAATACAGGGATAAGGCCTTGAGGTAGTCTGCATAGGACATTTTACTTACATCCTGTATTCTTCTAGTGAGAAACTGCTGTGGACATTCCAACTGTTGGATATGCCTAGTTAGGTGCATACCAAAGGAGGCACTGTACTCAATGATAGATCTGATGAATGTCAAATATGGTAGAAAAATGACTTCCTTGGACCTAGATGCCATATCTTTGTTTATAAGTTGTGCAACATAGAATGATTTCCTCACTACTATAGACATGTGATGGTCAAAGGCTAGATTACTGACTATGTATGTCCCTAAGTCCCTGAATACTGAGTCAACTCTAAGGGTTGCGTTGTCAATATGATAGTTACCAGGGGTGGATGACTTCCCGAAGGCTACTGTTATGCATTTCTTGGCATTTAGTTTTAGTCCATGGCTCTAACACCTGTTGTTGGTCTGTGTCAACCCTTCCTGGGGAACATTTGTGTCAGTGTAGGATTCAATGACAGCTCTTAATTTACAATCATCTGCAAATTTAGTCAACCAGAGACCGTTGACATTGAATTTGACTTCAGAAAAGTAATTACCAAAAGGAGCGGTCCAAGGAATGATCCCTAAAAGACTCCATGTGTGACTAGCTTCTTTGTAGAGGTGGACTTCCCTACTCTAACTTCCTGGGTCCTGTCAGTGAGCTAGTAAGACTATCCACTGGGTGACATATAGGTTTGTACCTAACCTCTTGAGTTTGTCAGCAATGCCCAACTGGGGCATTGTGCCAAATGCGTTGGCCAGGTCAAGGTAGGTAGTGTGAACCATTTTACCCTCATCCATTGATCCCAGAAGTCCACCAGCTTGAGTAAGCCTAACCCACCCTTGACAAAACCAAACTGGGTTATGTCAAGTTGCTGGAGGTTTACTATATCACTATTTATCCTTTCCATGATAATTCTTTCCATGGCTTTGGATATAAGACTAGTGAGACTTAAAAGTCTGTAGTTTCCAGGTCTGTAGATGGCCGACCTTTGTGCAGAGGGATGACTGTTGCTGTTCTGTATTCATGATGCCTGAAACCTGTTTGGAGGCTACAGTTAAGTAGCAATTCTAAAGGGCCTGATAGGTCATGTTTTATGTTATTTAGAAGGCCATTGATGCAATGTTCTTGGCTTTAGAGAGAGCATTAAGGACCTGTTCCCTAGTGATAGAAGGGGGAGTTATTTTTGATGGTATTTCCTGTGGGAATGTTGAAGGGGAGAGAGGGGTAAAGTTGGAGCTGTATTCATCGGCCAGTAGGTTTGCTATATCTTCTGGCTTTTTTAATTTCTCCTGGCCTTTTGGGTTTCTAATATCATGATGGGAATGGACCCCACTCTTAAGTCAAAGTATGATTAAAGTTCATGAATTAGTATTTTTTCAATCTTTGATGTTAGCCAGAAGTTCTCTTTGCAGCACCTGCAATGTGTTCAGTAATGACTCCTTCTGCAGTTTGTATGGAGTTACATGCATCAGTAACATTTCGAAGTATGATTATAAATACTTTTTTTATAAGACCTGCTGATCATACTATTAATGGAACTGTCTGGGTACCTTTCTTCCATATTTCCCTTGTTTCTGATTGCAAATCCTACTACTATATCTGGTTTTCTCACATTTATTTTTGAACTATTGGTAATAGATGATCCCATGTGATATCAACTTCATAATTTTCTATAATGCTTTCTGGCTCACATTTCTAGTGTTTTCAGCTACTTCAGTATTATAATGTTTGCACAATCCTCAGTGCAACAGTCTTGCCACATTATTATGCCTTTCAGTATACAGTCCTTCTGCCATTAGTAAAACACAACCAGCAACAAGATGTGCAACTGTTTCCAATTCTGTTTTACAAAACCTACATTTGTCTGTTTCTCCAAGATGTTCAATGGACTTTGTAAATGAGCATGCACAAGTCCACTATCTTGGGCCAGCAATATTAACCTTTTGTCTTTTGGTTTAAATTCACCTCTCTTTAACCATTCCTGCATTTGATTCAGATCAACATTGGGTTGTCTCAAGGGTTTTCTATACTTGCAACTATATTTATACATTTTCCATGTTTCTTGCCTTCTCATCTGATCCTTTACCTTATATTATTTCTTTTGTTTTTTGGCACATTCAGTTGCCATCTGATTTTTATTTACTTCTGGTTTGATTTCCATTCCCGCTTGACGCCGATATGCTTCTGCTAAACAAAGCAGGGAAGTCATCTTAGACATTCTCCTCATGTTTCAAAGCTTTCACAGTGTTTGGCTTTTGTGAGGTCGGCAGATATGTATACAGTCCCACAACTGCAGATCTATGTGTGTAATCAATTTTGAGGAGGCCCATATCTCCTTCAGAATGGGGAATATATAATCTTGGTATGCACTGTTTTTTATAAATCATTTGGTGAGCATGAGGCATCCTTCTTGTTTTCCTGTCTAATCTATCCAACACATTTTGGGGCCAGTCAGTCACTCCAAAACTGTAAGTTAGGACAGGAAGAGCAAATTGGTTTATAGCTTGAACTTTGCTTCTCGATGTCAACTCTGTTTTTAAAATGAATTTAAGTCTTCTAAAATATTCCTTACTAAGTTTTGTTCACACTTGTTCATGTTTTATTGTTGATCCTTCATCAATTCCCAAATATTTATACATTCTCACTTGCTCAAGTTCCTTTACATCACATTTCTGTTCCAGACTGATGTTTTCTTGGTGCTGCAGCTTTCCTGCTTTAAAGGTTGCTTTTGTACATTTATCAAAACCAAATGGCATTCTTAAATTATTTGAAAAAGTTTTGACCACTTGCATTTGTGTTTTCAGTTCCCCATCTGATGAACTATACAGTTTTAAATCATCCACAAAAAAGATGAGAGGTCTTTACACTTTGTTGTTTTCTGGGAGCCAAATTGTAGCCATGACCTAATCTGTTAAGTAGATAAGTTAATGGATTAAGGGCAAAACAAAATAGCAGTGGTGACAGAGAGTCTCCCTGGAATGTCCTCCTTTGAATTTTTATCCATGGAATAATACATTTTCCTTTATCATGGCTTAATTGCAAAGTGATTTGCCACTGTTTCATGGTCATTGTAATGTAATCAATCAGTATAGGGTGTATCTTATGCATTTTCAAGTACTCTTTTACCAATAAATGGGGGATACTGTTAAATGCTTTTTTATCGTCTATCCATGCCATACTTAGATTCTTCCCCTTTTTACAATTCTCCATTATAACTTTAAGAACAAGTGATCCTTTGTTCCATATGACCTGCATTTATAACCCTTTTGTTCTATTGCTACGATTGAGTTTTTTTCTAAATGACTATAAATTCTGTCAGCATCTATTTCAGTGTATAGTTTATATGTTGTTGGAAGGCAAGTTATTGGTCTATAGTTTTTAGAATAGCTTGCAGGCTTGCTCTTAAGTAGGAATACTGTTTTTCCTATTGTTAACCAGACTGGTGTCTGGTCAGAGTATGCATATAAATAGTTCTTACTCATGGCTAAATCTTCATGTAAACATGTTAATACTTTTAGCCAGACGTTAGGTACTGCCTCTGGGCCTGGGTGTTTCCAATAAGGAGCTTTTCTTAACTGTGTTTGAAGCTCTCACTGGCTGTTAACTTCATCACATTTCATATACTGTACATTTGAACTTCTTATTCTTTATTCTACTTTTTCTATCCATTTAGCATCGTTGTTAGGTTCTAAAGGCTCTTCATAAATATTTCTCCAAAAAGTATCTATTTCTTTTTCTTTGGTGGTGCTTCAGTTCATTTTGCCTTGTTTCCCAATTCTCTATAAAACGTTTTTTGGTTTATCAGTAAGTTGCTTGTTTTGTACTTTTCCTTTATATTTATCTACATATCTTCTAAGTTTTTCTACTGTGCTGATATTTTTAGTTTATTATTTGCAATAGTGGACGATTGATCCTGATCTATTCTGGTATTGCACATTGCTCTTATCACGTCCCTCTTTCTCATCACTTTTGTTGATCTATTCCCTCTTCTTTACTCTTCTAACTGTGACACTTCTTGTCTTAATAGCTTTATAGTTTTCTCTGTTCGACACTTCCATGATGGCATTCAATTTCTCCCCTTCCTTTCCCTTACTAACCTTTGTTTTTGTGATAAGACTTTATCTGTTATTAATTTAGCTGCACATTAATATATCTGATTTACTTCTGTTATATCAGATACATCTCTATGGACAGTCCTAATTGCTGTGTTCATTCGTTTTATCAAACTTCTAATCTTCTGGGTTGTATTGACTTTCTGTAGTCTATTTCTTTCGTTGATCTTAATATGTCTGTCCATTTCTATTAAATCAAGCAACTCTTCTCTTAGATCATTTTCTTTTACACAGAGGACACATTCTTTGCTCTCCATGTCTTGCTGGTATTCCATAAAACGTTCCAGAGCATCTTCCTGTGCCACATTCTCTTCAGTTTCATCCTGTGTCATCCATTGCGCTTTCATATGGGAGCTTACTGGCCTATCACTCTGCAACACTGACTGCATCAGAGCTGCCACAGTTTCCTGTTCCTTCTCTTGCTGTGCAACTTTCAACTGAATGTTCTGGTTTCCTGTGAAAGGCTCCAAACTATCTTCATATGGCAACTGAAAGATGTTTCCTGCACCACTGATGTCTTTTTAATTTGGGGATCCATTGATCTATCCTGATGTGATGTTATCTGAGTTACATTTTCTACAATAAATCCTTCACTTACAGGTAATCCATGACCTCAGTTTCTATTGTTTTAATTTCTCCATTACTGATCCTCTTTTCTACTTTTCCTGTTTTCTTATTTTTGTACTGTAAAATTTTCCATGTCCAGATGCCTTTGCCTGTATTTCTCTTCAAATATCTTTGGTGCTGCTCTTTTTGTATTGATTAGTTTTGATTTCTCCTTTGCATAAATATTGCACCATATTAAATTTCTTTTTCTTCCTCATGTCCATATTTCTTCTTCAGATGTTTCCTACTCCTCCAGTTTCTCCTTACTTGGGGTACTCATTGTTCCATCATGCTGTGATGTAACCTGTGTTAGACTTTCTGCACATAAACCCTTCACTTCACAAGTATTCCATAACATCATTTATTTTTTCAACTTCCTCTTTACTAATTTTCTGTTCTACATTCCCTCTTTGTGATCTTATTTTTTTATTGAGAATTTTTCCATATCTGGATGCCTTTGCCTCTATTTTTCTTTGAATATCTTTGGGGCTGCCTTTTTGTGTTGATTAATTTAACTTTCTCCTTTGTATACATATTGTACCATAACAGGTCTCTCTTTCTTTCCTATGTCCATATTTCTTTTTTATACATTTCAAAAGTCTCTAGGTTTTGTTCTTTATATTTTCTCACTTCCTCAATTGCTTCTTTTTCCAAACAGCCCAAGGTTTCTTGGTATATATAATGTTTTTTCAAAAATCTGCTCTATTAATGGAACACACATTTTAATTTGAAGCTTTTGACAGTTTTTCTTGTGGAAGTATTTTTCTTTTCTCTAATTTCTCTCTTAATAGTTTTGTATATCTTCTGTCTGGAATTCTGGGAGTCTTGCATAATAGTAACAGTACATAATTTCTTTCTTATTCTCAATAGTCAACTCTATCATCATTATGGCTCTTTTTTTTGGCCTATCAGTTTTTTGTGATGTTTGTGGACTGCTATTTCCTTCTGCAATGGGGGGGGGGGGTATCCTTACCCTGAGCTTGGCCTAGTTCTTAGTAGGAATGTTTCTGAGTCTTGAGAATTCTACACTGTCATTTTTTTCCAGTTCTGGCACCAGTGTGCCTACCAGGATTGGGCACTTTTTTATCCTGGCTCTTGTGCACTCAGCTATTTTTTTTTATTTTTAACCTACTTTTGTCCATGATATATGCTATATGAAATACAGTTTATATATGAGAGTCATCTTGGTGAGATTTTGTGAAAAACAGAGTCCACCTCCAGAAGGTACTCACCAAGACTTGAGGATGAATTCAGTTCCAGCAATGCTACTCTCCTTTGCTTGCTGACTTATCATCCCTCCATTCAGACTCCAATCATCTCTCCATATGGACCCCTATCATCTCTCCATATGGACCCCTATCATCTCTCCATATGGACCCCTATCATCTCTCCATTTGGGCTCCATATCATCTCTCCATTTGGACCACTATCATCTCTCCATTCGGACCCCTATCATCTGTCCATTCGGGCACAGGCTCAGTATAGGTGGCCATACCTCTCAACCTCTCAGCACAAGAAATCTGGACAAAGGCAGAAATAATGGGGGGTAAAGACCCAAACATAGAGACAGAGTTTAAAAATTGCTCCTATAAACTTAGAAAGTGAATAGAATTACAGATTTTGAATTATGCATTTTCTGAAGGATCTTAAGTCTGAAACTCAAATGTCTGTAATTATTTATTATTATTTAGTGACTTCAAATATCAAGAGTGGCCACGGTGGTGCAGTGGTTAGCTTAGCATTGCTACCTCTCAGCAAGAGGTTCTCTGGTTCAATCCTCAGCTGAGGTGCCTTTTGTGCGGAGTCTGCATGTCCTCCCTGTGGTTGTGTGGGTTTCCTCTGTGTGCTCTGGTTTCCTCCCACATCCCAAAGACATGCTATAGGTGGATTGGACACTCTAAATTGGCCCTAGATGTGTGTGCATGTGTGTGCCTTCTGTGGAAGGTTGGGTGCTGGGCTGGTAATTTGACCCGTAAAACTCCACTGCCAATCCTGAGCGGACAGGTGATCCTCTGTGGTGACCCCTAACCGGGAAAAGCCAAAAGAAGAAGTGACTTCAAATCTCAACAATTTTCTAGAAAAACACAAATGTTATGAGGAAAAGACCCCAGCTATGATGCAAAAATCTGGACATTTCATAAAAATCTGGGCAGATGAGATGTATGTAGGTGTCTCCATTTACAATTAGCTCTGCACACAATTGTATATTGCTTTTGAGGTTGCAGACACAGCCAAAAAATGCCTTGTGGTTTTCCTCAATCTGGGAGGCCAAATTTACCTCACATTTGGCATTGGTAGACTTTATTTGTCCTCTGAGTTGCTTATTTAGTCTGAAGAGAGTGCTTTTATCCTTCTGGGTGCTGCACCGCCTAATTTTAGCCATAATTTTCTTCTTTCTGTTATATGGCTTACTGATTTTGTGATTCCACCAAGGTAACTTGTTTATTGAGTTAGTTTTGTACTTCTTCTTGGCAGGTACAGCTGCCTCTATGCAGCTATTAACATGCTTGTGTAGTGTTTCTGTGAACAGTTCTCCATATACAGCAGTGTTCTCAGGGTTTATGGTGGCTTAAAATTTGCCAGGTTATCACTTAATAGCAGAACATTAGCCCTAGGGTAGTTCCTGAATATTACAGGGTTAGCTGGGGGGTCCATGTTTAATTTTTACTTCAAAGGAGACCAATTTGTGGTCTGACCTTACCAGGGTAGACATTACATTAGTGGTTATGCATCACTCTCCCTTATTAGTGAGGACCAGATCCAGTATGATTGCACCCCTGGTTGGTGTATTGATAATCTCGTGCAGGGAGTTTGTGTTTACAAAATCCAGGAATCTATATGCCTGTATGTTGGGTGTCATATGGGATTCCCAGTTAACAGTGGGGTAATTAAAGTCACCCATGAATATGGTATTGGGTTGGTCGAATGTTTGCAATAAGTTTAAATACATAGTATGGGCTTCCTGGGTAACAGAGATGGACCTATAGCTTGTAAAAAAGTGGTACTGGATTTTGCCTATGGTGATTTGTACATGTTAACAGCCACTGATACAGTGTGTGCTTGGCATCTCCTGTGCTTAGGGGTCAGAACATTTATTTGGCTCCTTACTGAAATGTTGGCACTTGAAATGCTGAGTGCAAAAAGCTGAAAAGGTAAGGTCAAAAACAAAAGAGAAGAATAAATTTTGAAAATTGCTCTTCTCCTTTAAACTTCTTTTTGCAGGGGGCAAGCCCCCCATACCCCATAAACTTATGTATATCAACTCAGAGATCTCCATAACTTGGAAAAAAAGGAATATTCTGAGAAATAACATCTCAGACTTAATATATGTAAGTCTGTTCTTCGGCCATTCTGGCTCCATATTTTGGGACTCTCTAGTGGATCACAGCATTTCACATGGTTACCTATTTATTTATATACATTACTTCTGTTGATGTTACTGCATAAATATGTCATATTGCATTTAGTCATGCTGTACTGTAACTTCTGGAGTGGTGTTTGCTAATATCCATCCCTATTACAGTGCTACTGATGATGCATCCACCTTCATATTAGTGATGTTGTGAAAGTAGGATGCTTGCTGTCTGCATCTGGTTCAGTACATCATGACATCGATGTTGTCCATCTATAGTCAGGTGATTGCTGCTTTATATTACTACTGATCAGAAAGATGCTGGGAATAAAGTTCCTTGAAGGTGTTTCTGCATTTCTCCCTGCCCTCAGCACTTTTCTTTCACTCAAGACTGTCACATGAGTTTCAATTACAACAGTTTTAGGCCATGACTCCTTAGCTGGTATATACACATTCTTCTATTATTCTTTTGCACATGTTACAATGTACTAAATGCTACTTCTGAGGAAGTTGAGGGAAAGAATTTATAATTATACCATTACACCTTTTGAGAACTATTTTTATGATTGACACATGTGGCACAATGTTATTTTGAAATACTATCACTCATCTAGGCCTCACTACCTTATAGTGCTGTTACATCCCCTAGTGATTCATTCCAGACATTTTTTTTTTCTGGCAGAACCTGTTCAGACCTTAGCTCAGAGATCAAGCAGAGGTCACGTCTGAGTAATCTATATGAAACAAGAACATATTCACTGTTTCTGAACCTTTCTGAATAGTTACATTTTTTTCTAGGCCTATGATTTTCTTAGTAACAAATCATATCTTTTCAATCTGTTTCAGGTGGCTTGACTTAAAACTAAAAATATATAATGTTTTATTCAAAGCTGTTTTAGATAATTGGGACACTGTTGCAAAATTCTCTCCCTCAAATAACTAGCCATGACCTCTGAATTAGAAGAAATACTAGATACAGAATCCTGGATGCAATGTTCTGATTTTGGCAGATACAAATTACTGAATGTCTAAAATGCCATCTGCCATTGTCCCTAGACCTTTAATGATGGTGATGTCATTTTTTATCATTTACCATTTATTTTGTGATCATAATAGGCTCATAGGTTCATAGGTAGGTACTAGGCTATCTCCCGAGGGCATTTACAAGCCTAGCCAAAGTGTGTCAGCATTCGCCGCCCCATTGATTAATTAACTGTGCCTCTGTCAAGAAGAGCCAATGAAGTGATCCCAGGAGTGTATTTTCTGTTACCCATCTACTCATCAATGTTTCTCTTGAAGAGTGTTAGTGAGGGACTCTGCCTAATGTAGTTAGGAATTTTGTTCCAAAGCATGGGGAGTCTCTGTGACAGGAATCTATCCCTCCAGTATGTTCGATTTAGTGTTGTGGCGAGGTTTAGCTCACTAGAATGAGTGGCTCGCAGTGACTTGGATTTCTTTAGATGGAGCATCTCCATCAGTTCTGAGTTGGACATGGCTTTGTAAGTCAGGCAGAGATCATCTCTGAGTAAACAATATGCCACTGTGTACAGCTGGAGTTTTTCCAGTTGGGCTGCATAGGACATATGTTTGAGACCAGTAATCCTCTTGGTGAGGTACTTTTGTGGTCTTTCCAGTTGTTGGAAGTGTCTTGTGAGGTATATCCCAAACGGGGCATTGTACTCTATGATGGGTCTGATGAGTGACGACTAGAGGGGCACTATAACCTCTTTATTTCTAGATGTGAACCCTTTAGTAATCAGATGGGCTACATAGAAAGATTTCCTAACTACTTTGGCAATATGATTGTCAAAGGAGAGATTACTATCTACCTTGGTCCCCAGATCTCTTATTACCTCTTCTGTATTAAGGGCGCTGCCACCTATGTGGTAATTCATGGGTGTTTTGTTTTTCCCAAATGGGATGACAATGCATTTTTTGGCATTTAGCTTGAGACCATGACTTTGACACCAGGTGTCCGTCTCAGTAAGGCCCTTTTGGAGAATGTCTGTGTCAGCCAGAGAGTCAATTATAGCTCCCAGTTTGCAGTCAAAGGCAAACTTGGTTAGCCATAGTCCTCCTGTGTTTGCCTGTATTTCTGAGAAGTATATGCCAAACAGTAGGGGTCCCAGGACCGAGCCTTGTGGGACACCACTAGTGACTGGTTTAGAGTCAGACCTAGAGCCCGCTATTCTTACCAGATGAGTTCTGTCTGTAAGCCAGTTGGCAACCCACCTCGTGACGTAAGGATTTATGTTCAGGCTGGCGATTTTTTCTATAATTCCCGAGTGGAGAATGGTGTCAAAAGCCTTGGCGAGGTCAAGTTAGGCTGTGTGAACTACCTTCCCCTCATCTATGGCCTTGGTGATTGTCTCGAAAAAGTCAACTAAGTTTAGTAGGCATGATCTGCCCTTAACAAAGCCGAACTGGGTCAGGTCAAGTGTTTGGAGGTTCCCAATGTCTTTGTTAATGAGTTCCATGATGATGCACTCCATAGCCTTGTAGACCAGGCTAGTCAGGCTTATGGGGTGATAGTTACCAGGGTCAGTTGTGGCCCCTCCTTTGTGGAGAGGAATAACTGCTGCTGTTCGCCATTCTATGGGCACATAGCCTGTGGAGAGGCTGAGGTTGAACAGTGTGCTTAGGTAGGGGGGTTAGTTCGTTCTGTAGTTCATGTAAGATGCAGCCTGGGACACCATCTGACCCCATTGACACTGTGCTTTTGGCTTTTGAAAGGGCTGTTTTCACCTGTGCGTCTGTGATTTCTGGGACAATACACTTTTCCGGTATTGTTGTGGGCCTTTTGGGGGTGAGAGGGGGGTGAAGTTTGCACTGAATCTATCTGCCAGTATGTTGGCAATATCAGTGGGTTCAGTATATTTTGTGCTATTTTGCACTAGCTCAGAGCATATCTGCAAGTTGCCACTTAGATTCTTGACATAGCTAAAGAAGGCTTTGTGGTTATCTTGTGAATCATTGGCTATTTTTCTTTCGAAGTTAGTCATGGAGGATTTTATGATGGACCTTAGTTTCTTACTGACACTGATCAGGGATGTCTTTCCTTCTTGGGATTTGCTTTTATTCTAAACTAGTTTCCTCCTTCTATTGTATAGCCTGTTTATGGCAAGGGTCCACCAGACTGGTTTCCTTCCCTTAGGGGAGTGAGTCTTGGTTTTGCTAGGGATGGCATGATCCATGCTTCCTTGTAGGTGCTCATAGAGTGCATTTGTAAAGGTTTCTGCATCTTGGGCAGTGTTATCCTTTAGTGTGGGGGCTGCAAAACTTACCACCTCTGTCTTAAGTAAGGTGAAGTTTGCTTTAGAAAAGTTTTTTACTGTGTTTTTTTTAGTTGGGGGTGGTGGTGGGGTTTGGATATCCAGAGTAATTAGTTTATGGTCTCATCTAACCAGTGATGGGTTGACCTCTGGTGTGGAACACCTGCAGCCCATGTTGGTGATGTCCAGGTCCAATATGTTTTCACCTCTGGTAGGGGAGTTTACCAGCTGATCCAGGGCATTTGAGTTGATAAATTCCAGGAAGCGCTGGACCTGGGAGTTTGTACTTGAGTAGTTTTCCCAGTTAATGGTAGGGTAATTAAAATCGCCCAATATCAGGGTGTTCGGTAGGATTGTCATGTTTTCCAGTGTCTCCAGAAAGGCGGAGTGGTGGTCCTGGGTCATGGAGGGTGATCTGTAGCAGGCCACAATTTGCATTGCAGATTTGCCTGATGTTAGTTGCACATGGATGATCTCAGAGGTATCATGCTGTGCCACTAACCTGGAGGTGTAGGTATCCTTGATAAATATGGATACACCCCTCCTCCTTTTGTGTTTCGGTCCATGTTCTGTGGCCAAAATATGTGGTCTGAGTTGTAGCCCGGTAGTGCTGGGGTGCTCTGTGGAGCCTTGAACCAGGTTTCAGTTACTGCACAGATGTTGACATTCTCCATACTGAGGAGTGCTTCGAGTGCATGCATTTTGAGATTTAAACTCCTGGCATTGAGTAGCACAACCCTCATTTTTTTATTTGTGCTGTTTACGGAGGTGGGTTTGACTTTTGAGCCTTGCCTAAAAAAAGGCAGTATGGGGGTAGCAAGAGCCTTGGCCAGTTTTCGAAAGCCTAGGGGTGACAGGTGCAAGCCGTCTCTTGTGAAGCAACGTGGCCTGTCGAGCATGTCATCCCAGGCTGACAGACACTGGATCCCCTTTGAATGACACCAGAAGCTTATCCAGTTGTTGAAATTGATCATTTTTTCTTTATACTGCGGTATCATTCTTGGTGAGGGCAGGATGCTACTCAAGGTCAGGGTGATACCCACCTGGGCTACATGATCAGAGAGCTCTTCCATGTCTCTTTTCATGTAGTCCAGGGAGGTACGTCTCAGGTCATTCACACCAACATGAACAATGACAGAGTCATATTTGTACTTGTTCTGGAGTGACCTGAGTGCTTGTGTTATGTGGCGGATTCTGGCTCACGACAGGCAGCTAACGGTAACCTTCTCCTTGTCCAGCCTAGTGAGTGGGACATCAGTGTGCCTGACTATAGAGTTGACTATTACTAGTGTGTTAGGTATGTTATTTCACCTTAAGGGCTGTGATTGTGCGGCACACTGATTTTGTGTTTTATGTGTTGTCTGGTTTGTGACGAGAGGTGCAGCTTTTTTGGGTGTCTGCTTTGGAGGTCTGTGATGCTTTTGCAGGTTTTTATTTGGAGTCTCAGAGTATGATTTTGTGTATTTATGTGTATTTTTGCCAGTGCTGGTTTAGTATGTCTATGTGAGGCTGGAGGTGTGGTGCAAGTGTTAACCTTCGCCACATGACTGCTTGTTCCAGTCTTGGATGGAGAGAGCTTAGCCTCCAATTTAGCTATATAATTGCATCTCTCGCATATGTTAATGTTTTGTGGTAGGAGGAGAGGGTTGTCTGTGTACATGAGGCAGTTGCAACATGCCTCAGGATACCCAGGTTCATCAGCTGGACTGGAGAGTATACCTGAAATTGCCCTTTGGTCATGTCTGAATAGTAGGGTGAGCTGCTTAGTCACTTGGTTGGTGAGGGGTGAATAATGAGCCTTGCCCTGCTGGGCAATCAAGTGTCAACATATATTAGTGCTTGCTATTAGGTCTGAGCAAGTGCTGGACTGTAGGATGCTTTTTAAGTGCTTAGGTTGAGAGTTAGACTACTTTCAAGGGAAAAACTGAAGAGGAGACTTGGTGGAGCCAGGATAAATTTAGCCCTAGCTAGCCAGCGCTGCCCGGACGTGCAAAACCATGCAAATGCAGTTTTTACAGCAGGGAAATAAAAGAGATAGAAATTAGCCCAAAATGGCCCACAAACTACTAACCTCTGGGCTGGAACCACTCCTCCAGGGACAGATGGCTGCTCAAAGCTCCCTCTCTCACAGGTGAACAGAGAAACCTCCCTCTATCCAAGTAAGGTATGGGCAACTCAGAAAATTGTAACAGCCCTGAATTCAGCACTAGCCTGAAAACTGGAGTATACTAGCTTAGAAAGGTGGGAAACAAGGAAAAAAAATTAAAAGATAAGGCAAAAACAGTAAAAATACACTTAAAACAGCTTTAAATGACTACAGACAGCAAAAATACACTTAAAACAGCTTTAGATGACTACAAGCAATCAGAAAAAGCTTTTAAACAAATTACCCAATTAACCAGTAAAAAAATCTCAAAACTGAGCCCTGTTCCTGTAGTCTTCAATCAGACAAGTTCTAACTGCACACTCCTGCTACTGGGGTGCAGGGGAACCTTCATCAAAAAAGAAGGCCTGGATTAGTACTCAAGTTATACAAACAAAGCTAGATTCAGCAGGCCTGGATCTAGTCTATGCTACAGCAAACAAGGCGCACCAATTTCAGTAAGAAACAGTTCAAATATACAGGCACTATAAGCCTTTAACCAGAAATTCCCAGCTCAGAAGGGCAGAGTCCAGCCTCTCCTCCCACAAGAGTGCAGACCATGAACCTTCTTAATGTAAAATAACTGGCCTGAAGCCCAAGTGCTTAAACCAGAACTAATACACTTTCAGAATAACAGACACTGAGCCCTCAATCAGCAGTTCCCAACTTAGAAGGATGTAAGCTGCCTGTCCTGCCACAACAGTGCAGACCACAAACCTCCTTAATGTAAAACAACTGGTCTGAAGCCCAAGTGCTTAAACCAAAAGGCTTAGAATGATAGCTACACTTTAATTAGGTTACTACCAAGCAGTGATAAATACAATTGAATACTTTTAAGAAGGCCTGGATTAGTGCTCAAGTTATGCAAACAAAACCAGATTCAGCATGCCTGGATCTAGTCTATGCTGCAGCAAACAAGGCACACCAATTTCAGTAAGAAATAGTTAAAATATGCAGACACTATAAGCCTTTAACCAGAAATTCCCAGCTCAGAAGGGCAGAGTCCAGCATCTCATCCCACTAGAGTGCAGACCACAAACCTTCTTAATGTAAAATAACTGGCCTGAAGCCCAAGTACTTAAACCAGAACTAATACACTTTTAGAATAACAGACACTGAGCCTTCAATCAGCAATTCCCAACTTAGAAGGATGTAAGCTACCTGTCCTGCTACAACAGTGCAGACCACAGACCTTCTTAATGTAAAACAACTGGTCTGAAGCCCAAGTGCTTAAACCAAAAGGCTTAGAATGATAGCTACACCAAGCAGTAAAAAATACAATTGAGTACTTTTAAGATGACGCAAAAGCAAAATAAAGTAGGAAGAAACACAAATACAGTAAAAGCAGATGAAAAAAGTGCAATTTTTTTTTTGAGTGAGCAAATGAGATGGGCCCAAGAGGAGTATCCAAATGCAAATTTACAAGAGGGGTGGGCAGTTTCAAAGCCACCAAGATTAACACCAAAACAAAAGCAGGGAGGGTGGGTGCGGAACTAACTGAAAAAACAGAGCCACAGCTTCCAGCTAGATAGTATTCAATGCAACACAGGTAAATCAATTTAAATGCTGTGTTATTTGAAAAAAGTGCAGATAAAGCTTTACTTAAATTCACATATACGTCCAGTTGATTTGATTTCATGTAGGTCTTAGCAAGCCAAAGCTCAGAATTTAAGCAGAAAATAATTTAAAATGTACCACTTATATAAGGCAGGAACCGAATAACAATGAAGTAAACTACCCCCACTTATCACTGGCTATTCAAGAATTCTAACAAGCAATAACTGAAAAAACAGAGCCACAACTTCCAGCTAGATAGTATTCAATGCAACACAAATAAATCAGTTTAAATGCTGTATTATTTGAAAACAGTGCAGATAAAGATTTACTTAAATTCACTTTCTAGCATTAATTAGTGATAATTATTATGACATAAGGTGTGTAAGTGAACTATCACAAAGAAATTCTTCATGTTTTTATTAAAATGCTTATGTTACCCAGTCAGCTGCACATTTGGTTATATAGAGCATAGCTTTCACATTTATATGCAAGAATAATATTCCAAAATGAAATGGCCATATATGCAGCCCCATGGGATGTCACTAGTAACACCCTTTGGGATGGACAGGTAACCTCACCTTCCCTTTGTGCATCTTGTTGCTTAGGATGTGTTTTACCCTTTGAATTAGATATGAATTTGATTTTAATGACTTAATCTCCCAGTTATTGCTTTATTTGTATTGCTGTTAAATGCTTTAGTAAGATTTAATGATTTATTTAGTATTCACAATCAAACTCATTTAAATATGTAACATTTTTATCAGTAATGCAATAAAATCATAGAGTAGAGGTTATAATATCCATCCCAATACCATATTCATGGGTGACTTTAATTACCCCCACAATTAACTCTGAATCATATACAACACCAGACATGCCAGCACAGAGATGCCTGGATTTCATAAATATAAACTCCTCGGACGAGATTGTCAATATGTCAACAAGGGGTACAAACATACTGTATGTGGTCCTCCCTAATTTGGGAGAGTGCTATACATCCCCTCATGGCATTCTTTAGCTATGCTCACAACTTCAAAGGCAATACATAATTGTGAGCAGAGCTCATTGGTAATGGAGTTACCTCTCCTAAGCCAGAAGATATTGCAAACCTACTGCCAGACACATTCATCTCTAACTTTATCCTTCTCTCCCTCAGCTTCCCCTCACTAAATAACATCAAATAATAACTCCCCCAACTATCACTAGGGAACAGGTCCTCACTGCTCTCTCTGAAGCCAAAAACACTGCATTGATGGACCCCGACAATATCCCAGACTGCCTTCTAAATAGCATGAAACATGATCTATCTGGCCTTCTGGAAACACTATTTAAACTTCGTCTTCAAACAGGCTTTGTGCCTCATGAATAGAGAATAGGAACATCATCCCTCTGCACTAAGGTGGATCTATAGACCTGGAAACTACCAACTCATAAGTCTCACTTGTCTCATAAGTAAAGCCCTGGAAAGAATTATCATGGAAATTATCAATAATGAAACAAAAAACTTCCAGATACTGAATCAAATCAGGTCATGCCTACTCAAGCTAGTGGACTTCTTTGAGAAGGAAACCAAGGCAATGGACAAGGGCAAAATGGTTCACACTGCCTACCTTGACCTGGTCACATCATTTGACACAGTACCTCACTTGGACATTGTTGACAAACTCAGGAGGTTAGGTACAAAATCTTATGTCACCTAGCAGATAGCCAACTGGGTAACAAACAGAACTGTGGAAGTTTGAAATGGGGAGCCCACCTCTGTACAGCCCTGTGGCTGCTCCTTTTTTGCCATTTACCTCTCTGAATTCAAGATTAACATCAAGGGCCTCTGGCAGTGGAAATTTGCAGGAAATTGCAAATTAGGAACAAACAATAGAGTCCCCACCAACATTAATGTTCTCCACCAACACTAATGTTCTCCAGGAACATCTGACACAGACAAAAAACTAGAGTCAAAGCCATGGACTAGACCTAAATGCCAAGAAATGCATCTATTGGGAAGTTATCCACTCCTGGTAATCATCATATTGACAAAACACCCCTAAGAGTTAATCCAATAGTCAGGGACATGGTGACACATGCAGACAGTAATCTAGACTATAATCATCATGTGTCTATGGCAGTGTGAAGAAATAATTCAATGTTGTGGAACTTATAAACATAAGTATGGCATCTAAGTCCAAGTGGGTCATTGTTCCACTGTATTTTACATTCATCATCCCTATCACTGAGTACAGTGCCCCCTTGATATGTACCTAACCAAGCACATCTGACAATTGGAATGTCCACCGAGCTTCCTCACTAAAAGAATGCAGACCATAAGTAACATGTCTTATGTAAACTACTTCAAAGCCCTATCCCTTTATTCTGTCTCCTGTAGGCTTTAGGGACCTAAACCTTGTCACCACAATAAACAGAACATGCTGGAGGGATAGATTCCTGTCTCAGAGACTTATCTTACGCTGGAACAAACTACCTATCTATATCAAACAAAGCTCCTCATTAGCACTCTTCAAGAAAAATCTTGATGATTGAATGGAAGATAGGAAATCCACCCCAGGGATCACTTCTCTGGCTCTGCTTGACAGGGGCATAGGATAATTTTCTTGGGTGGCAAAGGCCAGGGTACCATTTGGCTATAATGTAGGGGTGTTCTCTGGTGCCTTGAACCAGGTCTCTGTCACTGCACAGATGTTGATGTTCTCCATTTTAAGGAGTGACTAGAGTGAGTGCATTTTGAGGTTTAGACTTCTAGCATTGAGTAGCATTACCTTCAGATTTTGCTTGCTTGTACCTGTTATGGAGGTGAATTTGTCATTTGAATCTTGCCTAGAAAAAGCACTATTGGGGTGGCAAGAGCCTTAGCCAGTATCTGGAATCCCAGGGTTGACAGGTGCAGGCCATCTCTGCCAAAGCATTGTGGTTTATTGATCATGTCATTCCAGGCAGACAGATACTGGATCCCCTTAGAATGACACCAGAAGTTTAGCCAGTTGTTGAAGTCAATCATTTTGCCCTTGTACTGTGGTATCATTCTGGGTGATGGCAGGATGCTACTCAGGGCTAGAGTCATACCTGCCTGGGGTATGAGATCAGAAAGCTCCTCCATGTCTCTTTTCATGTAGTCCAGGGAGGTATATCTCAGGTCATTCACATCAACATGGACAATGACAGAATCATATTTGTACTTGCTGTGGAATGACCTGAGTGCATGTATTATTTGGCGGATCCTGGCACCTGACAGGCAGCTGACAGTGACTTTCTCCTTGTTTAGCCTGGTGAGTGGAACATCAGTGTGCCTGACTATAGAGTCACCTATGACTAGAGTGTTAGGTACGTGGTTATGCCTTATGGGCTGTGGTTAAGTGGCACACTGAGTTTGTGGGCTATGTGTCATTTGGGTTGTGTTGGGGGCTGGAGGTTGCTTGCGTTTCTGCTTTGGATGTCCCTGTTGCTTGGGTAGATTTTTTTGAGAGCCTCCATGAATGTAGGTGTGTGTTTTGTGTTTCTATGTGTGTGTTTTGGTGGTGTAGGTTTTGAGGGACTATGTGATGAGTGTGGTGTGGTGCAAGTGTTTACCTTCTCCTCTTGACTGTCTAGTCCAGTCTTGGGGGAAGAGAGCTTTGCTTCCAGTTTGGTTATATAAGTGCATCTCTCACAGGTTGTAGTGTTGGGTGGTAGGAGGAGGGGGTTGTCTGTGTATGAGGCAATTGCTGCATTGCCCCAAGATGCCTAGATTCATCAGGTAGACAGGAGAAAACACCGGGAGCTGACCCTTAGACATGTCTGGATAGGTGCTTATTTATTAAGTACTAAAAACTGTTTTCCTCTAGACAAGTGAGGAAAGTTGAGTGTTGTAGTAATCTGTAGCTTATTTAGTGCTTACAATGAGTTCTAAACAAATGCTGAGCTCAAAGAAACAGATTTTTTAAATACCCTCACATCCCATCCGGTCCTGTACTGCGTAGGCTGCTGACTTAGCTTTAGGTGTATCCCAGCTGAATCACCTTGACCCCAGGTGCCTCCCGGTCTCTGCTTGGAATCCCTGGCTTCCTGCCCTTGAACTGACAGAGCATAAGAACTCCTGTTGTTCTTCTATAACTTTCTTGCCTCCCCAGGAATTGTTATTGAATTGTATACCAGCTGAATCACCTTGACCCCAGGTGCCTCCCGGTCTCTGCTTGGAACCCCTGGCTTCCCGCCCTTGAACTGACAGAGCATAAGAACTCCTGTGGTTCTTCTATAACGTCCTTGCCTCCCCAGGAATTGTTATTGAATGTATGTACCTTGTTACTACTGATTATTCATTACTATTGTCCATTAGTACAGCAACCCAGTGAGCAAAAGCTAGCAGCCTACCTAGTCGTAATTATCCCTCCCTACCTTTCTGGTGTCTTCACCATTTTCCCCTGTGTCCTTGGCCTACCCTTGTAATTACTGAGTCTGGCCACTAGGTGGTGGCATTTCCTGCTTCTTTCTACACCCCTATGTATGACTACACTACCTTAACCCAACTCTGCCCTGTTCTATGAACCAGATTTAGTCACTCTTTCTTTTTACACCTTCTCTGCCTTGTATAGCTCCTTTCTGTTGTGAAACATTCTGCTTGCTTAACTCTGAAACTAAGCACCTCTACTGTAGTCTCCTTATCTCAGACATCTTCTCTCCTTCACTGATACACTTTTCTCCTCCTCTTCCTGCCCTTGAACGGACCTGTGACCACTCTGTCTGCCTTTGGAATTTCTTCCTCTCTGATTGTCTCTGGAAAATCTTTCATATAGATGCTCTAACCCGCTCCGTTCACCCTCCGGGCTCTCTCCACTCCCCTACCCTACCCCCAATTCCCACCCACCCCACATCTACTACACTTATACCTGGCCAGTCCCTCCCACAATTAACTCACATCCAATCAACATACTTCCCGCCCTCTACATTTCCTATTACCAATCCTGCCCAATCCCTCCCACAATTAACTTACATCCAATCAACATCCTTCCCACCCTCTGCATTTCTTGTTACCTATCATACCCTTACTACCCTCATATACTTAATTACATCACTCCAATTCATTCCTGTCAATCTACCAAGGCCAACTACAATGTACATCTACCTCCAGCAAACAACCCTACTACTCCTCCTAGCATTTACCTACCATATCACTTGTTACAATTACTCATTACAGCATAGCTCTTCCTTCACCCATAAATCCACATCCATTATCTCTCCCATCCCTTCTACATACTCCCTAACAATAAGCCCCACCCTATTCAACACCACTGCCACTACTTATACCCTTCATAAACCCATCAACACCAACCCCAAATCCATTATTACCCACAAACACATCATAATACTGCAAAAGATAGTGAAAACTCTACAAAAACAACAACGTGAACTATTAAATGATGGAGATATCCACCCTAACCCAGGTCCTTATGATACAAATCCTCCTATTAATATAAAACCTCCCAAACTAACCCAAATCAATACCAGACCAGCAAATAGTCTACTCATTCTAAATCTAAGTATCAGGAGCATCAACAAAAAGATACATGAGCTTCATACTCTAATCTCACAATATCTCCCAGATATAATCAGTTTAACAGAAATATGGCTAAAACCAATTACCAAGGATACAGAGATCCTACCAGCTGGATACAGTATCCTTCGGCAAGATAGACCAATGAAGAAAGGTGGAGGTATTGCTCTACTTTATAAAAATACACAATCCATAGTTAAAACTGAGTTGACTTTACCCCCTCTGGACAAGGCAGAATTACTCTTAACTAGGCTCAAAATAGGTAACAATAAAACTATCAACTTAGTTACAGGCTATATCCCCCCAGGCAATAATATCCCCATCATGGAAAATGTACTACAATGGCTATCACAAACCTTGCCACAAGAAACTATTCTATTAGGGGACTTTAATATTGACTGGCTCACATGCTCTTCCCAGGTTCCCACTAATCATATCAACCTACTTACCTTCTCTCAACTAATCAAAGAACCCACTAGAGTCGACAAAAATAGTAAAAGAGAATCACTTTTAGACTGGATTTTACTAAACAAAATACCTTGCTCATATTTAGCAGGTACCCTTCCTGACTCACTAAGTGACCATCAAACTACCTTCCTACTCAAATATAACTCTCACCACCCCCAAACCCCTATACTCCAAACAATAAGAAACAAAAAGCACTTCAACTTACCAAACTTCTTACAAGATCTACAGCTCTACAACTGGTCGCAACTGTATTATCTACCCCTAGACGAAGCTATCAAACACTTCAACTCTACCTTCCTAGAGATACTAAATAGGCATGCCCCTCCAAGAACTACCAGAATTAAATCTAAAACAGTTCCATGGTTATCAAGGGAAACAAGACAAAAAAATAAAAGAAAGGAATAGAGCCTGGACAGCCTGGAGGTCCAACAAAAACCCAGGAACACAGCAAGCATACCAACAGATAAGAAATCTTACTAAGAAACTAGTAATGCAAGATAAAAGAAATTACTTTATCACCCATCAAGCCCAACACTCAAACAATCCAAAAAAATTCTGGGCAGGCTTAAACAGGTTACTACACCCTGGAAAAAACACTACCCCACCCCAACAACAGGCTTAACAAAAGAAAACATAGCTGCATCATTTAACTCATTCTTTACTGAGACTGTACTTGCCCTTGCCCAAAACCAAACCTACACAAATACTACTAGTGCCCCCCCAAACATAACAACTGCCCCACATTTAAGCTACAACCCACCTCAACCTCCTATATAAGAAAACTACTATCCCAACTAAAACCAACAACACTAGCAGCAGATTCCCTCCCCAATGAATTCTTAAAACTTGCAGCAAATGAAATAGCTAAACCAGTCTCAATCCTAATAAACCAACCCATCTCAGAAGGTTCAGTACCCTTGATCTGGAAAACTGCCCATATCATACCTCTACACAAAGGGGGAAATTCTTATGACATATCTAACTACAGACCAATAGCAATAGCATCCCCACTTGCTAAAATATTAGAAAAATGTATTCACCATAAATTAATGACACATCTTATTGATCAAGAGCTCATATCTCATACACAACATGGGTTTTGGCCAGGACATAGCACAACCACCGCCCTGCTAGCATTCATAGATACCATTAATCACAACAGGAATAATGGTAAGCTTTCTTCAGCCCTCTTCCTAGACCTATCAAAGGCATTTGACATGGTCAACCATGAAAAATGTATCTCCCATCTTGTAAGCCTAGGCTTAGATAACTCATCAGTCTCCTGGTTTAAAAACTACCTCAACAATAGACAACAGACAGTACTATGGAATAATAACTTGTCTCCACTCTTACCTGTAACACTCGGAGTACCTCAGGGATCTATACTGGGCCCCTTGCTGTTCTCAATTTTTACAAATAATCTCCACTCAGTTGCAAAAGGTTCACGCCTTATACAATACACAGATGATTCAACTATAATATGTAATGCCCCTACTTTACCAGACCTCCACAAAAAGACACAGGATAACTTTCACTCAGTGGAAACATGGCTCACTGAGAATGGCTTGATACTCAACCCCAAAAAAAACAAGCTCCTGCTATTTCATCCCTCAATTACAACTGCCCCCCATCTGCACCTTTACTATCCACTCTAATAATGGTACCCCCCATATCACCAGAAGCCCAGACAAAACTACTAGGTATTACTATTGACAATAAGCTCAAATTTGATGTACACATTAATCTGTCCATTAAAAATACTAACAAAAAGCTAGGTAGCCTCTACAAACATAAAGCATTCCTGACCCATAATGCTAGAACTACAATTGCACATACACACCTTCTCTCAACACTACTGTATGCCTCACCCATCTTGATTAACTTATCCAGAACAGAAATCAATAAAATGACAACCTGCTACAATCAGATAGCCAAATTTGCCAACAATAGCTCCTACAGAACACTTCACTGCCTAAACCTAAAGCACTTGGGCTGGATGGAACTACCAAACTTACTTATTTATAGTCAGCTGGTTACTACTCACAAAATACTCTATCAACAAAATATATCACCTTCACTGGCTACCATTGTTCGACAATATTCCTGTCCTACTCTGCTCAACTGACAAATTACAGTTAACTGTTACTAGATCCAACAACCATGCTGGAGACTCCCTTTACTCTTCTTATGTGGCCAAAATCCCCCCAGGCAATAACATCCTTATCCCTGATTATCTTACTTCCTACGTTTAAAAAAGCTATCTACAACTACCTCAACAACAAATGGTTATGTCCCTGTTCAACTCCAGACTAATACCTGATCCACTCCAGTACTATTGTAACCATTGTCCTAAACTAGAGTCCTATATGTTACTTGCATATAAATGTATACCACATCAAAGGTATGATAACATACATATAACAGTGTTAGTATGAACAATGTAAAACTGTTTAATGACTATTGTAAACTGTATATGTCTGTAGTTTATATTTATAAGTGTCTTTAGTTTATACCTATAAGTGTCATTAACTAGATATCCTAATGGATCTAGATGAAATATGTACCCAAGTTTGTCTGTATGTTCTGTAAAAATTGTCTCTTTGGAGCTTTTCTCCCCGGGCCTCCACTGAAAATGGACATATATCCAGCTGGACTATCCTGGTTAACAAATATAAAATAAAATAATAAATAAAAATTTGAGTGCTGAAACTAGAAAACTGGCTAGTTCTAAGAAACAAAGTTAAGCTAAAAGGCTTCCCTCCAACACAGAAAGGCTTGGGGGCTCAGAAGCTTACAAACAGTCCTGGATACAGCAAATCTGTATCTGGACTAGACAACTTATAGGAAAGGCAGGAAACAAGTTTAGAAAATTTTTTGTGGAAAGGGGAAAGGAGGAGCAGAAGCTAACTGGGTTGGCCTTCTCAAATGTTCTCCCTGGATTAGGTAGAATGAGGTAATAACACTAGACTGGGAAGAGTGTCCCAGATCAAATTTACAGTAGGGGTGGGCAACTGCAAAGCCACTAAGTATAAAAATAGGATATCAAGAGGGAGGAAAGGTGGGAAACAAAAATCAGAACAAACAAACCCAACCAGATGCTTAACAACTGTAGAAAATTCTACTTAATACCTCACACACAGTGAGTAAAATAAAAGTGCTATAAATAACTCAAAAATAAGCAAAAACAGGATACTTAATGTTATATAACTCAGATTCGTTAGCTCAGAGCCCTTCCTCCGACTTCTTCCGATTAGCTCAGTGTGAAATGGCAGAAACAGTCACAAGTTAACTTCTTAAGTAACAAAGTTGAAACCTGAAACAACTTTAAAAAAAGCTTGAAAGAACCAATGAGGTGCTTATTCCAAGGTGTAGTCCAGGCAACCCCTGTCAGCCAATGACCACAAACAATTCACTCTCACTGAAATGCTATACTGGCTTTGGCTAAGCTATTATGACCTGGGACATGTGCTCAGACACACAGCCTCTACTAACAAACAACTAGGCCCAAAACACAAGCCTGAGTATGAACAATGCTACACTACCAACACTACTTAGGTAGAAAAAAACTGCAGAAATGTTTAAACAGACAAAGGATCAAGGAGACTCTAGAAAATGCTTTTAAATGCAAACAAGTTATATGATACACTCCTATCAGGAAATCAGAACAAACAAACCCAAACAGATGCTTAAGAATTGTAAAAAATTCTACTTAATACCTCACACACAGTGAGTAAAATAAAAGTGCTATAAATAACTCAGAAATAAGCAAAAAACAGGATACTTAATGTTATATATCTCAGATTTGTTAGCTCAGAGCCCTTTCTCCGACTTCCTCCGATAAGCTCAGTGCGAAATGGGCATTAATGAACCAGAGTGAAATGAAAAATCAGAAATCTGAGCCAAAGCTCATGAATTTGGTTTTGCTTTGATTAAATGAAAAGCATTTTTGGGTGAGCCAATTCACTAGAATTCTGAGGTCTTCTTCTAGCAGCTTTGTTATGGTAATCTCTGAAGCTAATTAGTTCAAGATAATATTGGTCTCTGCATATAGTACATTTATTTTTAGATAAGTAAAACATAGAGAGCCGATAAATAGAGAGAAAAACTGAAAATATGGATCTTTGTGGGAAGCCTCAAAGTAGTTTGACAAAACCTAATACTGAGGATTTCATTTTTACTGAGAATAAGCCAAGGTGAAAGTTACATGAAAACCATCATAGTACATCTGGAATATTTATTGCTTGCTACAAAGAGTTTGTAATTTACTATGTCAAATGCCCTAACAACATCTATGAATCTTGTTCCTGATTCAGACCACTGTCTGTCCCTGTTTGAATGTATGCCCTAAGAAATTGTTCCAAGTGTAGGAGAGGCAGGTCATCCTTGTCAGAATCCATGTTGATGCTTTGATGGAATACTCTGCTTTTAAACAAGTCCACTGGATCACATAATACTTTTTTCAGGATTTTTCTTAAATTTGTAGATTAGAATTGACTTAAACTCTGTTGATGCTTTAGAGGTTGCATTGTGTGGGTGGGCCTGTTTGCGGCATACTTCCTAAGATGATCCGTTGTTTCACTTAAACAAAGTAAACTGTTGAAATATATGAAAAACGCCACAGGAGCAACGGTAACGTGTAACCAAACAGTACTTAATTAGATATCAGCAAACACGGCAGTGCAGCAAACTGCTGCTATACTCAATAAAACAGTAAAAACAAACTGGTGTAGTATTAAGCGCTTTTTGTCTACAAAGGTAAACAGACTTCTTCAGATACTAACACACCAATAGCAAAACTTTTAAATATGGTGCTGTTGTCACATGATTAAATATACCCCAATCATTAACCCTTCAATGGTAAACCAACAGTGCCTTACTAAGTAAAGGCTATACAAGTGATTCACGCACCATATATACAACATTATAAAGATGTGTGAACATTAAAAAGTTCGTAAAAAATTAAAAATCATAAAATTGATACTCTTTACTCACTTATTTGAAAGTTACAAAAACTTGTTAATCAAACTTGATAATTTATGAATCAGACTTGGAAAACAGTAATAGGAACAAAAAGTCCAACTATACTGCTCAACATAATACATTATTGTATGTATTACATATGTAAACAATTGGAAACAATCAAATTATATTGAAGTTAGTTTTATATTACTTTATATACTAGTTCTGAAATTAGTTTGAAAGGGTGATGGTGTTGAATAAGTAACAGAAGCTTTTTAATTAAAAAACACGTTAACACCATCGTATACACAAAGTGTAAGGACAGAAAATATATATTGGAGTAATAAGTCTTACTTCGTGTGGTGAATTTTGCTCGTTTCTACGCCGACCATAAAAGTTGGTTTTTACTTTTTACTTGCTTCTACACTAACCATAACTAGTTCAAATAATAATATACTAATGGGTACATATGAGTGTATTACATTGAAACTTAGTTAACTGCATACACCTAATTATGGTAACTCTAATAATGGTCTAACCCAAGGTTTAAAGACAGGTATACAAAGAAGGAACTAACTACCAATGTATTATAGTATCAATTAATTCATGCCTACATCCAACCTTAGCGCAACCAATTTCTTAGTTTTAGTATACAAGTCAGTGAATAAATTTCATTAAGGCCTGGTGATTTACATGCATCTAAGCGTAATTGCCCCAACAGTTCTATTTTCTCTGAAAATAACAAACTTGAGCCTCCCCTTTTCATAATTTGTAATTTGTTTTCTTGATCCGGAATTTGTTCAATAATTTTGAACTTGAATGAGTGGTTAGGGTGTTCCATACAATGTTTGGCCAAGGCATTGTCTTGTTTACATCTATTAATTGCATATACATGGTCATAGATTCTGTCTCACAATCTTCTGTCAGTTTTGCCCACATAGAAAGCTGGACATATTTGACATTGGGCTAAGTAAACTACCCCTCTTGAATTACAATTAAATCTATTTTTAAGTGAGTAGTTTCTATTTCTAATCGTAACCACTCATTCAAGTTCAAAATTATTGAACAAATTCCGGATCAAGAAAACAAATTACAAACTATGAAAAGGGGAGGTTCAAGTTCGTTATTTTCAGAGAAAATAGAACTCTTGTGGAAATTACGCTTAGATGCGTGTAGATCACCAGGCCTTAATGAAATTTATTCACTGACTTGTATACTAAAGCTAAGAAATTGGTTGCACTAAGGTTGGATGTAGGTATGAATTAATTGATACTATAATACATTGGTATTTAGTTCCTTCTTTGTATACCTGTCTTTAAACCTTGCGTTAGACCATTCTTAGAGTTACCATAATTAGGTGTATGCTGTTAACTAAGTTTCAGTGCAATACACTCATATGTACCCATTGGTATATTATTATTTGAACTAGTTATGGTTAGTGTAGAAGCAAGTAAAAAGTAAAAAAACAAATTTTATGTTCGGCGTAGAAACAAGCAAAATTCACCACACGAAGTAAGACTTATTACTCCAATATATATTTTCTGCCCTTACACTTCGTGTATATGATGGTGTTAACGTGTTTTTTAATTAAAAAACTTCTTTTACTTATTCAACACCATCACCCTTTCAAACTAATTTCAGAACTAGTATATAAAGTAATATAAAACTAACTTCAATATAATTTGATTGTTTCCGATTGTTTACATATGTAATACATACAATAATGTATTATGTTGAGCAGTATAGTAGGACTTTTTGTTCCTATTACTATTTTCCAATTCTGATTCATAAATTATTAAGTCTGATTAACAAGTTTTTGTAACTTTCAAATAATTGAGTAAAGAGTATCAATTTTATGATTTTTAATTTTTTACGAACTTTTTAATGTTCACACATCTTTATAATGTGTTATATATGGTGCTTGAATAACTTGTATAGCCTTTACTTAGTAAGGCACTGTTGTTTTACCATTGAAAGGTTAATGATTGGGGTATATTTAATCATGTGACAACAGCACCATATTTAAAAGTTTTGCGTATTGATGTGTTAGTATCTGAAGAAGTCTGTTTACCTTTGCAGACGAAAAGCGCTTAATACTACACCAGTTTGTTTTTACTGTTTTATTGAGTATAGCAGCAGTTTGCTGCATTGCCGTGTTTGTTGATATCTAATTAAATAGTGTTTGGTTACACGTTACGGTTGCTCCTGTGGCGTTTTTCGTATATGAGCCATTGTTTAATAGCCAGGTTACAGCAGTAGTGCACTGCTTGTAAGGTGTGGCCATTCAGTTGCTGAAGACACCAGGAGAAGATGTGAGAATCTAGCAAAATGTACTATTTTAGATGGTCTACTTGTATGATAATTTAATATTTGGGAGATAGTTTTAAATTAGAAATGGGGAAAGTCATGCTCTAATGTGGGAAAGTGGCATAGTTCATAATAAGGGGTGAAGACAGATATGGCTATTTGTAGCTTTGACAATTCCTGAAGGAAATCATCTGGATCCATTTATTATTTAGATAAAAAACTTTTCTTTACTTTGTAGTTTTGGTGTTATGTTTGTAAGTCAATTACTTTCCCTTTAGAGACATGTGGGTTTGAAGAGCAAATGGCTTTAATTGGTTGCAAACATTTTGCATCTTCTCAAAATAATAATTTTTCTTGTGGTGTCCCTAAAAAATTAATCTGTATAGTTTTGTCAAATACTACAATGCATTATACTAATTTTAACTATTTGGTCTTCCAGTGGTTGACATTAACTTTGTTGAATATATACATAAATGAGGGTACAGCATTTTTGCCTTCATTCTCACTGTTGAATGTAAAAAGCAGCAATGCAAATATCTTCAGTGTAATATAATATGGATCAGTCAATAAAGGAGCACATTTTGTAAATGGCAAAACTTGTATTGTGATGTTCTGAAAGTAGAGCGAACAGGTAGAATCTAAGTTATCTTAAAGGTAAGACAAGATCGTTGGACAATAATTACTGAAAGAAGATGGATACATCTTAGGAGAGGTTGTTTTTTGAAGGTTGTTACTGAATACGGTAGCTGTCAATGGGTGAGTGTGTGTCAGATATTTGGTTGAATCTGGATGGTTCATTAACTAGCTGAAACAGACTAAGGTCTGCAAGAATATCATGGCTCTTAGATCCTAAGATGTTGATATTAAAGTCTCTTAAGGTCTTTGGACAAATTTGTAAGCTCTAATAGATTACTGAAAACATTCAACAAGAAACTGAGATTTAGTAAGGGGCGACACATTATAATTAAAATAATATCTATTTGAGGATGTTATCATCTGCAGAAGTAGACTAGAGAATTATTTTCTGGTTCAAGTGGTCTCTGAAGAAAAATATTGTACTATCCTTTACCAGGCATTGCATGATGACTATAATGGTATTGTCTTTAATCCAAAATATAGTTATAACTGCAATACCAGGTTTATGAGTTTAGAACTAGGAAATATCTTTGCTATTTATGCTTTCTCTATTATTAATACAACATTTTGGAGTGGCTTAGCAAACATATTAGGTTGTACAGATATTTCATGGAAAAGAGAAGTATTATAGTCCAGGGATGGGTTACATATCTCATGTGTGAAAGAGAAGACATGATAAGAAGTAAGGTAGTTAAATATATTACCTTAAGATTAAACTCAATTAATCTAAATTGTTTTGAGAGTGATTTTTAGGATGTGTTGAGCTGGACAGAGTTTTCCCCAAGGAAGTGCATTTGATATTTGACAGGGTTATTTAGGAAGAAAGGTATTGCATATATTTGTAAATACAGCACTAAGTGGTAATGTAGGAGGAAAAATTGTCAATTTTTCATATTAAGTAGAGATACAAAATTGCCTACAATTAAAAGTAAAGAGTGGGAGAAGGAAACAGTGTGAGCATGTTTTTAAATTTCTGAATTGTGAATGAGGTGCTGTTAGTGGAAAAATAGCTAGTGCTGCTTTAAGTAAAGTGTAGTAAAGAAATATGCCATATGTATGAAAATAAAAAAAATAGTTGCTGTTGGAATGGTTGGGAATAGGACAGGTGAGGTTTATGTCCAAACTGCATGTAGTAATTAGTTATAAGTACCAGAATACTTTTATTCATTCATTCATTCATTCATTTATTGTTTTAACTTCAGCTATTTTCTAATGAGCATATTAAAATGTTGGTATCTATTTTGTTAAATAGACAAAACACCACAGGTAAGGCCTACAGTCTCAAACGTGTGTCATAGTGTAAATGAAGTGGTATGCAAATGTTGATGAGTTTATCAGTTCATATAGGTGTAGTTCATGTTACTTATCTTGAGTGACATTTGACTATTATTGAAACAAAAGGAAAATCAAACATGATACTTCACTGCAGATTGTTTGCATCTAGCACTGTAAAAGAATGAACTATAAATCAGTCAACAAAATAACTGCCTGGCTCTAGAAATAATACCTCTGATGGTTGGATATTCTCCAAGGTTATTAATGTAAGGAGTCACTGGCTGTGTGTGCTTTACATAATAATTTTGAAATTACTCTGGCAGACTACACAACACAGTCACACAACTTGATTGCATTGCTATACTGCATTTGGAAATATGCCTAATGTTATGTCAGTCTAATGGTTTTGTGCTTGCAGTTTTCTCTTGGAATGTTGACATATGGCTCTGAAAGTCAGACTTCATCACATATTTTTGTGAAAATATACTTTAAGGATTATGCTTCATATTGCCCTATAAGGTGTCATACTTATTTAGACACAGATAAGCCTGGACAGTATTATTATTAATTTTGTTTATTTAATTATTTAATTTATTTCTTTATTTTTGTTATGGGATCTTTTAAGGGGCATATGTCATATACTCAACTGACAGTTTTGTTGCATTTCTTGGTTAAACTAACTTCACCAGCAGTATGTTCATTGTGCTTGGTCACAGGATACTGCATCATATGACAGTGAAGTTCACTGTAGTATGCCTCTTTTACCTGTATACAGACTACAGTCTGGGCATGTGTTCATTTACACTATTTCATAATAGACCACGTGAATATGCTGAACACACTATTTTATATAGATTACACTGCTAGCCCCCTGTTCTGGGGATATGGATTCCTGTTGTGGCCATATGAGGCAAGTGTAAGTTGCACTTATATTTGACTGTGTCAGCTGCATTATTGAACATATTTTTCACGTCATCCTATAGGTGTTGTAGGAGAATATACAGATATTCAGTAACAGGACAGGCAGACTGACAAATATGCATGGCCAGTTCCCATACAATCATTGTGTATATTGAGGTTTTGTTGCATGTGTTGTACCACTGTTGTAGAATTATCTATATCACTTGAACTTCAGGATGCCACTTAGACAATTCTGGTGTAACTAGAAGCATCACAGCAAGATATAACAGTTGCCATGGTGTGGAGGGTGGATGTAAGGCTGTCATTTCAGGAGTAGTGTTATATTAGTGCAGCTATTCTGCAGTCTGGCTTGTACTGTCAGTTATTCTCATACGGTACTTGTCTACAGGTGCAACAAACAGGTGTTTCTGCAGGTATCTGTAGGAATATCTCTGAGTCTCAAGACAATCTGCCAGATGTAAAGTTTGCTGTCTTGGATACAAAATCACATATTTATACAACAGTAAGATAAGTCCAACTGGTAAGCCAAAACAGTCCAAAGAAAAGTGACAAGGAATGTCATTGCATATGCATTATACCTTTTGTTTTTATTTCTCATGCTGTATGTATCTTATGTGGGATGCCACTCCTTTAATTTTGTTCCTTGCATACTCTCTCTACTGCCTACCTAGTTTTTCTCTCATTGTTTCACTTCACACTTCTGTTCTGTAAAAATATAAAATGCTATAGTACCAGCAAACATGCTCATTCTGTGACTGTGAGAATGCTGTTTTACCTTTTGTCACCTTTCTATTTTAACTAGAACTCCATACTTCCACCCTGTCTACACAGTCCTAGTCATGTGATCTCCCTCAGTGCTTTTCACTAGGATTGACAGAGTGTAGCAGACCGATTGAAAGATAAGCACTTCCAAGCTATTTCAGATCAGAGTGGTGGGACTGAACACACTACTATTACAGTGTTCACTCATTGCTGTCTATGGCAGCGATGGGGCAATTAGCACTACAGCAGGTAAGTAATGTGGTGCAAAAAACTGGTGAGGCTTGGTGTTCAGTCTTTCACTTACAGAGACCTCATATGTGGGTGATGTGATTATGTCCTCCCATGTTAGTGGCCAACAGTGTCACTGTATTATCAGACTGCAATGTTCACACTGCCACCATTGTCAGCTAGAGGTGACTTGCTGCCATATGCTCCACTGTTATGTTGGACTCTCCACAAGTTGAACCTCTGAAAACATAAAGATAACATACCAATGGCAGCATGGAAACATATGCCTAACTCCCCTTGGCAGACAAACTGGTACATGACACAATTATATGAACAGCATTTTAACTCATGCTTACCTTGATGTGCAAAGGTTTGCAGCTGCAGGTTGGAAGTACCTGGAAGAAAGAGTTGTAGCAGTTTCTAAATGAACAATGAGGAAATGTGATGACTGTTGGTAACCTGATGTGTCCTCTGCAAACACTCCTCTGGGCATTGCCAGCTCAGGTTCCAGCCAGTACTGGCTATGAAGATCTGATCTTCCCCCACAGACAATGGCAACAGGAGCTGCTCCACATCTGTGAGCTGTTACTGTTCTGGTGGTCCTCTTCCTGTGGTAGACATGTTCAGTGAACTATGTCTTGTCATTGACATGCAGTATCATGTGATTTACTCATTACTGCACCTGTTTCAAAACCCTATTATGGCCACCTATAGCACTGATGTTCTGTACAACTTTCTGTTACACCTGGTCTTGATACACCTTGTATGTGCTACCACGGTCCAGGATGTGCATGCCAAATGTGTGAAGGCCTGCAGTAACAATTTTCTTAGGTGGTCAATTTTTCTAACTATTTCCTTTCTCATAAACATTTGGCAAGATATATGCATCTGTGGTTTACATATGTTCGGCAGTGAATTTGCATGGCCTTCTGAGCATGCCTCATAAGCATGTATGCTACCCATAACTTTGATGGCCACTTATCCCCTGTAGTGATATGACCATTTCACCCTTTCTTGTACAAACTGCAGTAAAGGGCATGTTATCATGACATAACTTCCTGTATCAGCATTTTGAGTCCACATAGTAGTCTGCGCACCCTGTCCCCATCCCAGTATGAATTGCTATTCCTCACCCTATGTACAAACTCCAACATATTGTATGTAGCATGTCGTACCCTAAGTGTGTGTAGCCAATACTGTGGCCTCCCCATAGTTAGACAAGTAGTGCCATGCCATTGTTTGGTGTTCCCACTCACACATACACCACTTCCTCTATGTCTCTGTTACTGTCCTTCACCATGAGTGTTGATTCTAAAGTAATAGTACATTACCTAGATGTTTTGTCTTCTTTCAGTATGCAAGTCTAATGTGTGAAACCTGTTAAGTCAATATTTTACAATCACTAGTTGTAATATGGTGTAGTGAAAAGTGGTGCCTCCACTATATTGTGACAATAATGGCCTCTTTAAATGGTGCCATTTGATAATGATGTCTGAAAGTTACTACTGTAAGGCATTGTGATAGCCACACAGACCAGAGCTACCCTACTCTTCCTATTCCTATTCCTTCCTATTCTTGTGTATGGAGCCTGTGTAGCTCATACAGCCTGGAACCGCACTACAGTGACTTTTGTTAGTACCTTGTTGATGCACTATGATGTACATGACACTTGGATGCATGTCTGTGCACACTAGGATATTAATTTTCTCCTTAAGCAAACTTTGTATGTGAACATGGCTTTCTCTGGTGCTGGTAACAGTAGGGCTCCTGTAAGGTGTCCAAAGGAGAGTAAGATTTTCTAGTTCTTTCTCCATAGATAACATGAGGAGCACTGGCTGGGCTGGTATGATGGCCCATTATACAATGTGGATGTGGCATGAGCTTGCCAGGATGGTGAGTGATATCACTGGCATCACACATTCTACTGAGTACTGCAGGCATAATTACAGTGACCTGTGGTGGTGCCACCCTGACCTGCTTAGACTGTGGGAGGCAGATACTAAGGAAGCACAGCCAGAATTTACAGCAACCATTTAGTTTCTTTTTTTCCCTATTCTGTTCCAGAGCCTACCACTCTGCTGAGTTATTACTACTTTGTTTTGCAGTAGACATGTAGTGGCAAGCCAATGTGGATGGATATCACAAGAGGCAAGATACCTGTTCTGACTACAGGGTACAAATGTCATGTCATATACTGCACTATGTCACTGAAATTTTATGTGTACCAAATGTGTGCACTAATATGTTGCAAGCTATGGTTGTGACAGTTGAGAAGCAGTATCTACTTCGGCCTCATCCAGAGAACACCTCTGCTACTGGTTCACCAGTTGTCGGCAGATCTACCCCTCAGCAAGGGGATGGATATCAGCCTGTTGAAGGTAACTTGGAGGGCTCACTGGTGGCTCTGTGGTCATTTATCAGGATGGGGTTGAGTTTATTTTATTGGTACTGGGCCTCAAAGGTCTGCTGTGGTCTCCTAGTGGTGGTTGTGGAGGCTGGTGTCATCTAAGTTGCATCGACAGCTAGACCTGTGTCTGCTCAACTGTGCAAGCAGCAAGTCTCAACCAGTGGAAGACCAGAAGTATGGCCTGCACATGGTATCAACCTCATAGGAGAAGTATGGCTGTCCTCTGGGTTGGGATGGCATTCACCAAGTACCCTGCTGTGTCCTGCATCTAGATGTCCTTCTGACTTATATGATTGTTATCCAACCCTTCCAGTCACCTCTGTTTGTGCCTGTCAACTGTTTTCCTGAACCTTTGTACCCCTATGACCCGTCTATATCTGTGTTTTATCTGTGTTTTGAGACCATCCCTTCTCCCTCTTTCCCTTCCACAACCATTGCTTATTGCTTTTCCTTAGCTGCCAGGCATATTTTTATTTTAAAAATGGAAATATTTTCCATCAAAAATATGCCTTTCTTCTTCCCAAACCTGACATTCATTAGAGTTACCTTTGTTTTTTTCTACTTTGCAATTTCCACTTTCTTTTCTATCTGCCGTTTTCTCTGCATTCATGCAATGAACAGTGTTTGCACTTTACTGTGGTGGTGCTTCTTGGGCTGCTGCCTCTAAGCGTGTTGCAGTGATGTGCTATTTTGTTGCATATATGAGCATAGTCTCCAGCACACTTGAGCATGTTTGTTTGCCTTTCCTGTGTTGTCACTTACGTTGATCACATGCATTTTACAAGTGAAGTAATTTTAGTTCTCCCCATAATGTGTGTCCATTCTATTACTATGCAGTCCTTTTCTCAGACTATCAGCATTCCACAATCCCTGGTATATATCTGAGCAACAATGGGCCATGTCATGCAATAGGTTATTTAATATTTAGCACTGTGGCTGCATTAAATTCCAAATATATCCCACATATAGCAGACATATGCTTTGATTTACCTAAATGTCCAGCCCTCTTTGGGGCAAAATAAGCAATTAAGTGCACTTTTAATGTAAATTTTGGTTTGATGGGCAGGATAAAACAAACAACCAGTATTGCGTTCTACACAATATTCTTTCTGCAACATTGCCATGGATTTTTCACTTGCCTTTTTTCATTAACTAAGTATAATTTTACACACACACATGAGCATGCGCACACACACATATATACACACACACACACACACACACACACACACACACACACGTACACAAAAACATATATGCAAACACACATATTAGAAACAGTTCTTTGGCACACTTTGCATGTTGTTCTATTACAGATTTTGCTTGTAATTTGATATAAGTTTTACATAGTATATGGCTTAACAATATACTCCATGTTTCATCCATGTTTCAGTTTTTTAAAGCATGCAAATAATAAACAACATCTAAAAAAAGAGTCTTAATAAATTATGAACAAGACATGTAATCCAAGTGAAAAAACATTAACTAATAAGTAATGAGTATTTCACTAGATTAAACCGTGGGCCAGATTCATGAATGGCTGCACCAAGTGCAGCTATCTTGTACTCGATGCAGAGAGCTGTGCACACTACAGTGTGCTATTTGGTATTCATTAAATGGCTCTACACTCTATAGTCACCAAATAAGGATAAATGGCAGAATATGCTAATGACAGCATAATTGGCCAAATGACATGCTAATTAAGCAATCCAAAATGGAGGAGCTATTCAGAAACTTATAAAGCAATCATGTACATTCATAGGTTCATAGGTAGGTACTAGGCTATCTGCCTGAAGGCATTTATAAGCCTAGCTGGAATGTGTTGGCTTTCACCACCCCCTTAGATTAGTTCCCTGTGCCTCTGTCCAGCAGAGCCATTGAAGTGATCTCTGGGGCAAACTTTCTGTTTCCCATCCACTCGTCAAGGTTTCTCTTGAAGAGAGTTAGTGAGGAGCTCTGCCTAATGTAGATTGGAATCTTGTTCCAGAGCATGGGAAGTCTCTGGGACAGGAATTGATCCCCATAGCACATCCTATTGATTGTTGTGGTGAGGTTTAGATCCCTGGAGTGTGTGGATCGAGGGGATATGGTTTTATTTAGGTGGAGCATGTCCACCAATTCTGGGTTGGACATGGAATTGTATGTCAGGCAGAGATCACCTCTGAGTAGGTGGTATTCAACAGCTGGAGTTTCTTCAGTCGAGCTGCATAGGGCATCTGCTTGAGGCCAGTGATCCTCTTGGTGAGGAACTTCTGTGGTCTTTCCAGCTGTTGCAGGTGTCTTCTAAGGTACATCCTAAATGGGGCATTGTACTCTATGATGGGTCTGATGAGTGATGCATAGAGGGGCCCAATGACCTCTTTCGATCTGGATGCAAACTCTTTTTTGATTAGGTGGGCCACATGGAAGGATTTTCTAACCACTTTGGCAATGTGATTATCAAAGGAGAGGTTACTATCTACTTGGGTTCCCAGATCCCTTTTTACGTCTTCCGTATTTAGGGAGCTACCACTTATGTGGTAGTTTGTGGGTACTTTGATTTTTCCAAAGGGGATGACTATGCACTTTCTGGCATTTAGCTTGAGGCTATGGTTTTGACACCAGGTATCTGTCTCAGTGAGACCCTTTTGGAGGATATCTGTGACAGCCAGAGAGTCAATTATAGCCCCTAGTTTGCAGTCGTCTGTGAACTTGGTCAGCTATAGTCCTCCTGTGCTTGGCTGTACCTCTGAGAAGTATATGCAAAACAGGAGGGGTCCTAGGACTGAGCCCTGAGGAATGCCACTTGTAACCGGTTTAGAGTCAGACCTAGCTCCCGCAACTCTTACCATGTGGGTTCTGTCCGTGAGCCAGTTGGCAACCCATCTCATGACGTAGGGGTTTATGTTCAGGCTGGTGAGCTTGTCTATAATACCTGAGTGGGGAATGGTGTCGAAGGCCTTTGCGAGGACTAGGTAGGCTGTGTGGACCACCTTTCCCTTGTCTATAGCCTTGGTAACTGTCGCAAAGAAGTCCACCAGGTTTAGGAGGCGTGATCTGCCCTTAACAAAGCCGAACTGGGTAGGGTCCAGTGTTTGGAGGTTTCCAATGTCTCTGTTAATGAGATCCATGATGATGTGCTCCACAGCTTTGCAGACCAAGCTAGTCAGGCTTATAGGGTGATAGTTCCCGGAGTCCATTGTTGCTCCACCTTTGTGGAGCGAAATAACTGTTGCTGTGCTCCACTCTGTGGGCATGTTGCCTGTGGAGAGGCTGAGTTTAAACAGTGTGTTTAGTTGAGGGGTTAGTTCATCTTTGAGCTCATGTAGGACGCAGCCTGGGACACCATCTGGTCCCATTGATGCTGTGTTTTTGGCTTTGGAGAGGGCTGTTTTAACCTGAGTGTCTGTGATTTCAGGGGCACTACATTCTTCTGGTATAGTTATGGGCCCTTTTGGGGGTGAGAGGGGGTGAAGTTTGCACTGAACCTGTCTGCCAGGATGTTGGCTATATCAGTCGGTTCAATGTATTTTGTGCCATTCTGCAGTAACTCTGAGCAGATCTGAGAATTGCCACTTAGATTCTTGACATAGCTAAAGAATGCCTTGTGGTTATCTTTGGAGTCCATGGCAATTTTTCTTTCGAAGCTAGCCTTGGATGATTTTATGAGGGAACATAGTTTCTTGCTGATACGGATCAGGGATGTCTTCCCTTCTTGGGATTTTACTCTTTTCTGTACTAGTTTCCTCCTTCTAATACTTGTTTATAGCAGGGGTCCACCAGACTGGTTTCCTTTTCTTGGAGGAGTGAGTCTTGGTTTTGTTTGGGATAGCACGATCCATGCATTCTTGTAGGTGCCCATAGAGTGCATTAGTAAAGGATTTTGCAGCTTGGACAGCGTTATCCTTTAGCATGGAGGCTTTGAAACTTCCCACCTTGGTCTTAAGTAACGTGAAGTTTGCTTTTGAAAAGTTTTTCACGGTGGTTTCTTTGACCGGGGGTAGTGGTGGAATGTGGATATCCAGAGTGATTAGTTTATGGTCAGATCTAACCAGCGAGGGGTTGACCTCCGGTGTGGAACACCGGTCATCCATGTTGGTGCTGACCAGGTCCAATATGTTGTCAACTCTGGTGGGGGTGTTGACCAGTTGATCCAGGGCATTTGAGTTTATAAATTCTAGGAAATGTTGGGCAAGGGAGTTCGTACTTGAGTAGTTGTCCCAGTTAATGTTTGGGTAATTGAAATCACCCAATATCAGGGTGTTTGGTAGGACCTTTATGTTTCCCAGTGTTTCCAGGAATGCGAAGTGGGGGTCCTGGGACAGGGTGGGTGATCTTTAGGAAGCTATAATTTGAATAGCAGTTTTGCCCATTGTTAGTTGCATGTGGATGATCTCTGAAGCATCATGCTGTGCCACTAACCTGGAGGTGTGGGTATCCTTGAAGAATATGGATACTCCCCCACCTTTTGTATTTTGGCCTGGGTTTTGTGGCCGAAATGTATGGTATGTGTTGTAGCCTGGTAGTGCTGGGGTGCTCTCTGGAGCCTTAAACTAGGTTTCTGTTACTGCACATATATTGATTTTCTCCATACTGAGGAGTGCCTCGAGTGCATGCATTTTGAGGTTTAGACTTCTGGCGTTGAGCAGCATTACCCTCTGTTTTTTGTTACTTGTGCTATTTACGATGATGGGTTTGTCTTTTGAGCCTTGCCTAAAAAAAGGCACTATGGGGTGGCAAGAGCCTTGGCCAGTATTCGAAAGCCTAAGGGTGACAGGTGCAAGCCATCTCTAGCGAATCAGTGTGGCTTGTCGAGCATGTCATCCCAGGCTGACAGACACTGGATCCCCTTTGAATGACACCAGAAGCTTAGCCAATTGTTGAAATTGATAATTTTTTCTCTATACCATGGTATTATTCTTGGTGAGGGCAGGATGCTACTCAGGGTCAGGGTCATACTGACCTGGGCTACGTGATCAGAGAGCTCCTCCATGTCTCTTTTCATGTAGTCCAGCGAGGTATGGCTCAGGTCATTCACACCAATATGGACAATGACAGAGTCATATTTGTACTTGTTCTGGAGTGACCTGAGTGCTTGTGTTATGTGGTGGATCCTGGCACCCGACAAGCAACTAACAGTAGCCTTCTCCTTGTTCAGCCTAGTGAGTGGGACGTCAGTGTGCCTAACTATAGAGTCACCTATTACTAGTGTGGTGGATATGTTATTTTGCCTTAAGGGCTGTGATTGTGTGGCACACTGGTTTTGTGAAGTATGTATTTCATGGTTTGTGTTGTGGGGTGGAGGTTGCTTGGATGTCTGCTTTGGAGGTCTCTGTTGCTTTTGCAGATTTTTATTTAGAGCCTCTGAGTATGTTTTTATGTATTTATGTGTGTTTTTTGCCAGTGCTGGTTTCATAGGTCTATGTGAGACTGGTGGTGTGATGCAAGTAATTCCCTTCTCCTCTTGACTGCCTGGTCCAGTCTTGGGTTGAAAGAGCTTAGCCTCCAGTTTGGCTGTATAATTGCATCTCTCGCGTATATTAGTGTTTGGTGGAAGGAGGAGAGGGTTGTCTGTGTACATGAGGCAATTGCAACATTGCCTCAAAATGCCCAGATTCACCAGTTGGACTGGAGAGTACACCTGAAGCTGCCCTTTGGACATGCCTGGATAGGTACCTTGAACTGTTTTACTGATTAGCTGGCAAGGTTGAATAAAGAGCTTTGTCCTTCTCTACAGTATAGGGGGGTCTAGTGCTAAGGTTTATTAGTGTTTGCTATGAGTTTTGAGCAAGTGCCAGGATGAGGAGTGAATGATTTGAGTGCTTAAGTTGAAAGTTTGTCTAGTTCCAAGGGAAAAATTAAAGAGTAGACTTTGTGGAGCCAGGAATAGTTATACCTTACCTAACGGGCGCTGCCCGGCACGCAAAACCTTGCAAATGTGGGTTTTATAGCAGGGAAATGAAATAGATAGAAATTAGCCCAAAATGGCCAATAAACTACTAATTTCTGGGCTGAAACCACTCCTCCAGGGACAGATAGGCTGCTCAAAGCTCCCTCTCTCACAGTGAACAGAGAAACTTCCTTCTATCCACATAAGGTATGGGCAAACACAGAAACTTGTAACACAGCTCTGAATTCATCACTAACCTGAAAACTGGACTAAACCAGCTTAGAAAGGTGAGAAAACAAGTGTTTATTTTTTTTTGTTTTTTTTTTCAGAAAATAAAGCAGATACAATAAAAAAAAACACTTTAAATGCACAGAAATGACTATTACACTTGAGTGTGTAGCCTACAACAGTTAAACAGGTAATTTAAACACAAACATGACTTTCTTAAAGTGCAGGCAGTAAAATAAGTACAATATGTAGTTGAAACAAGCTTTTTAAATCACAGAAATTCTAGAAAATTGGTGTTTTAGGCAGAATTAGCTAAAGGCAGCAAGAAAATGCAGAAAAATGATACTTGATCACTCCAAAGTCTCTCTTTTGTCTCTCTCCTGCTGTAGAACTCTGCAGGGCACCAGCCAGGAGCTTGCTGAGCTGTATACTAGCACAAAAACCTTGCAAATGCAAGTTTTATAGCAGGGAAATGAAAGAGATAGAAATTAGCCCAAAATGGCCAATAAACTACTAATTTCTGGGCTGAAACCACTCCTCCAGGGACAGATAGGCTGCTCAAAGCTCCCTCTCTCACAGTGAATAGAGAAATGTCCTTCTATCCAAGTAAAGTATGGGCAAACACAGAAACTTGTAACACAACCCTGAACTCAGCACTAACCTGAAAACTGGACTAAACCAGCTTAGAAAGGTGGGAAAACAAGTATTTTTTTCAGAAAATAAAGCAGATACAGTCAAAAAACACTTTAAATGCACAGAAATAGCTATCACACTTGAGTGTGTAGCCTACAACAGTTAAACAGGTAATTTAAATGCAAAAACAATGTTGTTAAAGTGCAGGCAGTAAACTAAATACAATATGTAGCTGAAACAGCTTTTTAAATCACAGAAACTCTTGAAAATCGGTGTTTTAGGCAGAATTAGCTAAAGGCAGCAAGAAAATGCAGAAAAATGATGTGTGGTCATTTGACCTGAAATCTATAACTCTTTGGTTTACTGCCACAATTACACTTAGGGAAAATGTTAGGGGTTGCTGCTGCTGCCATCATTAACTTGTATGTGCAACAGGATTTCGTTCAAGGTGCTGCTGCTGCTGCTGCATGACCCTGGCCAAGAAGAGGAAGGTTGTTTAGACCCCATCTGAGGTATCATGGACTACATCACACAGAAATTATAGAGTGTTACTAGGTGAATAAGGAAACTCTACAGGAAAACTACAGCCCTCACCTGAGGTCCCAGGGAAATCATGGAGAACCATCGCAGTGGAAGCAAAGGTATGTGTATGTCTATGTATACTGGCTACAGGTACTTCAATGTAATGGCTCTACAGCCATGTGGATGCTGACCCTCCACAGCAGACATTCCATTATAGACACTGCCCGATCAAGCATATATTTCATCTTATCCAAAGATTCACCCACATGGTTCAGGTAGTCTCACACATCAAAATGCACAATGTTTGTTACTTACACTATCTCTTCTGATGCACTGAAGGAACATGCCTGTGTCTCTGTAATTGCCCTACACATTTGTGTGACACCCACGGACACACACCAACATCAGTAGAAGAATGGACAACAGACCTCTTCCCAGCATCTCTACTAGATCACCTATGTGGCACCTCAACCTCATGATGGCATACCTCTCAAACTCTTACAGCAGGAAATCTGGGCAAAGCCAACAATGATGCGGGGGGGGGGCAAATACCCCAAAATAGGGACACTTTTAAATATTGCAATTACAAACTTAGAACATGGATAGAATAACATACTTTACATTAGCAATATTTTTTCTGAATGATATGAAGTCTGAAACTCAAATTTCTGAAATTATTTTTTGTAATTTCCTGGGATTTGCCAGAGACCTGCAATTCTATAAGAAATGTACCAACAATATGAGGCAAAAATCTGGACATTTTGTGAAAATCTGTATAGTTGAAAGGTATGCACGATTGCTATGGGGAGAATCAACCAGTTCTGCAACTGGAGTAACCACACTACCTTGATCAACTGTGCCACCCTCAACTTGTCCTATGTCTGAGGTCTCTGTGCTATGAGTATGCGTAGGCATACTAGCTGCATCTGAAATAGGGGCAAGAGATGGAGGCACATCCTTGGTGCCAGAATGACTCTCTGCACCCCCAGACTGTGCCTCTTCATCACCATCTTAATCATTATCAGAGGCTACTGATACTCTAACATCAGGTGGTAGGAATTCCACAATGTCACTTGCAAGCTCACCTATGATAACAAGATAGCAACTTACAAAAACAGAAATAGAATAAACAATGATCAGATGCATGTTATATGAAACATACATTAAAAGTTAACAGATGTTAATGGAATGCAATCAAATAATTTTCAGTTACACATACCTACATCTATCTTTTGTACATTAAAAAGAATAAAGAAGGAAAGTTACCATGTGCAGGTGGTCATGTACTAAGAGACCTAGCTGTGCCTATATATAAAAAATGGAGATGAAACACAGATGATATGCATTACAAAACAAATGGCAGAAGAAACAGAAATTAATTGCCTTTGCAGCTACAGAATAAGATAGAAATATTTACTGTGTTATGCACTGGACACCCCCAGTCTCTCTCTCTCTCCTTTTCCATTCCCCTCAATGTCTCTTCTATCATACCCATCTCTCTCTCTCTCTCTCTCTATATATATATATATATATATATATATATATATATATATATATACATATGATATATGTGTAAACATCTGCATATACACACACGCACATATATCTATCTATCTATCTATCTATCTATCTATCTATCTATCTATCTATCTATCTATCTATCTATCTATCTATCTGACTATCTAGCTATCTATATGTGTGTGTGTATACATAGATGGATCGATATACAATTCTACAGTAGATGCACTTGGGTTGTCTTCCATGTCAGCCCCAACACTGAGTATTCTGTTCGAACCCTGTGATGAGCTGTATGGCTCTCTGACTATAGACAGGAACTCCAGTTTCAGTCAATGGTGGCTCAGTAGTAGGACCACTTTCTGTAGATGTATGTTCACAGTCAATTGCAGCTGCCTGACATCTGGCCTCCATTATCTTATCACTGGCCTTATGACTTATTTTGTCATACATACGTCCATGGCCTCCCATTGCAGTCACATCAGTGAACACATTCTCCCAGATACAGTCATGAGAGGCTTGTCACCCCTGTATCTCTCTTTTTAATTTCTCCAAATCTTTTAGGTTTCTAATACCATTACAGGAATAGACCCCATTCCTAAGTCAAAGTATGACAGAAGAAACAGAAAGAATTGCCTTTACAGCTACAGAATAAAACATATCTCTCTTTGTAACAAGACTGACCTATGATGATATAGTGCCTAAATGATCACATCATTCTCAGCTTTAGAGTGTGGTGGTTTATGGGGTGCAGATGTCTTGGGCACCAAAGCCCTGTATGAGAGGAAACATAACCGACAAGAGAAAATATGTAACTAAAACAAAATTGATAAACCAAAAAAATGTATGAATGTATCCATCCATAATACACAAAATACATGGAAAACGAAGGCTCCATATAAGTACACACAACTTAATGCAGATCTCCCATTTGCAAAAGAAGAAATAACTTGATAACAGATTCCTTGCAAGAGAAACATTTCTCTTCTACTATAATATATTGCAGCATTAACAAAAATAATGTACACCTGTCAAGGAAACATGGTTAACAATGTCTTGTGTGATATTGACTTCCATGGAAGGCAGCCAGGTAGACATCAGAGGCTTAACATAATTGTCTCTGGTAATAATGCAAAAATCCATGACCTTGATAATGAGTAATACAACAATATCGCACACAAAGTGATCAGCTTTCTAGATTGAAATTCCCATGAACACGTCAGCATTATTTAGAAAATGTCTACCTAGTCAAAAAATAAGGGTTCCTATTACATGATCGAACTTCAACAAGTTTGAACCCTATATGGTCGAAACCATATTGTCAAGCTTGCTGAAGTTCGAACACAGAAAAAAAAAAAGCTGCAACAGTAAACTAACTGTTTCAAGCAGGGGGTCAAGCCCCAATGCACCACCCACACCCCTCGTTCTTTAAATATACCAACTCCGAGACCGCACTATAGTTTACTGTTGCAACTTTTATTTTTTTTTCCGTGTTCGAAGTTTTGAAACTTAGAACTGACAAGTTCGATATTGTTATGTTCAAAGTTTCAAAACTTCGATCACGTAATAGGAACCCAAGAAATAACTGTGGTATACATGCCTATGCCAACAACTTCTGAGAATAATGCAGACAGTAAAGCAATACTTGTATTATGAAATGCAAACTATAACTAAGGTTAAACTACATTTGAACATAACAGCAAGTTACCTTTGAAGTAAGATAGTTGTGAAAGTCACAGCAAGTTTTCAAAGCAAGGAACAATATCAAGCTGTCTGGTCTAACACTTTCCCGTACTACAATACAAGTTTCTTAGATTCATGATTACATTCATATAGTGCAGATTCAGCCTACTCAGCACTGTGGTTTGCAAATGATGTGTTAACTCATTAGCATGCATGAATTCAAAAAACTAGTTGCAAGGAATGTAAACACAGTATAAGAATACACATGATGGCATGTCCATGCCCTACCCCTGCAATGAAGAGCACCGAAAACTGTTTTATTTTACATTGTGTGAGTAAACATTATCTTCCCTGTTGCCAGTATCATAGCCATCTACACATCTAACTGCAAATTACACAGGCAAAGTTTAGAACTTGGTTCTGTTGCACCTGTAATGTCAACTGATATTATGTCACATCTTTAGTATATGTAACTTCACTTTAATATTCACAGTGAAAGTAGGCGTGTATGGCACATACTGATAAGAATCTCACATGTGTCTTGGTAATGCCCTGCTATCCTGGATTTCTAATCCAGAGAGAGTTGTATTTGCATGAACATAATGTTGAAGGAGCATATTTTCATGTTGCAGGAAAACTAAGTTGAGGAAATATTGGAACTGTACATTTAACTGCTTGCTTCATAATGTTTCCTCTATTTCAGTATTTTTTTTCTTTTTTTCTTTGTCATTTGCATGTTATTTGGCATCACCTACTCTGGACTGACAGCAATCTATAGCAGTGAAATACAATTTGCTTCTTAAGGATAAAAGTGAAACATTTAATTTTGGCTGCTTGCTGTAGTGCAAACAAGCCTGGCACTGGTGTTCAGCCATCTGCACTCTGGATAATACTAAGTGAATAAATTCCACTTGTCAGGTAACTATCTCTGTGGTGCAATGTGTACATAATGTGAGTGTAGAGAAATAAGACAGGTAATGCAAGAATTGAATCCAGTTTACATAAATCTTTTTATGACTGGATTCAGAATTAATATAGACACCCAATGCTGTATATGAAATGAACAGGCTAATGTCTGTGATACTTGATAACAATAAAACAAATCAGGTAGCAGCAAAGCCAACGCTCACCAATAAACAGAACGAAAATTTAATAAAATGAAATAAAATAAAGCGCTTTTCATTTGCTACTATTAGCAAACTTCTTCAGACAATGTTACCATGTTACATTCAGGTTATATATACACCTCCTCCTATTAATTAAGTAATTAGTTATTCAAATTAAATTAAATTAACTTCAAAAAGAAATTAGTTAACTTCAAAAAGAAATACTTCTCTACATTACTTGACATATACTAAATACATCCACTTACTTAAATACAGTAATATTATTACAAAATACTTTAATAAAAACTTGTAAAGTTAATAAATGAAAAAGTAGTATTTATAATTAGTATTTTTAAAAATTTAAAAACTTTAAAACCATGTTATGTTAGTTTAAATTACGTTAGTTTAAATTACCATGTGGGTCCTTAGAATTCTTATGGACACTTTAAAACATATTTGTGTGAATTTTAAAGCACAAAAATAATAATGTAAACCACCAGTAATTACAAATTCATAACAAATATAATATTTTCTATATTATTGAATTTTCTAAAATCATCTCTTCAAGCTTTTAAGCTTTAACACACTACTCAAACTACAATTTTCATTTATGCCTGGTGAGTTGTATGCATTGAGCTTGATCTGCCAAAATAACTCAAGTTCCTCCAATTTCAATGGTATAGGGCCACCTCTAACATCTGAATTTGGTTGATCAATCACTAAGAATTTAAAGTTATGCCCAGGGTACTTGATAACAATCTTACTTGCACTTCATGTGAATATATGGTTCATATGTGTTGTTGTCACCTCATCTCTACTTATTAGTAATAATGATATATGCTATGCTTGCAAATACATTTGAAAACTTTTTCATTGTGCTTACACAAATGCAGTAACATGAGTAATGCGGATATGCATATTATATATGCTGGAGAAAGTATCTATATCTTATAATTTGTGATTATGACATTCATACGCTATACTGCAAACTTTGATGTCAGGTGTAATTGTATGTACTAACCACCTGTCATTGTCTGTGTGCCCACTTTCTGAGAAATTGCCATTATATGAAATCCTGGTTATTGTGCAACTGAAATGCATCTTGTTGCAAGCAGATGTTAAAAAGATGACTGGGTCATGCTCATGTGATAATCACTTTGTTCCTTGCTATATGTATCCAGTAAATGTGTTAATCTGGTACTTTTTAAATCCTTTTTTAAATAATGCCATTTGCATATGTTCTTCAGTCAGCAGCTCACAAATGCAGTTCACTTCCTAAGGAAAAAAGTAAAAATTGTAATTTGGGCCATCTTCTGCAGTGCAAGTGAGCTTAGTGCTGGAGCATAGACACAGGCAAGTGGGATAGTGCTTGGGAAATAAATTTCACCTGTCAAGAAGTATCACTGTAGCTCAAGGTGTAAATAAACTGAGCTTAAAGAAAGAAGACAGCTGATGCAGGGTACATATCCAGTTGGCAGGTACATTTTTCAGACTGGGTCAGAATGCCATTTGTCACAACATTTTGATTAGGAAAGTCACAATAAATACACATTAACTATATTTATACTGCAGCAAATCCATCATTACTACTTGCTACAGAGGCCCCATCTAATGTGTGTAAAGTATGTTCAACATGACAGTGATGACCTATTATGTAGGATACACGTGCATTTGCATGATGTGCGCACTATTTTTGTTAGAATTATTGAGTTCTCACATAAGTATGTGTTCGTGGCAGTATGTATTGTGAAGTATGTATGTAATCTAACCCACAAAGTTTTACTCATTTTTTACAACTGCATGCACCTGAGATGTAGTTACAAACACAAATAATGTGTTTTATATAGAAATGCTTTCCCATGACTAATTAAAGTCATGACACAGAGGCATGTCTTAAGTATTTCTTCATTCAGTCCTAAATTATTATACCTCTAATTACCAACTTAAAAAGTAAGTTCCCCTGTGGCAGGGACAGTTAATAAGCAAATTTAACATTTTATCTGTTTCTTTCTGTTATATTCAATTCCCAGGTGGTACTACTCAATCTTACCATTATTAACTTTCAACAGTCAAATATATCATAAGTTATAACATTCTTCTCCAAAAAAACATGATTAGAAACAACACCATAAAGCATATCAGTGTATAACATTAGAACATGTCTCAATAGTTTGATCATCAAATGTGGCCACATCTCACTGCCATTTTTAACATCTCTGTTTTTTGTTGTGCTCAGTGCCAGTGCATCTGCCAAGCCATTGCTGTGCTTTCAGATATGCAAATGCAGCTGGCAAGGCTGCACATTTTGTACATGAGCTGTTACTTGTAAGATTTGAATTGGGTGCCAATTCAGACCCATATTTCTAGCCTGAGGGCTGCAGACATGGCTTGAGATGGTAGGGATGGTGTTCCATTTAGAGCACAAAGGTAGGGTTTGAAAAGTCCAGGATTTGTGTGGCATTCCTAATGAAGCACTACAGCTGGAGGCTGCTGCAAAGAGGATATAAAGGGTCTCAGTATAAGACTTGGGATAGCTTGGCAAAGGCGATCTTGAGTGCAACTATCATCCCACACTATGGAGCAATGTCATCATCATTACAGTGACACAATGAGGCACAAGCGGGACATCCTGAGCAGATGCTAGGATGAATTTAGGAATGCAAATACCCATCAGTTGTGTAAGCATACTGAGCCATCACCTGTCTAGGATATGGCATTAATTAGCCAGCAAACACATTTATTCATCATGCTTTCACATATCCATTTGTTCTTTTCTGTACTATACAGCTGTAGCAGAGATAGCTGAAAACCAATAGATGCATCAGAACAGACTAACTCATCTCAGACAGACACGGGGTAAGTAAGTAAGTATGCATTTAGTTAGAATGCAAGGCAGAGAAGTATTTTCAGTCCATCAGTCTATATCATCTTGAGCAGGCATAGTTTAACTTTTATATCAAGCACATGTGCCAGCTGCAATAGCTATTGGTGCTTCCATTAGGCATTACATACATCAGCTTAACTGTGTGTGGGTTCAGTACCCAAAAATATTTATTACTTTTTTATGAATAGTATTTATGAGGTACTAACTGCAATACTGTATTATATTAACAATTCAATACTTGCAAATGCAGTTATAAACTTTGAAAACATATATCTGATAACCCTTCCCATCATATCTGGATGTGGCAAAAATGTACTCATGTATTTCTCACATTGGTTTTCTGTATTGAAATAATTAAGTTATGTGACATTCCATTGACCTAATTCTGTCTCTTTTTTGTCTCCCCCACCCTAACTTTCTCTTTTTTCACACACACACACACACACACACACACACACACACACACATATATATATATATATATATATATATATATATATATATATATATATATATTAACATATTGACATATTGATGCTGAAAACAAAATGAACATCAGCACAGGGAGGTAGACCATACACTGAGGTTCAGCCTGCTATACCTCCACATGTGGCTGCAGTGACACCACTACAGACAGCAGAGATACCCAGCACATTGTGGTCACAACCTGTCAGTGTTGCCTCCACAACTCTTGCCTTACCTCTTCACCCTGGTTCAGGTTGTCTGCCCCAGCTGTTGGTGCAGTGGTACCCTCTGGGAGCAGTTTCAGTGGAGATGGTGATTTAGTCTTCTGTCAGGAGTTGGCAGGATTGGCAGAGGGCATTTTGGAGAGGGGTTTTGATGCCTGGATTGGTAGGATTGAAAGATTCTATGTCACATTGCCAAAATGATGCCACATCCAGTACTGACCCAGGCAACTGACACAGGATACAGTGATGACTAGATTCTTACTGCTCTCATGCTGAATGTGTATGTACCTCCAATGTCCCTGACCTACCATCAGTTATGGTGTCCCTCAACCTTTTGTGTACATCACCATCCTTGTCTGTCTTAATGCTCTGTATGTCTGCACCTGCTACCTAACCTACCTTATCTACCTAACCCTCTCATTCCTAAGCACCTTCCCCAGCATTCCTTTCTCTCAAAAAAATAGGCCTGGTCCATAAGAAAAAAGACATTACACCCCATCTCCACTTTGCCTATGTATCATCTTGATGCACTTGATTAGGTCCAATTGGCTATACAACATCATTTCATTGTTATCACATGTCCTTGGTGTGGTGCCTCTCCAAAATCATTAAATTCTTTGTACAATTCTACATATATGTTCTGAAGAAATAAATAAGTATTGTGCTCTCCTACTACCTTCCTGCAGATTCCTTTCTTCTTCCCCATGTCCTACCCTCTGCTTGCCACTCCCATTTTCACCTCTGCGCTATCAACCCCTTTTTCACACATTTAATCTGTTCAAAAAATAGAATCACACACAGCACACATGGTCAGAAATGGCACATGGAAAAGTCGTTACTGTTTATTCTCAGCATTTGAGTGGAGGTTGGAATATCTCAATACTGCAAAGTGACAGTGAATGCCATTTAACTTCTTATGGTAAAAGCTGAATATTTTAATTTCAGGAGTACTAGCTATGTAAACTTCGTACAAACAAGCTTAAATCCACTGAGCTTTGGAAATACAGAGTAAAGGCAAAGTAAAGACACAACTTTGAAATGGTTACTCTAACAGTTGTTAGGCTACTGGATGTAATGAACTAGAAGTTTGTATGTGGTGTGATGAAATAATTCTCCTGTGTTTAGAATAATGCTTTTGCATAGTGTCATTGGTTTGATTATAGCCACATTACTGGGGACACATATAGTTTCCTTAGTAATGGTAGACCTATTATTCCCTCTATATTTGGGATTCTGAAGGTGCACAAGTACTTAAGTGATCCACCTTTGAGACCCATAGTGTCAGCGGAAGGGTCAAAAACAGCACCTCTGGTGAAACATCTGGATGTTAAGTTTAAATCTATTTGGTATTCTCAAAGTCAGATATTGAAAGATTCTTGAGAATTTCTTAAAAATATAGAGGTAGGTTGTAATTTTTGAAATATTATTTTTGTAACCATAGATATCAATGATCTTTTTTCTGTTATTCCCCACTCAATGGGACTCAATTAGTTGGAGGCAATTGTAACTGAAGATTTTAATATTTCTTCAGATGATTTTCATGTTATTACAACACTGATGGAATCTGTTCTCAAAAATAATTTTATATACTTTGGTGGTGAATTTTTTCACCAAATTAAGGATGTGGCAATGGGTGCACACTGTGCTCCCACCTATGCTAACATAGTTCTGGCATGGTGGGAGAAAAAGTATATACTTCAGTCTGGTTACAGGTACTGTTGGGTGAAATATGTTAGGTTCCTGGATGATATTTGTATTTTTTTGGGTGGATATGGAATCTAGACTATATGAGTTTTTGAATTATATTGAGTCTACTACTGACTTTCTTGAATTCACCCATACCATGTCCAGGGATACCTTGCATTTTTTAGATGTGACACTAGAAAAAATGGAGAATGGAGGTATTAAGTCTAAAGTGTATCATAAAAACACACATTCTAATTCCTATCTGCACTATACCAGTGCACACCCGTTCTTTCAGAAAAAGAGTATAGTGAAAGGACAATTCATACGGGCAAGTAGAATCACTTCACAGGACTCAGATTTTGATGATGAATGTGAATTTCTCCAATTGTCCTTTCAGGAGAGGTGTTATCCAGGAGAAATGATTCAAAATATTAAAGCTGAAGTCCTTGCTTTCAGGGAAGGAAAATGTTGTCCCATTTTAGGTGAAAATTTTAAAGTACAGACAGAGCATAATAGTAATGTGGTGAATAATGTGGATATGACCAGGGCATTTATTACTGAGTTTAATATTGATATAACTAGTTTGAATAATATTTTGAAAGTGGAATGGGAAAGTTTTCTGGAATTTACAGATCTTCCCTTTTTAAAGATAGGACCTTTAAAATTCATATACAAAAAGGGTGGAAATGTTAAAAGCCTTCTAGAGTCCCATAAGGGGCATAGGGGATGTTTTAGTAGAAAGCGAAAAGGTACATTTAAGTGTGGAAGTTGTCAACAATGTGAATTTATTTCTAACAAAGATAGTATCAACTTAGCTAGTAGGAGTAAGAAGTTGGTGGCAAGTGAACATTACAATTGTAATAGTGAAAGGGTGGTATACCTTGCAGAATGTAACCAATGTGGTTCATTCTATAGTGGGAAAACTGAGCGAAGGTTGAAGAGGCGCATATATGAGCATATGTATGACATAAGGACAAGAAATGTGAAAAATGCACTTTTTAAGCATACTAACACGTTGTCAAGCTAGGTTTTGCTTTTTTGTTCTTGAGAGTATCCCTATGGGTATTGGGGGGGGGGGACCTTGGGAAACCCGCCTTGAATACAGTGAATTGTTTTGGCAGGTCACCTTAGATGCTAGTAGACATCCTGGCTTGAATGAGCATTTATCTATAGTGCCCTTATTAAAACTTAGAGCAGCAAAGCTGTAATGGTATTAGACTAGTTTAATATAGCTTGTAGTTTGCTGTGTGGTTTTTTGGTATTTTATACTGACCAGTAGATGGTGCTATTGCCTTTAGATAAACACATATAGACGCTATGCGATTTTTAAGTTTAGATGGTTTATTTTATGTAATATATATTTTTATATATACGTTTTTTATACAATTTTTAAATGTATATTGGTATGAGCAATATTAATCATGTGTATTTATGCATTATATGTAATTCAGTTGTTGTGTCTTTCGGCTTTTCCCGGTTAGGGGTCACCACAGTGGAACTCTGGTCCACTAATGATTGGTAGTTGATTTTTACGTGCTGAGTTACCAGCCCTGATGCACAACCTTCAACGAAGGTACGCCCATTCACGCATGTCTCCACGCAGAAGATGCTCTAGCTGAGAATCGAACCAGACAGCGTCTTACTATGAGGCGACAATGCTACCGCAGCACCACCACCATGATTATATGTAATTCAGTATTTATATGTAATTGTGGTGACATTTTATATCTTTATGTCATGTATTAATATTTATGAAGCATAGAACTTTATTGGTGGGTTTGTAATTAATTGGATTATTTAAGACAGTTGAGGAAATGTGCTTTGTATTTCTGATGAAGTCTGGAGACGAAAACGTGTGACAAGCTGTACCATTTATTTTAATAAAAGGTTGACTATATCCTGCATCCGGAGCTCTTCCTTGCACCTTTTGTATTGTTACTGGTTTTGAGTTGGTGGAAGTTTTTTCTCCCGTTGTTTCTTGTTGATTACTGCTGTATGTCAAATTATTATTTCATGACATTTTATTTTCCTATCATATGTTTAACTGCAAATGTCTGCATTTATCTCCATTTACAATAATTCATTAACATAGCCTTTGAATGGTACAACAGCATTTGTTAAAATATTCCAGCCCCAACAGGGAGACTTAGTAAGCCACCCTATTACTCCTTATGTTTTAATCTTTTATCTACTGGCCTACCACTTCTTTCTTCCTTTATTAATCACTTTATTGTACAGAGCATAACAGATTAATAATGAGGAAAAACCTTAGAGTAATGTGAAGAAAATTAAAACACTGTCATATGTGTTAGCATGTCTGGCAGGAGATTTTTGTATAGTCTCAGATAACTTGTATCATATGCCAACATGTCTAATTGTGAAAATGTAAACTAGATTTTAAAATGTTGAATATTTCCCTGTTTAAACAGAGTGTTTAAAGAATCTATCAGTGTTTTGATACATTTCTGATTGGACATGTTTAAGTACTGTGCAGAATCAGCTGAATAGTAAGTGATGTAATTAGAATGTTCATGGCTGCTAGGTGATTATTTGAACAGCTGATTGACAGGAAAAATAACTTTTTAAAACAGCTAACTGTTGTTATTAAAAAATAAGACAGGTGAGACTGTTAAGCTATGTGGTTAGTCAAGTAATAAGCAGTTTGTGAAGAGCAGCAGTTTGTGAAGAGTTGCAGTCAGTTGCAGGGCTGTGCAGTGATACCTGAAAAACAAAACAGAACTCAGCAAAAACTGTAAGCCTGCCTTTGCCTTGCTGTTATATGTTAGATTAGATCAGGGACAGTATTCTCCAGTTAGATTAGGAAAGTTTAGTTATTCAGAAAGAGTTTTTTCTAGAATGATGGATTTCTATCCTACAATTTAATTTTACATTTCTGGTGATTGAATTCTGGTATTTATTGAAAGTTATTGATGTGCATTCTTGTAATTATTTTACTTATCATTAAATGTTTTCTATTAATTTACATTGTGGCTGGAAATCAGTGTTTTTCTTTAGAGATTAGAGAGCGCTTACACCTGTTTGATACTCCCCAGGTCACCTCGAAGGCCTGGCTGCTTCTGGTCATAGCTATCATTTACTTTAATATATAATTTTCACAATTGGACACCTCTTTAGAAGGGCATGAAGACACTCTGATTGGTGGCAGTACTGCCATATTACTTTGGGGAAGGGAGACAGCTGGAAATCTGTGTCAGGCTTCCCCAGAAGTGCTTGGATATGTGAGATTTAAATATACTTTGAGTGTGAGTGTATCAGACGTCTTAAACTGGGACACATTGCTCTGAAGTGTGTAATAAGGAATTACATTAGGGGTGGACAGAATTATACAGTCCAGTTGCAGATTTTACAGCATGTTCCTGTTGTGCTCATAGGGGAAAATTGTGAAATATTACTCCTGTTTAAGTGACAGTCTCACATTGGAGTTAGTAGTGATGACTGAAGCTCCTTAATTACTCACCCGGGATAGTAAGGGACATCACATTAATTGTTGGTAGTCTGGTTGGATATAAACTGGAAGTCACATAACACACCAAAAATATGGTCTTAAATGTACCATCAGCAATGTTGTTGCTATCTCTCTATCTCCATCTCTGTTCACCTCATCTGTTTTAGTAAGTTGTCATTGTCCCTTCAATTGTCTGATTTAAAATGCATGAGATAGGAGTTCCTTTGTGGCATTCTGAGATAATACTGTGATCTATAGACTCATTTTTGCTTACTTTCAAGAGTTCAGATCCAGGCATTGGCAAACTATTCACTCATTTAAGTACACTATTTAATGTGTGTCTGTTGCCTAAGTACTTTTTGAGCCACCATTTTCTTGCTTCTGTCAGAATTTACTTAGTCCCTGCCTCCAACTTCCCATTTATATATCTTCCCCTTTCTGTGTCAACAGTCTTTCTTCTCTGCATTTGCACAATGTCTTGTCCAAGCAGCATCTGTAGCTTACAGAAAAAAGAAGTACACAGCTTATGGCAAAATATTGTGAGTTTTCGCTTTCTAACTGATTACGTTGTTGTCCTTCACTCTACTGTGCCTAGTTTCATTGTGCTATGTCCATCCATCCATCCACAACCCTTTTGCTTATTTTGAAACATGGGGTTGGAGTGTCACTTCAACAGTGACAGTCATCTAGATCCAACATTTACACCGCTGGGTGGCTATCCTTGCCAAGGTAATCCTTCCTCACCACACACTCACATGCACACACATACCTCTGGTCAATTTAGAGTGCCCAATCCACTTACTGCATGACTTTGGAAAGTGGGAGACAACCACAGCATCAAGAGAAAACCCACATGAACACAGGGAGGACATGCAAACCCCACACAGAAGGCACCCCAACTGAGAATTGAACCAGGAACTGCTTGCTGTGAGGTGATAACACTATCTGCTGTACCACTGGGCAGCACAGTGGCACCCTTACACTCACTGTGTTGTGTACAGTCAGGCTAATCTTCTCTTGAACAGGCTGAACAGCATACCTCTCAACTGCACCGAATTACTCATTTTTTACCAAGTTTTGGAGCCCAAATAATGGGGTGCCACGATTCCTGAGTGGCACCCCTTCATTCCCAATTTTTTTTTTAATTCTTCTTTTTGTGCTTTTAGAGCTGATGTCATCACGTGCGCCATGACATCAGCTTTGTCAGCCTGATGAAATTGAGCTCATTGAGCTCAAGGTCACACATTTCCAGCTGGCCACAAGCATGGAAATAACTGATAACTGTTTCTTTTTCTCAGATTCTGGTACTACTGCTTGAGCATGGAGGAGTCGAGTGTGGAAATAACTGATAACCGTATGTTACATTGTTACTGTTTCTTTTTCTCAGCCTCTGGTACTACTGCTTGAGCATGGAGGAGTCGAGTCGAACTTACTGAATTAAGAATCAAGTACATTTGCTGCTTTGCTTTGCAAAGTACATTGTTAGCTGAAGTTCTTCTGCTGCTAAACAGCTCGCTGCTTTTTTTGGTCATATTGTGGGGGGTTCTCACAGGTACATTGTTCTGAATGAAGTTTCTCACTGCTTTGTTTTGGCCATATTTAAAGTACATTATTAACTGAAGTTTCTCGCTGCTTTGATTTTCGCTGCTTTGGGCATGTTGTAAGGGGGTAAGGGGGTGTTTCTCGCTGCTTGTTATGTGAACTAAGGTACTGCTAAACAGCTGTTTTTTCTTGCTGCTCAACTATGTATATTGTAATGTTGCTCTTCTTTGAAGAAGTGTGTGTGTGTGTGTGTGTGTGTGTGTGTGTGTGTGTGTGTGTGTGTGTGTGTGTGGAAAAAGGCTTGGCAAGTTCAAGATCGGGATGTATCATCATTTTTTTTTGCCAGCAGTTATTCCATGCAGTTGTCCAAACTATAGCTACAATCCTTCCAGCACTTAGGGAAAAATGTCTATGGACACCTAGTACAGTGCCATATTTGATAACGGAAAAAAGAGATTGTTACACAAAAACAAATGTGGATAAGCAAATAAATGCAGTGCCTTATTTGGGAAAGGAGAAAAGAGTTTGCTATGATAGGGTTGAAACTGGTTAGGAGAATTAGTAGTCATGGAATTAATGTAGCCACATTATTTTTCAGTTTCATCATGTTAGTCAAGTACGGACTTCCTTATAGAAGTTACTCTCCCTAATTTGACAACAGTCAGATTTTTCAGTTCCTTCTTGAACTATCTACTAAAATTATTTGAGAAAAATGTAATTCCTACTATGTATTAAATGTACACAAATATTTATGCTGTATCACTTATTTTTTTTAAAACCATGGCTTAAAAATTGTACTTCCATGAAGTTTAGTGTTAAATTACTTATAGACTGCTGGTCATATAAGCCATCTAAAAACCACATGGGCTCGGACTAGCTGTGATGTTATGTTAGTGTCCATGAGCCGGAATTTGGATCTCACTGCAGAGAAACAAGTTTGAGTACTTTACATAATTTTCCAGTGCCAGATATTTTGCACAACAGACAGACTACACTACAGTTGAGCAAGGCAAACCCATCTTACAAAACTCAATTTTCCTTTCCAAGAATACTAATTCCATCAGTTATTCATTTCTGCCTTATTTTAGTATACTTGAATGTTATCATGAATTACAAGCATTAAAAAAGATATGACTTCATACCTCTCAGCTAACCAGATTTTTGCAGGCTGTCCAGATATTTCATCATATTTTTGGCCCTTTCCTCATAGAATTTGTGTTTTTCTTGCAAATTACTAAGGACTGAAGTCACTAAGTAATAACATACATCTGAATTTTGGGCTTGGTATCTTTTGTAAAATGCATGCTAACAAAAATGCTGTTATTCTAGCAACTTTTAAGTTTATTAAGAGCAGTATTTAAAATCTGTCCCTATTGTTGAGCCTTTGTTCCCCCATTTGTTCAGGCTTTGTCCAGAGTTCTTGCTCTACGAGGTTGAGAAGTATGCTGCTGACATTTTATCTATATGGATGCTATGCTAGAGCTGCTGAAATCTACACATAATTTAAGAAAAGTTAATATATTATATGCAGAGGTGTGTGTAAAAGCCCCCAACTGAATACACCTGGTGGCTAGAGGTACTCAGGCTCAAACCCTGTACCCTGGGTACAGGTAAAAAGAGCCTAAAGTCTCTAGCCACCACAACTTGTGAATTTATTCCTCATTTTTGTTCTATTCTTCATTAAATCTGTGGTTTTCATGATTTGTGTGGCAAATCACTGAAAGACTTGAATTAACTAAATAATGACAGGCATTTGAATTTTAGACTTCATATTCTTCAGACAATAAATGGTAACACAAAACCTTTTATTCTAGCAATTTTCTAAGTTTATAAGATCAGTATTTGAAATTTGTCCTTGTTTTGGGGCTGTATTCCCCCATTATTGGCTTTGTCCAGGTTTTTTGTGCTAAGACATTAAGAGCTATGGTAAGAAGTGAAAACGGAATTCTATATTCCCCATTATTGGCTTTGTCCAGGTTTTTTGTGCTAGGTGGTTGAGAGCTATGATGAGAAATGAGAACTGAATTCACTAAATGATGGCTATTTAAGTTTCAGTCTTCCTTTCTTTCTGGGAACTGCTGATTTGGCATAGTGGTATGTTGCTCTAACTGTAGTGTATGGGGTCCTGGGTTCAAGACTTGGCAGTGAAATACATGGTGGTAATGCAAAATTTTATTCTAGTAACTTTCCAAAATTATACAAGCAATGTTTAAAATGTGTCCCTGGTTTTTGGCCTTTTGTCCCCCCCCAAAACAAAAAAAAAAAAAAAAAAAAAAAATTGAAAATAAGTGTGAAAAGATGTGCAAGATGCCTATGGCTTACACTACTGTCTATATATATAAATATATATATATATATATATATATATATATATATATATATATATATATATATATATATATATGTGTGTGTGTGTGTGTGTGTGTGTGTATATATATATATATATATATATATATATATATATATATATATATATATATATATATATATAAATAGTAAGTATACTTTTATGATGGAAATGTTCTGAATTGGGCAGTTTTGTCATTATTGGTTCATGCATTTTGTTTCATTGCCTACTGGAAAAATGTTCAAACAGTACATTTTAAAATGTGTTCAAACTTAAGTCTAACAAGTGTGCTGTATTATACAAGGAATATAATTTAATAAAGTCAGGAAGGTGTATCAAATAATGCATGTATGTCTCTTGTTTTGTGTGCAAGCCAGGGGCCTATGATTTCAAAACAGCTCAAAGGTAATCTTTATCTACCACTGGCCAGATGCATTTTCTTTGGATGTGGTGTGTGTTTCAATGCTGTTTCAATGAACGTGAGTTTCAAGAGCAGAGAAGTTTTAATGCTATGTCTATGTTCATTGTAAGACAGTGTTGCTTTGTTTAGCAGATATCTATTAGTGTTTGTGTACATTGTGCTATAAAATGTAAAAATCAAAATAATCATTGTAGAAGTCAAGCAGTATGCACACATTAGTGTTTATGGTAAATGTGGTGAAATAGATAATGAGACAATGGAAATGAATGGCTACAGGGGGACTCTGGTGCCATATTTTGGTTGTCTGTTCTTCAGTTTGCATTTGAAAGTTGGCATCCCACAATTCTATTGGAGTGGGTGGGGTTACTTAATTATGTATGCCATTTTATGTTAATCAGCGTATAGATTTGTACCTATTTTTCATGGGCTTTGTCCAGATTTTTGATATTTCCAGGTTGAGAGGTATGCTGAACAGCTAAATGTATGCTACATATGATGTTCCATTTGCAAGCATTATTAAGACACATGCTGCCCAACTATTCCTGTCTTCATGACAAATGTTTAAATCATGACACACAGCACCCTAACATAGCACATCTCTCTTCTACATTGGGTAATTTGTTATGCTGCTGGCTGTAATGTACACCTTATGTAATGTTAAAATTATTACTGTTATGAAGCCTAATGGCTACATTCTCCCTTACCTCATTGTTTTGTGACTGTCCCATCAAACTGGAAAAATTAAGGTCACAAAATAACATTTCCTGTGTGGTATATTGGCACAACTCACACGTCTGTGAAATGGTTTTGGCATAGTGTCAAGGGTTTGAATCCAGAAATATGTGAAAGTCATATCTGATGTTTTCAATATATAAGTGCTGTCTACATATCTTAGTAAACCACCACTATCTTGCTTTATCCCTGTTAGAAGCACAAGATTGTATATAGCATGACATATTTATCAGGAAAAGCATAATATTAACACACCCCAAGGATGTTAAAATGACCTAGAAAAATGATAACATTCTTTGTGTGTCTCTATCACTATCTTCATGTCTGTATGTGTTCCCAGGTCTGTATCATATTTACTGTTTCATTCTTATTAGGCTAATGGATGTAATGTACATGTTACAGTATTTTACAAATGGCATGAGGGCAATAAAGAGTAATCCATGCATTCTCCTTTGCTTCAATCTGTTGCCATATCTGAACATTGTAAAATAGGAGTTCCTATGTGGTAGGATTAATAATGCTGAGATCTGTAGATGTTTTTGGAGAAACTGTTAAAGTCTGAATTCAGGTGTATACCAGTGTTTTTGCATGTTTTGTATGAGTCCTGTGCATGTAACTGTTGGCTGCACATTTTCTTAATAACCCTGCTGCTGTATTAAAGTTCTTGCTCCCTGTTGTAAACACTGACTTGTACAGTTCTTACTTGAATAATTATGATGATAAACAAAGAATAACACAGCACAAATATGTGCAGAAATGAACCATAAACGAATGCCTTAGTGTGCCTGTATGTGTACTGTTGTCACCAACTGTCCACCTCTTCCCATCCCTTCATTGTTATCAAATAAACCTCCATGATACAAAACTGTTTCCATAAGCCATGTTACCATCAGTGATAGCACGTTTGGTCCTTGACATATTTCACAATACACCTGTCGCATACATATCAGTAATGAAGAACTGCAACATTCATGATAAATGTGTAAATCATGACACCTGAAACATGGCCATAACACACACATCTGGTCTGTATTCCATCAGATTCAGACATGATTTTATGTGTATACTGCTTATTTGCTCGAAGGTTGGCATGAAGCACCATAGAGTACTGCTAATTCTCATTCTAACTTCAACGCCTTAAAACGTGATTATGCATATGCTAATACACTGCCATCAGCAGCACAAATGAGCTTGCCAGTGTTGGGCTTCAGTCAGATAGTAAAAAGATATTTATAACAAATCATTCTTTGAGTAGGTTGTACAACTTCTGCATGTCTTTATTGAATTTTGAAATCAGGGTATCTGGATTTCATAATGATGCTGACTCAATGAATTCAGTCTGTTAATGTATGTCTGCACTCCAATAATGACACTTGTAACTGTGTTACAACAGTGTGTACATTTTTCATACATAATACATCACTGTTATACTAAAGTGCATTGCCATGGTGAGCTGTTTGGGTTGACTGGGGAGAAGATTTTTTTTGAGCTACAATACAGAATCGGAATTGCCTAAATATAGTAAACCCTTGCTGAGTCTAATTATTGCGGCTACCAAAAAAGCAATTACTAGAAAATGGAAATCAAAGTCTAGACCAACTTTACTAGAAGAAGTGAATATAGTAACAGAGATAAAACAACTGGAATTGGGATCTTTAGAAAATGGACTGCAATATCAGGTACATATAGCTTCCTAAACAGATGTGCTATATCAACTTCCAGTCATTGGAAATATTTAACTTGGGTGAGTATTTCACCATCTCATTATCCCTCTTTTACCACAGACATCTTCTCTGGAACACCAATGAGGTCATCATGTTAAAAGCACACTCTCTCACTTTAAGAGTCAGACTTCAATTGTGGTACTTTCGGCTAATTCTATGTTCTATAGATTGTGTAATTAGATAAATGCAACCATCATTAAATAATTTGATTGTGTGTAATGTTATGTTCAGTTCTGTCCATGATAATATCCCTTATGTTAACTTCCACTGAGGAGACATATTTTCGCTGCCACAGAGCTACCCCGAAGCAATATCCAGTTTTTCAAACACAATGGTTAACATTTTGCTATTGAAAATGAACTACATTTCAGTTTTAGTATAAGTTATCCTGAGGCACTGGCTATTGTTACTGTGCTGTCTAAACTACATAAGTACAGCAGGAGGAGGTTTTAATCCAGCAATGACTGACTATTGTATGTGTGTATGTGTTTGTCTTTTTTGCTGTGTAGACAAGGCTTATAACTCATGTAATTGTACTCTTGAACCAGCTTCACAACTTTCAGATGAACATCAGCATATTAAAGAATGGTGATGCCATCCATGCAAATGCACACTGACAAAATTGTCAAGCAATCTCATATGGTACTTGCAATTTAATCAGTATTGTGCATCTTGTGATCTTAGTCTGTTCAAATCCACCCATTACTCTTCAGACCTCCTTGTGTCAATATGGCTGTAAATGTGCATGTAGGTAGCTATGCTGCCATCCAGCTACATCTGCTGTGTACATGTATGGCTGGGGATTCTTCTTACAAAAATGTATGCTCATTTTTCACACATAAATGCTGAATTTGATAATGATGATGCCATGGTATGACATTTGCCTTTCCTATGAGAACTACTAATGCTTCTACTGTGGCATGAGGACATGAGGCAATATTCTATGTGCTGTTGCCTTAAAGGCATGTGTTGGAATATGTGATTATACACACACATTGTGCATGATTTCCAATCTCTTGTCACAGTGATGATTGCAATACACGTTACATTATGTGCACTTAACTAACATAGCAACAGGCAATGTTTGTAAGAAAAAGACGTGTAGCAATAGCCCTTTAAAGAAATTACAGGCACACACATATCTCTTGCAGCAATAAGATATTGTTAACAAGACTGAACTGCTGCACTGTGGCACATTCATTTTATACAATATCTTGTAGCTTATGTCAGCACATAGGTGTTCAAAACACACTTTGACTGCCTGTAAACATTGTTTCCTACTGCTGTTATACATGAATGACATCTACAACTGTTACAATGTATGATTTTATAGTGGGATAAACCTCCCCCAACCCTTTTATCGCAGAAAAATTGTTTGCAACACAATCACATGATATAATGACTTCACAAAGGTGGAGTTTTGCTGCTTTGTAAAGGCTTCCACTGTGAGGCATGTGATTCACACACATACAGTATCATTCATGGGTGAACTCACATAGCTTGCTGTTCAGTTCCAGCAAAGGGCAGCATTCTATGAATGTACATTACACAAACAACACTGCGTGAAGTTATTATTCTCAATTTTTTTTCATTTTGCAATATCCTTCCAGTGAAACAGTTGTTCTGTGAATGTCATGGTGTGAGTGCTCCTGTGACATATGCATTCAGTAATGACTTATATAGCATATTTACAAAGACAGAGTGTGTTTCAAGTCTAGGATAAAGTTGTACAAAACAACAAGGACAGCTTCCTTGGCTGAGAAACAGTGATACTGCACAACATACATTTGTGTGAACATTAACATGGTTACCACCTTGTTATCATTCTGACATAATTATGTGGTACAAATTATCCTCAAATGTCATTTATTACTTCACACATTAATTTCACTTATGTGTGACAATACCCATTGCTATGTCATGTGGTAGGTGCAGTCAATGCACAACTCTGTAGACTGTGTAGTATTATAGACAGGGGTTTGAATCTGGTAACATCTGTCTGTCTGTCAGATAACCATGATAGACAGGAGTGACTTAGGTAAAGGAAGTAGTTATGGCACAGTCAGAAGGCAACATTTTAAGGTATCATCCTCCAAGGTAGGGGATCCATATCCATAACAACAGAGTAGTGCTGTAAGCCTTCACACAGTATGCCTATTTCTGTGGCATCACAGGTTGGTATGCATCTGTCAGATATCTGTCATGGAATGTATCTGAGTATGCTCAATATCTGAGTTCTTTGGATTTTGCTACATACCTACAATCAACTGCATTACTAGCTGAGTTAAGTACAAACTTGCAGTATTAAAGATTGTACTGCATTTTATTTTTTTGTCTATTTAATTGTTTCATTGAATATTCTGGTCTGTGTCTCTCTGTAGTTATTTATTTTTCTATTTAATTGTTTCATAGAATACTGTGGTCTCTCTCTCTCTGTCTCTGCAGTTAGTGAGGGGTATTGTGTTTCACTTCATTGATATTCAGTGTTAAACTCTTAGCCTATAGAGTTTCTCTGTATTTATAAGTGTTAGTCACATATCTTTGAATTTATTACTGCTCAATATTTGAGTTGTTTGGCTTTTGCTACATACCTACAATCAACTGCATTACTAGCTGAGTTAAGTACAAACTTGCAGTGTTAAAGATTGTACTGCATTTTATTTTTTGTCTATTTAATTGTTTCATTGAATATTGTGGTCTGTGTTTCTCTGTAGTTATTTATTTTTCTATTTAATGGTTTAATAGAATACTGTGGTCTCTCTCTGTCTCTGCAGTTAGTTTCCCACCTGCTCTCCCTGTTCTTTTTCTGATATTAATCTTGGTGGCTTTGGAATTGCCTGCCCCTCCAGTACATTTGTGTTTGAACACTCCTCCAGGGTCTATCTCATTTGCTCACTCAACCGAGTACAGTGAGATCATACTTTGACTTCAGACACTCCTACCAGTTCCATCTGTTCAGCTCTATCCCAGTTCTATTCCAGTCTAGTGTCACTAGCTCATTCTACCTAATACAGAGAGAACATTTGTGAAGGGCAAACCACTTAGGTCTTTAATTTTGAATTGTCTCCTGTTTCTCCTTTCTCCCTTCTCACTTTCCAAAAAAAAAATTTCTAAGCTTGTTTCCTGCCTTTCCTGTAACTAGTCTAGTCCAGATATAGATTTGCTGTAACCAGGACTGTTTGTAATTTTCTGAGCCCCCAAAGTCTCTCTGTGTTGGAGGAAAGCCTTCTAGCTTATCAGTGTGAGTGGTAAGCACTAGGTAACCTATTTACCACAAGAGTGGTTTCCGGTCCAGAAATTGTAGTTTATTGGCCATTGGCAGTTTTTCCATCTCTTTCAACTTACTGTTTTAAAAGCCCGTGTTTGCGCTTGTTTCCCATCTTTCCTGTAACTAGTCTAGTCCAGATAGAAATATGCTGTATCCAGGACTGCTTGTAAGCTTCTGAGCCCCCCAAGCCTTTCTATGTTGGAGGGAAGCCTTCTAGCTTATCAGTGGGATTGGTAAGCACTAGGTAGCCTATCTACCACAAGAGTGGTTTCTGGCCCAGAAATTGTAGTTTATTGGCCATTTGGGCAGTTTTTCCATCTCTTTCAACTTTCTGGTTTAAAAGCCTGTGTTGGCACTTGTTTCCCACCTTTCCTGTAACTAGTCTAGACCAGATACAGATTTGCTGTATCCAGGACTGTTTGTAAGCTTCTGAGCCCCCCAAGCCTTTCTGTGTTGGAGGGAAGCATTCTAGCTTATCAGTGGGAGTGGTAAGCACTAAGTAGCCTATCTACCACAAGATCCATGTACAGATTCTTAGTTTTAGCACTTGAATTTGCTTATTCGTACTCAGCACATGTTCAGAACTTGTTGTTAGCACTAAATAAGCTACAAATTACTACAGCACTGAACCTTCCTCTTTACCTACAGGAAAACAGTTTTTGTACTTACTTTCCTCATTTGCTTAGAGAAAAACAGCTCATATACTCACTTTCCTCACTTGTCTAGTAGAAAGTAGTTTTTTATTCGGGCATGTCCAAGGGTCAGCTCCCAGTGTTCTCTGCTGTTTATCTGATGAATCTGGGCATCTTGGGGCAATGTAGCAATTGCCTCATGTACACAGACAACCCTCTCCTCCTACCACCCAACACCACAACCTGTGAGAGATGCACTTATCTAGCCAAACTGGAGGTAAAGCTCTCTAACCAAGACTGAACTTGACATTCAAGAGGAGAAGGTTAACACTTGCACCACCCCATACACATCACATACTCCCACTAATCCTACACCACCAAAATCCACAAATAGAAACACAAAAACATTTGCAGAGGCTCTTAATAATAATCTGCTCAAGCAACAGAGACCTCCAAAGTAAAAACACAAGCAACCTCCACCCCCAACACAACCCAAATGACACATAGCCCACAGACTCAGTGTGCCAATAAACCATAGCCCATAAGGCAAAACAATGTACCCAACACACTAGTCATAGGTGACTCTATAGTTAGGCACACTGATGTCCCACTCACCAGGCTAAACAAGCAGAAAGTTACTGTCAGCTGCCTGTCAAGTGCCAGGATCTGCCACATAACCCACGCACTCAGGTCACTCCACAACAAGTACAAATATGACTCTGTCATTGTCCATGTTGGTGTGAATAACCTGAGATGTACCTCCCTGGACTACATGAAAAGAGACATGGAAGAGCTCTTCGATCTTGTAGCCCAGGCAGGTATGACCCTAGCCCTGAGTAGCATCCTGCCATTGCCCAGAATGATACCACAGTACAAGGACAAAATGATTCACATCAACAATTGGCTAAGCTTCTGGTGTCATTGTAAGGGGATCCAGTATCTGTCTGCCTAGGACGACATGGTCAACAGACCATGATGCTTTGCCAGAGATGGCCTGCACCTGTCACCCCTGGGATTCCTGATACTAGCTAAGGGTCTTGCCACCCCTATAGTGCCTTTTTTAGGCAAGGTTCAAATGACAAATTCACCACCATAACAGGAACAGGCAAGCAAAAACTGCAGGTAATGCTACTCAATGCTAGAAGTCTAAATCTCAAAATGCGTTCACTCGAGGCACTCTTTAAAATGGAGAACATCGATATCTATGTAGTGACTGAGACCTGGTTCAAGGCTCTAGAGAGCACCCCTGCATTACCAGGCTATAACTCATACCACACTTTTCGACCATCTAACCTGGACCAGAACACCAAAGGTGGAGGTGTGTCCATATTCATTAAGGATATCCACACCTCCAGGCTAGTTGCACAGCATAATGCATCCGAGGTTATCCAAGTGCAACTAACTCTGGGAAAAACTGCAAACCAAATTGCAGCTTCCTACAGATTCCCCACCATGCCCCAGGATTCCCACTCCTCTTTTCTTGATATACTGGAAAATATTAGGGTTCAACGAAACACCCTAATAATGGGTGATTTCAACTACCCCACCATTAACTGGGAAAACTACTCATGTACCAACTCCTTCATTAACACTTTCTGGAATTCATAAATTCCAAAGCCCTGGATCAACTTATCGACACCCCCACCAGGGGCAACAATATCCTAGACTTAGTCATTACCAACATGACTGACCAGTGTTCCACACCTGAATTCAACTCCTCGTTGGTCAGATCCGACCATAAGCTAATCACCTTAGATATCCCCATCCCGCACCCACCCACCATTAAGGAAACCATGGTAAAAAATTTCTCCAAAGCCAACTTCATGCTTTTTAAGACAGAAGTGTCAAACTTCATGACACCCATGCAGATGGACAATACAGTTATGACTGCTGAATCTTACACAAATGCACTCTATAAGCACTTACACGAGTGCATGGATCGTGCTATCCCAAACAGAACCAAGATGCTATCCTCCAAAAAAAGGAAGCCAATCTGGTGGTCCACTGTCATAAACAAACTCTACAATAGAAGGAAGAAACTGTTGCAAAAGAGAGTAAAATCCCATGAGTGGAGGAGCTCATTGGTCAGCCTCAATAAGAAGCTGAGATTCCTTATAAGATCCTCCAAAGCTAGCTACAAAAACAAAATCACCACTGATTCTAAGGGCAACCACAAAACAATCTATAACTATGAGTATTCCACTTTTACTTGAAACCCACAACAACAATATATTCTACAACCCCCTTTTTTTCCCATTTTAGAACAATGTTGGAGTTTTGATTTTTTTCGTTTCATTTTTATGGTAATCAGTGGAATATAGACTAATAGAAAAGTAGAATTACCAGTTTAAATGTTTTTTATGTTTTGTTACATCACTTCCTTTTTGAATTGCTGGACTTGCAATACCGTGGACTTTTGTGTGTTTAATCTATAACTATGACAAGAATCTCAATGGCAACACCCAGATCTGCTTTGAGTTACAGCACAATGACACGAAAATTACAGAACCAACTGATATTGGCAACATCCTGACAGATAGCTTCAGTGCTAACTTTACCCCCTCATCCCCTAAAGGGCCCATATCTATACAGGAAGAATGCAGAGTCCCTGTAATCCCATCTATGCAGGTAAAAGCTGCACTCTCTAAAACCAAAAGCACAGCATCCATCGGACCAGACAACATCCCAGGCTGTGTTTTACATGAACTTCAGAATGAACTGGCTCCCCACCTAAGCACCATGTTCAATCATAGTGTCATGTCAGGCTTTGTGCCCACTGAATGGTGAACAACAACAGTTATCCCATCCCATAAAGGAGGAACCGCCAATGATCCTAGGAACTATCACCCTATTAGCCTGACAGGCCTGGTCTTCAAGGCCATGGAATGTATCATCATGGAACTCATAAACAAAGACATTGGTAACCTCCAAACTCTGGACCCCACCCAGTTTGGGTTTGTGAAAGGCAGATCATGACTTCTGAACCTGATCGACTTCTTTGAGGCAGTCACAAAAGCCGTAGACGAGGGTAAGGTGGTTCACATACCCTATCCAGACCTCACCAAGGCTTTCAACACCATCCCCCATTCTGGAATTATAGCTAAACTCACTAAACTAGGTATAAATCCCTACTTCACTAGATGGGTTGCCAACTGGCTCACTGACAGAACCCACACTGTAAAAGTTGCCGACTCCAAATCTGACTTCAAACCAGTGACAAGTGGAGTACTACAGGGTTCAGTCCTGGGACCTCTCCTGCTTGGTATCTACTTCTCTGAAGTGCAGGCTAATACAGAAGGCTTCTGGCTAACGAAGTTTGCAGATGACTGCAAACCAGGAGCCATAGTCGAGTCCCCAAATGATGTGGACATCCTACAGAAGGGGCTCACTGAGACAGATGCCTGGTGTCAGAGGCATGGCCTCAAGCTCAATGCCAAAAAGTGCATTGTCATCCCTTTGGTAAAAACTCTGCACCCATGAACTACCACATAAATGGCAGTCTACTTAATGCCAAATGCGTGATAAGAGACCTTGAGACCCAGGTGGACAGTAGTCTCTCCTTTGATAATCACATCACCACAGTAGTCATGAAATCCTTCTATGTGGCACACCTCATCACAAAAGGGTTCTCATCCAGGAAAAAAGAGGTCATTGTTCCCCTCTACTCAGCACTCATTAGACCCATTATAGAGTACAACACCCCTTTTGTAATGTACCTCACATGACATCTGCAGCAGCTGGAAAGGCCACAGAAGTACCTCACAAAGAGGATTACTGGCCTCAAACAGATGCCCTACACTGACCATCTCAAAAAACTCCAGCTTTACTCTGTAGCATATTGCCTACTCCGAGGAGATCTCTGCCTAACATAAAGCTATGTTAAACCCAGAGCTGTTGGACATGCTGCACCTAAAGAAATCCCAGTCCCTCTGAGCTACACTCTCTAGGGACCTAAAGCTTGTCACCACAATAAACAGGACATGCTGGAGGGATAGATTCCTGTCCCAGAGACTTCCTATACTCTGGAACAAGCAAAGTTCCTCATTAGCACTCTTCACGAAAAATCTTGATGAGTGGATGCGAAATAGGAAATACACCCCGGGGAACAATTCTGTGGCTCTGCTCGACAGGGGCAGAGGAAATTAAGTTTCTTGGGTGGTGTAAGCCAGGGAACCTTGTTGGCTAGGCTTACTTAGGCCCTTGGGCCAATAGCCTGGTACCTACCAATGGACCTATGAATCATGTCTTTGATTGTTCACAGACATTACTTAATTTCCAAATAAGCATACAGTACATTACATGTCTTCCTCCAAACATTTATGTATTACTGTCATTTTTTTCTTTACACTGTACACTTTTATTGGACATAAGGACTTACATAACATTTTTAGTTATATGGCATGATGCTAGATTATCATAAGCTGTGACTGAGCTTGTGTTAGGACAATGTGTTTTTTACATGCAGTCATGGCAGTGTTTGCTGTAATGTCTTGTGACCATGCACAGTATAAGCATGTAGTAGATATGATCCATTTATGAATAGAGACCTTGATGTACTACAGTGTCATCAGATCTGTGTTGACATTTGTCACTTGTGCATTTTGAGTGCTATTGTATTGCTGTTTATGATGCACATGAGTATAAAACATGATTGTCTAATACATGTATCAAGGTAAAATACTGTCCTGTATATTGCTGTTAAATGATAACAAATGGTAAAACATGTTCCTTTCTAATGTGCATGTCACAATATTTGTATGGCTCATTCCTTCTTGTTTATATAGGGCAAAGTGGAGAGTAGAGCACTTCAGTCAGTGGTCACAGATACAGTCACTGTATATACATGTCATATACAATAACTGCAGTGTATGTGAATCACCCCTAATGTATTCACTATCCTTGCTGTTAACTCAACTTGTCAAGTTATCAACATTAACTTCTCATTTACTCCCCCTTTTTATAATATTGTTTCGTATCCCTCTCACATCCATTGTTGGCATTTCCATTTATAGTAATATACATGATTAAATAACTGGAAACAGGACTATTTATTGTTACATCAGTGTGGGCATCTTGCTATTGAAAATGTTTCTTTGTGACATAATCACACTTGAATGCATTAACTGAGTGCATTTTTTTCCATTTACCCTCCCCTCATACTTATGTCTGCACTATTAACATTGTATTCTGTGTACATTCTCCCCATGTAATGTCTTGTACTCAATTTGCCCCTACTTCATATAAGTAGTCTGCATGTGTTCACATAATATGTTTGCCTACAGGCAAGCAGTTTTGTTTACATTGTGTCCTCATGCTTCCCTGTATCATTTCATGGCTTTCAGCAGTGCTGCTGGCCATAAAACAGTGCTTGGAAACATGTAAGTATGATGAGCAGCATGTGGTGAGTGCTGGTGCTCATTGCAATAACCCACTGTAATCGTGTTGGCTTTGAGCAAATTATGTATAATTGTTAATGAATCCCAATGCATGTATCTAGCACACATGCATGAAATAAAACTCAAATTAATAGTTATCAAGAGTAAAGCTACCTGACAAGCTCCCACGGGGTATCTGTATGGCTGAACTAGATTATATAGCCATCAACACGTATATCACCTTCTACAATCCAATATTCTCATTGTAGCCAGATTGACCATTTATAATTTAATTAATTAATTAATTTATTTATTTATTTTATTTTGTTTACTAGAACAGCCCATCTAGTTACCAAAATCGCTATTTTCTGCTGAGGTCCAGAGAGGAAAGCTTCAAAACAAAGATAGAAATACATCAATAGTCAACAAACACAATTTTCAAAGTATTTCAAAGTAAACAGTCAACAAGCATTATTTACAAAGAATATCAGATTATGAAATATATCTTTTCAAGAATTTGTGAGTAAAATCAAAAATGCTATATTAATACACTTGTATAATCAATGATAGTGTTGTCTTCTTTCACATTGACTGATTTGATATCAAAACTGCTTTCAATATCACAAAAAGAAAGTACAGTTGTGTAAGTTGCACTTACCATAGCAGTAGATGTTTAATGAAATCACTGCTGCAGTAGCCTTAGCTATATGGACAATGTCCTACTAAAGATACAACAGCCAGACGGTCTTCCATAGTTTTAGGTTTCCACCACACATGTAATTAGGCTGCTGCAGTTTCATCTCCAAAGAGAAAATAATCATAACCTGGCACCAAAACACTTCAAGACATTCTTGCCCCCTCACCCCCAAAAATTAGATAGCCTACTGTCCTGATAAAAGAACAAAGTTAGGAGCACATAATGTTATCTAAAAACATAACTATATACTGAAAAATGGAGATGGCAGGGAAGTTGTGGCTACTGCAGCAGTGATTTCATCAAACATCTATTGTTATGGTAAGTGAAACTTATACAATTGCACTACATTCAGCATAAATCACTGCTGCTTAACATCTCTCAGATAACTTCTGATTATGTACTCAAGTGAAACGCCTTATAGTAGTACAAGCTACACCTCTGGGCACATAGCATGGTCGTAAATAGTCTATAATTAGAAGTTATGTACTCACCATAACGTTCCATCTGAGTAGGTGACTTCATTTGGATGCAACCTGTGGGTTTTGGATCCGATCTCGGATCCGAGCCGGCATTTCAAAAGCTTAGGATCCGAGCTCCTAGCTCCTCCCTCTACCCATAATCCCCTGCCAAGCCCTAACTGACCTCAGATTGAGTTTGCCTATATAATACTAGAATAACAAGTATCTAAATAGATGAATAAACTCTTATTGTATAAAGGTCAGGGGGATGGAGGGGGGGATGGTTGCATCCAAATGAAGTCACCTACTCAGATGGAATGTTATGGTGAGTACATAACTTCTAAATCTGAAGTAGACAGACTTCATTTGTCTGCAACCTGTGGGACAGAGTCCCCAGCTACCTAAATCTTGGGTGGCCGTCATGGAAGGATGTTCCGGAGCACCGCTGAGCCAAAGGATGCTCTCCCCGTGGAAACAACATCCACCTTATAATGAGAAATGAAGGTATGAGACGAGGCCCAAGTGGCTGCCCCACAGATATCATCCAATGGCACTCGGGACTTAAACATGGCTGAAGTGGACACTGCCCTAGTAGAGTGAGCAGTAACCCTCTGAGGAGCAGGCCTACCTGAAGTGTCATAAGCCTGCAGAATACAATTAGCAATCCATCTCGATAGTGTGACTTTGGAAACTGCTTTGCCCATAGCAAATTTAGCAAAGGAGACAAACAGTTGATCTGATTGTCTATGACCAGCTGTCCTGTGAATGTAAAAGCGCAATTGTCTATGAACATCTAAAGAATGCAGCTTATATTCTCCTTTGTTTTTATAGTTGGGGAAAAACACAGGTAAGTTGATTGATTGATTAATATTAGATTCCGAAGAAACTTTTGGAAGAAAAGATGGATTGGTCCTGAGGCACACCCTATCGGGAAAAAAGGAGAGGTAAGGCGGCTTGACGCATAGAGCCTGAAGTTCCGACACTCTTCTGGCTGATGTGATAGCTACCAAGAAAGCAGTCTTCCAGGAAAGGTACTTTAGATCTGCAGAAGCTGCAGGCTCAAAGGGGGGAGCAGTAAGGACCTGTAGAACTAAGGATAGGTCCCAAGGTGGTACAGCTTCTTTGACCGGTGGCCTCAATAGAAAAACTCCTTTAAGAAAGGTCTTGCAAAGTTTTGCAGTCATGAGGGGAGCTGACTCATGACCCACATGATAATGGGAAATCGCTGCCATTTGTACCTTTACCGTGGAAGAACTAGCCCCTTGATGAAAGAGGTCTGTTAAGAAGTCCAGTACCGCAGACATAGGTGCCGAAAAAGGATCAACATTTTTCTGGACCGCCCAAATAGAAAACCTTTTCCATTTGCTCCAATAAACCTTCCTAGTGGAAGGTTTATGAGCCGCCACTAAAATGGCCTTGACAGGTGACGAGATACCGGGAGTCCTAATCAAGGATGGAACTGGAGCAGACAGACTGCCAATTTCAGGGTGTGTAGATTCGGGACCAGGAGTCCTAGAGGATGGGAGATGAGATCCGGGATCGGATCCAGAATCCAGGGCGGATTCACTTTGTGAGACCATACATAAGGGAACCAGGGCTGACGAGGCCAGAACGGGGCAATGAGAATCATTCTGCTCCCCAAACTGATGGCTTTCTGCAAGAGCCTCTGCATCAGAGGTAGTGGAGGATAGGCATAAAGGAGACCGGGAGGCCAAGCATGCACCAGAGCCACTGGGATTCCCAGGTGGGAAGTAGAGCGAAGAAACTGTTGCATTTGGCGTTTGAGTGAAGCAAAAAGATCGCAACAGGGTTGCCCCCAGATGGCAAAAATCTTCTTCGCTACCAGAGGATTGAGAGACCATTCGTGTGGGGAAAGAATGGTGCGACTGAGCTTGTCCGCAAGGATGTTGGATTTTCCTGGAATGTGCATTGCTACAAGAAAGCATTTGGTGGAAATTGCCCATTCCCAGACTCTCATGGCCTCTCGACAAAGGGGATAGGACCTGGTTCCCCCCTGCTTGTTGATGTACCAGACTACCGACATGTTGTCTGTCTGGATTGCAATAGTCCCCGTAGGAAGAAGGCTGTGAAGTGCTTGCAACGCTAGGAGCACCGCCCTCATCTCCAGGACATTTATATGCAACGAGGTCTCTGAACTGTTCCACGTGCCTTGGACAATCTTGCCCGCAGAATGCCCCCCCCCCACCCGAGGCAAGAAGCGTCCGTAGTCATCGTGGCTCGGGGGAATGTTGCACAAAAGGGTCTCCCTGCTAGAGGCCTCCAGAAACTGGAGCCACCAAAACAGGGAGTCCTTGCATGCTTTGCTGACCGCTATCGGGCTGTTGAGAGAGGAGTACAGCGGGGACCACTGGACCTGTAGGGTCCATTGAAGAACCCGCATGTGTCAGCGAGCATGAAGAAGAAGTGGAATAGCTGCTGCCATTGAACCCAGGGCCCTCAGGACCGAAGCCGCCATTGGAAACGGTTGCAAGACTGCTGTGATATGACACCTCAGGCTGGACAGCCTGTCTGGGGTGAGGAAGGCCCGCATTGATCTTGTGTCCAACCTTCCTCCTATGAAATCTATAAGTTGTGTGGGTTGCAGTAAAGATTTTTCCCAGTTTATGGTGATGCCCAGCCTTAGGGCTATAAGAAGGAAATAGTCCCTGGTTGAGCAGAGTAGATGCCTTGATGATGCCGTCAGGAGCCAGTCGTCCAGGTACGGAAAGACCTGTAATCCCGGGAGTCTCAGGTGGGCCGCTACTACTGCTAGTACCTTGGTGAACACCCTGGGGGCAGAGGTGAGACCGAAGGGAAGGACCCTGAACTGGTAGTGGCTGGCTCCCAGCTGGAAGCGAAGAAACCTCCTGGACCGTCTGTCCATCCGAATGTGGTAGTACGCGTCCTTGAGGTCGATAGAGCACATACAATCATTCTCCTGCAAAAGGGGGAGTATAGATTGTAGGGTGACCATCGGAACTTTTGCTTGGTTACAGACAGGTTCAGCAGGGAAAGGTCTAAGATCGGTCTTAAGTCCCCCGTTTTCTTTGGCACCAAGAAGAACCTGGAGTAAAACCCTGATCCGGTCTGATCTCGGGGGACACGCTGGATGGCTCTTTTTTGTAGCAGCTGTTCGATTTTGACAGCTGCTGGCTCCCTTTGGTCGGGTGGTACATTGGGGAGGCTGCGGGATCTGGGGATTTTGCTCAGGGGAATGGCATAACCTCTGGATATCACATGAAGCACCCAACGGTCTGATGTGATTGACTCCCAAAAAGTCAGGTGCCTCGAAAAACGCCCCCCGACTGCCTCCAGAGATGGACAGCCGGGTAACCCTTCAGGGCTGTTGCATGGGTCTGTCAGAGAAAGGTTCTCTGGACCCAAAGTTCCTAGGAGCCCCTCTGCCTCTAGGACGGCGACCTCCCAGTCCTCCTCTGCCACGGAAGGACTGGTTATCCAGAGTAGGTTGGGACTGCTGCGACTTCCAGAACCGCATCTTCTTCTGTCCCTTTTGGTTCTTTGAGAAGGACCTCTGGGGAGCTGAGAAGCGGACTCTGATGGCAGACAGCGTCTTCACATCCTTCTCACTCTGGACTAACGTTTCGCGAACAGTTTTGCTAAACAAGGCAGAACCATCAAAGGGGGCATTCGCGAAGGTCGCTTTGAAGGGCTCTGCAAAATCACAGTGGCGGAGCCAGGCCCGACACCTCATGACTAGGCCCGCTCCGCTAGTTCTAGCGGCTCCCTCAGTAGCGTGAGAAAGTAGCCGCATAGAAGTATTGGAAACTGCTCTGAGTGGCCATACGGGTGGAGTACACTTGTTTGTCCTCACCCGACATGGACTCTGGGGGGGATGCAGCGTACTCTTTAATCAGGTCCCGCTGCATCCTGATGACATGTGCCATGTAGTTCAGCGCTCTCAAAGAGAAGGTTGCTGAACTAAAAACTCGCTTCCCAATGTGATCCATCGAGTGGGACTCTTTGCCTGGAGGATGCATAGAGGGACTCTCCTGTGCCAACTCCCTCTTCGTGGCTGCAGCCATCATCATGGCATCTACCGGGGGCCCTTGCTCCAGTGAGTGCGGTCCGCCGGGGGGCTCAGGATACGGTCCAGATGCTTGGGTACAGGCTCAATGGTGTCCGGATCCTTCCAAGCTCTGGTGGATATAAGGTCCACCAGAGGATCGGCAGGAGGGGACACCCAAGAGGTAGATGGACCCGCCTCAAATGCCTCCAAGAACACAGACTCATCTGAGGAGGCCTTGGGGGCAGACCATCCCCCCTGATCCTTAACATCTCCATAATGTCTCCAAAGGAAACGTCTTCCGGGGGTGATCTTGGGGAGCCCTCCCCTTCATTCAAGTCTGTGTCTTCGGTAATGGACTCTGGGGAGTCCATGTGCCTCCTTCTGCACTTACGCTTCCGAGGCACTTCCTCGGGGGGACTGTCCGAGGAGTCCTCTTCAGCAGCTAGATGTTCCAAGGGAACTACTTGGGACATCGAGGCGGGCTGTCCCTGGGACCGGCTGATGGGAGTCTGGCCCAGCTGCAAGGGAGTGCGGGGTGGAGCCATGGCAGGGACCGAGGGTCCGGTAGTCCTCAATAGCGCCCTTTCCACTATGTCGAAGGCCGAGGGGGAGTCAGCTTCTCTAAGCCCCGAGAGCCGACCCCCACTCAGATCCGACGCACGGACCAGAGTCGGAGCCAAAACCGTCGGATCCGAGAGACCGGTGTGCTCCGACTTAGACGGAGCCGAAGACACACCAGCTCCCTCGGATCTGAGGCTCGGCCCTCGGCTCCAAGAGGTCGGGTCCGAAGTACCCGAAGCACTCAAGGGATGGGTCGGATCCGAGGTGCGCCGACCTGTCGGATCCGACCCACCCCCGGATCCAACTCTGCCCGGCACCGACAGCTCCGAACCCGGGGTGTGGGTCGGAGAAGGAGCCAAGGGGGCGAAAAAAGGGGTCAAAGCCCCGCTCGGATGGGGGGGGGGCTAAGAGCACTCCCATTTGCATCTGGGCCTGGATGAAATGCCTCATCATCCGGTCCATGTCTGCTTCGCTCATTAAAAAGGTGGATCTAGATGAGGCCACTGAAGTGGACCTAGAGAGCCGCCTTGGGGACCTCACTGAAGGGCTAGCTTCCTCCTCCTCGGGCCCAGAAGAGAACCGAGGGGAGTGGAGCCGAGGAGGAGGAGATCTAGAAGACACAGGGGAGGCCCTTTTAGATGGAGGAGCCGAGCTTGAGGTCTCGGCTCTCCGTTTGTGGTGCCTCTCCTTGTGTCTCTCCTTCTTCTCTTTCTCCCTTGTAGTCTCCCTCTCCGGCTTTTGGTGGAGGTTGAGTCCCTGCCGGGGAGGGAGACCGCAGCACCCATGGAAGGCTGCTGGCTAGTAGGGACAGAGGCCGAGCCGCATCTGGAGGGAGAAGTCCCACAGAACAAGCTTCGACCTCCGCTCCCTTAAAGCTCGGGTTGAACCCTGCACAAATGGTACAACCAGATGACAGGTGTTCAACCCCCAAGATGACAAGTGTGGCCATCTGCTGGGGACAGCTTGTGGCCACACTCGGTACATTTAGAAAACACTGCCTTATGGGCTTCTGACATCCTAAGCCCTAACAGGCCTAACACACACAGTACGAACAAACACACAAACTACACAAAACCCGTGAAAAAATTAACAAGGTAAAGAGAGGAAAGCCTAACACATACACTCTAATTAACTAAATATTAAAAGTTTAAAGTTTTTAAAATTTTTTCAGTCAAAAACTCTTATCTTAACCAGGAGCTCGAGGAGTCCGTTGCAACTTGAAACGCGGCAAACGAAATCTGAGGTCAGTTAGAGCTTGGCAGGGGATTATGGGTAGAGGGAGGATCTTTTGAAATGCCGGCTCGGATCCGAGGTTGGATCCGAAACCCACAGGTTGCAGACAAATGAAGTCTGCCTACTTCAGATAGAATGTTTAGAAATGCGAGAAAGAATAGTAACAATAAGAATCAGAAATTAGCTAGCTTCTGAAGGTAAGGTGACAGAAAATAGTTTTTGACTATAAACACATTCCAGAATATACATCAACATATACAAGGCTGCTGGTTGAACATTCCGAAGAGCAGAAGAGAAAAATTTTCTTCCCAAACCTCCCCAGTGTTTTACCATTCTTATCAGGATACAGATTATCATCATCTCCTTTCGGCTTATCCTGGTTAGGGGTCACCACAGCAGAACAACGGTCTGCAGAATGATGGGCAGTGAAGTTTTATAGTGCTGAGTTGCCAGCCCGGTGCCCAGCCTTCCACAGAAGGCACACACATGCACACATTCACACCTAGGGCCAATTCAGAGTGTCCAATCCATCTACAGCATGAAGGAGACAGATTATAATTGACCAAAATCTTTTAGCAGCTGAAGAAGCAAAATCTTCTGGGTCAGACCTGGCATGCGAAAACAAAAATGTATTGCTAAATATCCCATCAGTGTTGTCTCTTGTTACACTCTGTCACTATCTTCCTTCAGAGAGAAGGTATGTGTCATATGTTATTACATTTCTATTTTTTCTAGGGCTGTGTAAAACAGTCAAAAGACTTTGGCAGTGTGTTATATTTCTAACAATTTCATTCAGATTGGATAAGTGTGTGTGTGTGTGTGTGTGTGTGTGTGTATATATATATATATATATATATATATATATATATATATATATATATATATTTACCTACTGTATTCTCATAAGCAGACAATGTTGAATCCGACATTGTCGACACGAGAATAGCTAAAGTGCAGAACGTCTAACGGGTAAATGGAAATCTCCATAAGGGGAGATTTCCGTTTACTTCAATGTAGTGTGGTCTCGGAGTTGGTATATTTAAGTAGCATGGGGGGTGTGGGAGTGCAGGGGCTTGCCCCCCTGCCTACACCCTTTAGATTTTCTTTTTTTTAATTTATTTTTTCTGAAGATTCGAAATTTTAATGGTTCGATCATTAAAGGTCGACCTTTAGTGATTCAAACCATTAAACTTTTGTTCCAATATAGACCCTCTATATGTATGTATATAGATAGATCGATATATATATATATATATATATATATATATATATATATATATATATATATATATATATATATATATATATATCCTAATTATAGTGTTTTGACATATTGGTTATTCCCATGAATTATTCTAAGTGATGGTGTTATATTGTGACTATCATGGTAGTGATATGTTGTGATAATTTGCTCAGTATAGCTGTATATTTATACTTTCTGCTAGAATTACTTTGTTCTTAGATGTATACACTTTTTTACCATCACCCTGCTCTCGTATTTCCTTTACTTACTGTGGTCCTTCCTCCATCTCTTTTTTATGCAATAAGTACTAACTTTATTGCCTCAATATAATTTTACAGCTTAGTAGAGTTTATTTTTTCTTTCTTTCATTTCAGAGACAGTGGTCACTACATCTGACCAGGAGCGCTGCACAAAGCCCTACACCTGCAAGTTTATTGAGACTTTTGTCATTGTTTCACAGCCTGCAGTCACTACATCTGACCCCGACATTGCAAGAGCTCTGTCACAAAGCCTCACACCTGCAAGTTTACTAAGACTTGTGCCATTGTTTCATGTAATCATATTTATCATGAATAATCTTGCTGCATATTAACTTTAATCAGTTAAATACATGACTACTCTGTGATTAAAAGGCTCTGTGAAATAGTAGTACTCCTTACTAAGTTGGCCACTGTCCTCTTTTGCTTGATCAGTTGACTATACTGCATATGCCAGGTGTTTAGTCCTGGAAATGATAGAAAACCCATTTTACTTGCATCTCTTTGTTTATTGCTTTATTATGACTATAACGTGATTGCTCCAGGTTATAATTTGATCTGAACCCTAAAATGTTTTGTACATCCATTAAAGAAATCTTACATCCTGACCAAAAATTCTACCCAAACCCCGCCCCTCATAACTCACCACTCAAAACTGCAGAACAGTTCAACTCTTTTTTTATAGATAGTGTAGCATCTCTGACCAAGGATTCCTCAACATTTAATCCCAATACTGCCCACCAGCCACATATCACCACATCCACTTTCACCTTTAAACCTGTGCCCACATCCTATATAAAACTAATCTTAAACAAACTTACACCATGTTCTTCTTCACCTGATGACCTTCCAAGTGAGTACCTAAAAATAGCAGCCAGTAGCATTGCTGTCTCAGTCCTTCTAAATAGGTCACTCCAGGAATCCAACATTCCCTCTCTCTGGAAAAAGTCACACATTATCCCCTGCACAAAGGAGGAAATTCACCAGACATTAATAACTTTAAACGTAAAGTAATATTATCTCCCCTCTCCAAAATAGTTGAAAAATGTATTCAGAAACAATTGCTAGACTATCTCCTGCAGGAAGAACTCCTATCCCCTACACAACATGGCTTCTGTCCTTTGCATAGTACTATTACTGCCCTTCTAACCTACATAGATACAGTCAATAAAACTAGAGATAATGGCAAACTAGTCAATTCATTATTTCTAGACATGTCTAAAGCCTTTGACATTTGTCTTAGCAAGCGTTTTCTTCAAATATCCTCACTACGTCTCTCTCAGCCCACCCTTCGCCAATTCAAAAGCTACCTGTTCAATAGGTATCAGTTAGTAAAATAGCACCGTACTCTCTCTCCTTACCTCCCAGTCACCACAGGTGTATCACATGGCTCTGTCCTTGATCCCCTCCTCTTTAACATTTTCACCAATGTTCTCTTTACTTCCATACAACAGGCCACCCTAATACAATACACAAATGATTCCACTCTCATTTGCACATCTGACAATGAGGTACACCTCCAAACAATTACTCAGGGTGCTTTAGCAACCACTGAAACAAAAAAAAGACTACTTTTTTCCTAAATCCCTCTCTCATGAAAAAACTACATTTAAAGTCCTCTCACTTGATAATACAACAATTGAAGTCACTTATCATAGCAAGCTATTAGGGGTGATAGTTGATGATAATCTTACATTTGACCTGCATATACAAATTGTATAAGAAACACTCATTAAAAACTATGGATGTTTTATAGAGTCAAAAACTTTCTCACAGATGCAACTAAAACTACACTTGCCACTACTTATCTCCTCGTCACTCATTTTTATGTTACTCTCATTCTTACTAACCTCCAGACTTCACAAAAATTGAAACTTGAAAAAATGCTATAATAAAGTTGCTAAATTTGCTGCACATCCCCCATTCAGAACTCACCACTATAAACACTGAAAAGCCAAAATTGGTTAGAACTGCCATGTCAACTAAGATATATGCAACTTCTTACCACCTATAAAATTATCCAGCATCCATCTGCCTGTCCAGCACTAAAAGCATTCTACACATCTATGTTCCCAATCGGTCATTGCGATCCAGTTACCAAAAACTCTTATCTGTCTATAAACCTAGTAAATCTGTTGGGTATTGTCTATACTTGTACAAGATTGCTAAGGCCTGCAACTCCTTACCTCTATCCATCAGGTCTATATCCACCCTCCCATCCTTCAAAACCACACTGAAAGACTTCCTAGCAAAAGTCTAGCTTTGCTCTTGCTAAAAAACAGGATACCCTACAGTGGATGTAAAAAGTTTACACACCCCTGTTAAAATGACATGTTTTTATGATATAGAAAAATGAGACCACAATAAATAATTTCAAAACTTTTCTCATCTTTAATGTGACCTGTAACTTGTACAATTCAATTGAAAAACAAACAAATCTGTTAGGGGAAAAATGAAAATAAAAAATGTACAATAAGCTGGTTGCATAAGTGCGCATACCCTTAAAACAATACTTTGTTGAAGCACCTTTTGATTTAATTACAGCATTCAGTCTTCTTGGGTAGGAGTCTATTAACATGGCACATATTGACTTGACAATATTTGGCCACTCTTCCTTGCAAAAGTGCTCCAAATCCATCAGATTGCAAGGCATCTCTTGTGTACAGCCCTCTTCAGTTCATCCCACAGATTTTCTATTGAATTTAGTTCTGGGCTTTGGCTGGGCCATTAGAAAACTTTAATTTTCTTCTGGTGAAGCCATTCTTTTGTTGATTTGGATGTATGCTTGGGGCCATTGTCAGGTTGAAAGGTGAAATTCCTCTTCATCTTCAGCTTTCAGCAGATGCCTGAATGCTTGGGGCCAAAAGTGGCTGGTATTTAAAACTGTTCACAGTTTTCTCCATCTTGACTAAAGCCCCAGTTCCAGCTGAAGAAAAGCAATGCCAAAGCATGATACTGCCACCACCATGCTTCACTGTGGGGATGGTGTTCTTTTGGTGATGCAAAGTGTTGTTTTTGCACCAAATGTACCTTTTGGAATTGTTGCCAAAAAGTTCACCCTTGGTTTCATCATACCATAACACATTTTACAACATGCTTTTGGGAGACTTGATGTATTGTTTTGCAAATTTTAGCTGAGCCTGGATGTTTTTCTGTGTAAGAAAATGCATACATATTGCAACCCTACCCCATAGCCCAGACATATGGAGAATACTGGAGATTGTTGTCACATGTAGTACACAACCAGTACTTGCCAGAAATTCCTGCAGCTCCTTCAATGTTGCTGTAGGTTTCTTGGCAGCCACCCTGGCCAGTTTTTGTCTTGTCTTTTCATCAATTTTGGAGGGACATCCAGTTCTTTGCAGTGTCACTGTTGTCCCATATTTTCTCCACTTTTTGATGAATGTCTTCACTGTTCCATGGTATATCCAATGCTGTGGAAATTTTTTTTGTACTCTTCTACTGACTGATACCTTTCAACAATGAGATCTCTTTGATGCTTTGTAAGCTTTCTGTGAACCATGGCTTTGCTGTAGCAGGCAACTGAGTAAATGTCAAGAAAATCTTACTACGACAGCTGAACTTTATTTGGGGTTAATCAGAGTCTCTTTAATTGATGGCAGGTGTGTACCCAAGAAGACTGACTGCTGTAATTAAATGTAAAGGTTCTGCAACAAAGTATTAGTTTAAGGATGTGCACACTTATGCAACCAGCTTATTGTACATTTTTTGTTTTTTATATTTCCCCCTAACAGATTTGTTTGTTTTCAATTGAATTGTACAGATTATAGGTCACATTAAAGGTGGGAAAAGTTTTGAAATTATTTATTGTTGTCCCATTTTTTATATAAAAAACTGGCATTTTAATAGGGGTGTGTAAACTTTTTATATCCACTGTATATCCCTAAATGTACCTCTTTACTCTCCCTTCTTAACTTACTTCTTTACTGCTAATGCTCTTCCTTGACTTTCCCTCTAAATATACCATGCATCTGTTTTCCCCTTTCTTCCTATTGTAATTCCTATTTGTCTTAGACTAACTTACCTTTAATTTCTCTACAGACTGTCTAAATTTTTTCTAAATATTAAATGCTTGTCATATACCTTGTATCAATTCTTAGCGAATGGTTTTATATTTTGTCTAATTTGTTATAATTATTTAAACTGCAGATGTTTTTGTTTTATGCATGAAGATTGAAAATAATTGTTCTTAAAATGTTTTATAATAATTTGGAGCTTTTTCCCCGGCTCTCCTCTGAAAATGGGCTTCCATCCACTCGGACTTTCACAGTAATCAAGTGCCAAAAAATAACTGAATAAAGAAATAAATAAATGTGTTAGACTTAAGAACTTTATAAAGTCTGTCTGCCTTTTTAGAGACTAAGGGTTGATTATCAGGTTTATTTTTCTTCTTTTTTAATAAGCATTTTATTTGAATAAATTATAGTGGTAAATAATAACATAATTTAATTAAGATCAACAATAAAATAGAAAGAGAAAATGTATTTATTATTTATTTATTGTTCTTATCATTTATTTAGAGAAAATATCTCCAACAATAATATGAGAAAGAAAGCGCTTTAACTATGTACACTAATTACAACAATGATCATCCTACTTGTAAATGCTAAATAAACTAGAGGTGAAATGCAGACTCTCTTGGAAATAATAAGAAATGGAAGAAAATACTAGACTGCTAGTACTGTAAACCATAACAAGGAATTCAAGACTGATTTCCAAGTCTTAAAAGCAGTATTTTATTTGGGAATTAGTTTGAAGGCACTGTGGTATTTAATTGACACTTTAACAAATTCAGACCAGTTAAGCATAGTCAAAGAATTCCATTCTGTTGTGATGCAGAATTTAATCATAGAAAAGAAAATGCTAAGTGATTTTAATTCAAGTGTATTAATTTTTGAGGAGATAAATGTAAGAAAGAAAAGTGAGACATTTTTGATAGAGTGTGATATGAATTTATATAAATCATAACATGACCATAGAAGATTTTTTTAAAGGGAGGAACTTTAGTATTGAGAGCAATTAGTTGCTTTGTGAGATAAGTTAATTAAGTGTTGAAATTCAGCCAAAAAGTAATAAATACATTTCAGAATGTTATATTTAGAAAAGGGTTTGCATGCTAAAGTGGTATATTTTGGTGCAAGTAAGGCTTGTATCAGTTGTTGGTATTGCTTAACTTGTTTTTTTCCCTTAATAAATTATAAGTTTTGTTTTAAGATGTTATGGATTATATTAAGGGCAGGGCAGTAGTGTTTGTGGACTTAAGAGGCAGTCAGATATGTGAGTGAGTTATAATCTTTGGCAATAAAATCACAGACTAAATTTCTTAACACTGGGAAATTAGAACATGTATATTAGGTTGTTGTTATTTAGGATGTTAGGATATTTATGAATAAGCTGAATAAAATAGCAGTGTTTTCAAGGTATAGAAGTTTAAAAATCATCAATGTGATTATTTTCAGTGCTTTGTCTATTCTATCTTTCTTGGTGTTTTGAGAATGAAGAAAGTGAAGGGCTTGAGGGTTGCATTATATTGATATTTTTGTGCCAAATCATTTTGAGGCATGTCAATTTGTTGTATAAAATTCTTGCAGATGTAGGATGTCAGATGAATTCAACAAGTTGAATGATATTAAATCATTTTTGGGGGGATTGTGTGGATTGTAGATGTAATAAAGAATAGGGGCCTGAAGAAAAAAAGATTCATTTTAATAACTGTGCCTTTAGATAAAAAAGAAAAATGCAAATATTCCCATCTTTTAAAGTCTGGAATAATATTTAACTATGTTTTATATATGTTAGTCTGGTAGTTGAGTGATGGAGAAGAATATACATTTACCCCTAGGTATGTATAGAGTTTTTTAATTTAGCATCATTTAGGTTGGTGAAATCAATAGGGTAATTTTTTTAAAGATATGGGAAACAATGATGACATTTGTAGGTTTAACTTGTAGTTGGCACATAAGAAAAGTTTTCAATAATGTCAAGTATTTTAGGAATATCAGTATTCAGGGAGCATAGCTAGACAATGACATCGTCAGCAAATGGCGTAAATAGAATTGTAAACTTTTAAGAACTATGAGCAGAGAGGACAGTTTGTTGGTTTGGTGAAAGGAATAAAGCTTCTATATAAAAATTAAATAAATAAGGAGAGAGAGAGAGAGAGAGAGCAAGAGAGAGAGAGAGAGAGGAAAATGTTGTCATACTCCATTTTTAAGAAATATAGGTAAAGAAGTTAATTTGTTTATTATCAGGTTAGTTGAATGGTTAGAATAAAGATTATTCATAAATTGGATAAATTCAAGAGGACATAATTTATCTAAAACTAAAAAGAGATGTAATATTTATTTTATCAAAAGGTTTTCAGGGATAAAGGGATACAGTATATATAAAGTTCTTATAATTGGTTTTAAAAAGCTGAATGATTTCAAAGGTAATTGTTTGGTGTGATATTTGTCTTATAGGAGACCAGACTGAAATGGAGAGATTATGCTTGGTGTGATGGGTTTCAATCTATTTACAAATAGAGTTGCATATATTTTGAGATGTAAGTTAATTAAAGCAATAGGTCTGTAATTGCTGATTTTGTTGTTGTTGTCACTTTAATTTTTAGCTATCAAAATTATTCTGGCTCTATTAAGGTAAAAACTGGGTGTACCATTGATTAAAGACCTGTCTCAAGATATTTTGTAGTTGACCCTGAAATAATTTATAGAATTCAGCTGTGAAACTATACAAGACTGTGTCAGTTCCACTCTTTAAAATCATTTTGGTTTGTTTCATTTTTAGTTTTTAAATAGGTTTAGATAACATTTTTTGCACTGTAGGGTTAACTGTGGGAATTTGAGTTGGTCTAAGTAAAGATTTAGATATTTTTGAATGAATGAGTTAGAATTGGATTCATACAAATTCTGTTAAAATTCATAAAATGTAATAATGATTTGCAGGATCAGTTGATAGGAATGGTATAATTTTGTATCTGCTGTATAAAGGGGGACTTCTCTGGTTTAAGATTAGTTTAGTTAATAGTTCTTTCAGTGACTGATCCCGTTCAGTATAGTTAGCTAAGATATACCTCGGGATTCAGTAAGGTTCTGTGCAAGAATAGCTTATTCCTGCATGAAAATGACCATTTAAGGACAGCATGGCAGCGTGCCATGCATAATTATGAAGGCATGCTGCCTCTGCTCCTAAATGGACACGGAGCATGGACAAGTGCAGGGGTGTATCTGAGAGCAGAGCTCTCACAATATACATGTTCCTGCACTCAATAATTGCCATTTGGCAATTACAATGAGTGAGAATGCTCATAGGATGTTGTATGCTTTTCAACTGTATAGATCTTCACAGAATGTCTTGATTTTTCACTCATACTTTTGGCTTGTACCTCATTTGTCCTGGCAAATCACTGGGATGATCTCAGGAATGAAGATAGTAAATAATGGCATACATTTGAGTTTCAGACTCCAAATAGTTCAGAAAAGTTATATTAAAACAAATCCTGTTACTCTAGCAACTTACCTAAGTTTATAAGAGCAATATTTAAAATATGTCCCTAGTTGTACATCATTTTGTCAAGCTTTGTCCAGATATTTTGAATGAAGAGGCTGAGAGATATGGGGGGTTGCTAGGATGTCTGCCAAATGTGCAGATGCATGCAAAAATCCACAGCAATAAGTGAAACATGTCCCTTCCTAGAGAAAATAACACTAGGTTTTTTTTTTTATCAAACAGATTAAATTTAACCATAGCTACACGGGTTTGACCATTGCTTAGCTACACATACTGTAGCTTAAATAGCACAAGAAGATAAATTGCAAGATACATTAAGTTTAAGCAGTACTGTAATAGTGTAGTGGTCAGAGCATTTGCTTTGTGAGAAGTCATTCCCGGTTTGATCCTCACTGTAATAAATTCCATTTTCCATGTGAAAGCAATTTATGAAATTTTTTTTTTGCTGTATAACCTACTAAATAACATATATTTGTGAACTGGAATACTGAATTATGTGCAGATGTGAGGTGTCATTGTAATAATGTGGTAAAATCCACAGATAAAAACAAGTGCCCCATACAGTATGCGTACACATGAATCAGGGATACTAAACAAAGTTATAATGTGTAATAAATGAGAAATCCATGCCATTAGGCAAATAGTGTAAAATATGTATAAAGTGTCCAAATCTAGCACTTTTCTAAGACCCATGTTTCATTTCTTTCTAAATTAGTGTGGGGTAAATGGGAGTAAGCACTTTTAAGCAGTAGCAAGCAGGTTTAATCCTATTTGCGTGGGGGTAAGCAATGCGTACACAGGTTAAGCAATTTTGAAGCTAACTCTCTGTAAGCATATTTGACCAGAAGTTAGCATTGCTTACCGTAGCGCAAACCCACTTGCAATTGCTTAAAAGTGCCTTAATCACTCTGTATCCAACAACCCCTGTTCTGCCCAGCAACAAAATAACCAGCCCTTGCAGGTTTTGAACCCAGGACCCTGTACACAATTGTCACAGCAGTTAACCAGTAAGCCATCACATCTGTACATAAAATTGAGGTATACCCAAACAGATCCTCACTATAAAATCACAATGTACATGTGAAAAGAATCTATAAACAGTTTTATGTTGTATAACCTACTACATAACATATATATGTGAACTGGAGTACTGCATTAAGTCCAGATGTGAGGTGTCATTTTAATAAAATGGTGAAATCCCCCAATAAATACAAGAACCTCATATACTGTATGTACACATGAATCACAGATACTAAACAAATATATAACATGTAATGAATGATAACTCAATGCCAAACAGCAAATAATGTGCAAATTTCAAAAGAAGCAATGCTAATCATTTCACACCTCTGCTTACAAGGTGTAAGCAATGCGTAGACCAGCTAACTCGATTTGCCCCTTGGGTATGCCCCTTTAAGCAATGCCAACCTTAGGTAAGGAGGTTTCCCCATAGCTTAGCATTTTCAAAACCATCCAATCATGGCAAAGTGTGGGAAACTGGCCCTATTTAAACCGCACAGGTGGGAATACATCTCATAACTGGTTGTATCTTCCTCCTGTAGGCACAATGGCTGGTGTCAGAGAAGGATCGTGCTTCTGAGTGCAGTGCTGGGGCATCCAGGAGTCCAAGGTCATGGCAAGACTCCTGGTAAAAGACCATGAAGAGAGACTGCTGCAGGACCAGTACCAGGGTTCCCAATATAAAGCAGAAACCTGGGACCATCTCGCCAGTGACCCCACCAGTGCCACTGGCATCCCTCAAACTGATGAGCAGACCAGGCATCACTATGCTGACCTGAAACGGAAGAAGAGGGAGCTCTTGGATCAGTGGATCCAAGAAGCTAGGCAGGGTGATGTCCCAGCAGTGTGTAAGAACTCATTCTACTACCTGTTTAATAATTGCCAGCTCATGTATATTATGGATAGGTATGGCTAAATATTCCTCTTATGTTGGAGCAGGCTGTGAGTCAGGAAGCCCATGCGTGTAGGCTGCAGAGGCTGCAAAGCGAGCTAGGTTAGTAATAATCTTGCATGTACTGTCATAAGAAATCAATTTAAAAGTAGTAGGAAAGTTAATTGCCAGTATAAAACCTGTATTGTGTATGGGATGTACTGAATAAACCAGACAATATGGCAGGAAGAGTCTTATATAGGTTGTATGTAAACAAATAGGTAAAAGCCTGGCAATAAAGGTCTAACTCCTGGACTGCTTGTGTTTACTCTGGTATCATATGGTAATGTAGTGTTGCATTCTCTTAATAGTACTGTTGTATTAAGCACTGTTACCCGCACTGTGCTACATAAATAAAATGTATAGGAATGTCTGTATACGACTGTTGTAATCACAAGGTCATATTGTACAACTGAGGGAGACTTAGATAGAAAACAGGGAAAAGCAAAATCCAGATAGCACACTCAACTGAAATGTAAACTGCTGTATTTTTAGCACACACAGCCATGGTTCGAATCCTGGGAGTGGTAGTAAGCTGTATGCAGAATCATACCCCTCAACTGTACAGATTTTGTCAGAAAGTTCAGATAGCTGGCTTATATTTCCTGCCTGTCACCCTGTCTCCCTGGCAAATCCGTGGGATGATCTCTGAAGTTTAGGCAGCAAACAATGACACACAACTGATTGTTAGACATCATAACCATCATAAATATATTTATAAGATACAAACCTGTCACTCTAGCAACTCATCAAAATGTTATGAGAGTAATATGCAAAGTATGTCCCATCTCTTCCCCCATGTTGTGAAGTTATGACCAGATTGTGTGCAGTAAGAGTGAGACGTATGTGCATAATAATAACATGGAACCTGGTAATATGTGTGGCAGCATTCAGGTAGTGTTAACAAACATTCCCTCCACAGGTCTGTCAGATAAGAAAACTGCCTGGAAATAAAATATTGAAATCCTGGACTGGTACTGTTTAGCCTGGTATTGTATGGCACTGTTAGTGTTGCAGTTTCTCTGAATAATAATGTATTACTCATCACTGTCATCCACACTGTGCTACATAATAAAACTGTCTAGGAATCCCTGTATAAGAGTGTAGTAATTACAAGGTCAGATTGTAAAACCACAGGAGACTTATAGTCAGAAATCAGTAAAGAGATGCACAGCAATATCTAAATAGCACACTCAACTGTGATCTACACTGTTTTATTTTTAGCAGACACAGCCATGGTTTGAATCCTGTGAGTGGTAGTAAGCTGTATGCAGAATCATACCCCTCAACTGTACAGATTTGTTCAGCATGTCCAGATAATTGGCCCATATCCGCTGCCTGTTAGTCTGTCACCCTGGCAAATCAGTGCGATGATCTCTGACATTTAGGCAACATTTAATGACATATAACTGACTGTCAGACCTGTAAATATTCAGAAAATGTATATGAAAACAAACCTGTCATTGTAGCAACTCACCAAAGGTTTATGTGGGCAATTGCCAAAATATGTCCCAGTTTCACCTGCATGTTGTCAAGCCTTGCCCAGAGTGTGTGCAATAAGAGATTGAGAGGTATGTGCATAACATCAACCTGGAATCTGGAAATATGTGCAGAAACAGTCAGGTAGTGTTAACGAACAATACCTCCACAGGTATACCAGGTAAGAGGTGTATACTGCAGATAAAACACAGTTCACATATATAGCTGTCTACAAACATACCACTTTCCAAACTAAGGCCGTAGGGTAGTGTAATAGTACCTGTAAGGTACAGATTACAGCACTGACTAAGAAAGTATTGAGAACTACAGGGATATATAAGTTAATTGACATCTCTCTTTACCCCCACTATATCTGCAACAATAATCTAAATACACAACTCAATGGGTATGTGTACAATTAAATCTACTATTGGGACATATGTCCTATTGTTTGATGTTGTTTGTCTTTCGGCTTTTTCCCAGTAAGGGGTCACAACAGCGGAACTCCGGTCCGCTAATGATTGGCAGTAGATTTTTACGAAACGCTGAGGTGCCAGCTCGACGCCCAACCTTCAACAAAGGCATGTCCATTTATGCACGCATGTCTTTCGAATGCTACCCAACCATGGGGAGGACATGCAGACTCCACACAGAAGGCACTCCCAAGCCCAGCCGAGAATCGAACTGGAGAACCTCTTGCTGTGAGGTTACAATGCTACTACCGTACCACTGCGGCTATAAGTATGTCCTATTGTTTGATAAATATTGAAATTTGTTTCTATGCATGTACCATGTTGAAATACTCCCACATTGATGGCATGCTGCCATCAATGTGCCTGCATGCTGTTATAATTGCCACTGTGGTTCCATATATGCATGTGTTCTGTTTGCTATGCAACTGTTCCATATCTGGTGTTTTGGGTTAATGGGAATATCTATGCATGCTGTTATACCTAATCCTGGAATGTGTTGACTATTACTAACCCACATATGTTTTAAAATTTAAACACAATAGCACATTTGGGAAGGCTGGTCCCAGGAGACCCACCTCTCCCACCTCATCTGGCCATGGCACTCGGCACCAGCATGTCTGGGGCCCACCCAGGGACCTCCTCACCCACTGGTCCTGCACCACCTTCAGGTGGAAGCACCTCAGGGGATGGGGCTCACCCCTGGGAGTGGGCACAAACAGGAAACTGTCACCCGTCGTCAGGTCTGGGGTCTGGTGCATAGCGAGCTCAGCAGGAATTTCAGAGATCAGCTATGCTAGCTTGAGGGCCACGTGGTACATCTAGAGGGTCAGCCTGCCCCTCCTACCCAGCCCCCAGCATAGCCACCTTTGGGTCCATGAAGGTGCAGTGGTGACTGCCCATGGGTGGGGAACTCAGTCCCACTGTTTCTATTTGGGGGCTCATGGGCTTTCAACTTCCAAACACCCCTCCCCATCCAAGGTGTTTACCCCCCACATGTGTCATATACCACCCCTGTATGCTGTTTTATCTGTCCTGTCTGTCATCCTACCCAATCTACCTACCCAAATATACCTACTATCCCTCCCCAACATCCCACTCTCACCTTAACAAAAGGGCAATCTGCCTCCACAAAAATCTCGCCCCATGCATAGCTGTCCATTTCACACACATGTCCACTGGACACGTGTAATCTGGTCGAATTGGCTTCACAACATATTATTGTTGTCCTCACCCCTCTATCAGGGGTTTGAGTGTCCAAATCTACCTCCAAATCAGTGTATATGCACAGCTGTTGCTGTAGAAGAAATGGGCAACTATGGACCTTCCCTACACCCATCCTGCACATCCCTAGCTATTTTCCCTACTGTCTTTCCCTCTTTGTGCCCCTTTTTCACCACTTTCCTATCACCCCTTTTTCTTTTCATTTAAAGAAATTAGCACAGGGGTAAGTGAGAGTAAGCACTTTTAAGCAGCAGTAAACAGGTTTAACCCTGTTTGCGCAGAGGTAAGCAATGTGCACACAGGTTAAGCAATTTTGAAGCTAACTCTCTAAGCATATTTAACCGGAGGTTAGCACTGCTTACTCTTACGCAAACCAGTGTAAACCCACTTACAACTACTTAAAAGTGCCTTACTCACTCTGTATCCAACAGCCCTTGTTCTGTCCAGCAAAAAAATAAACAACCTTTGCAAGTTTCGAACCCAGGACCCTGCACACCATAGCCAAAGCGATTTACTACTAAGCCATATCAGATATACATAACTCTGATGTTTTCTCAAACATATCATCCAGCACAGTCATTCAACAGTAGAGTAAATGCATTGATATATGTACATGTTTGTGTGTGTGTGTGCGTGTGTGTGTGTGTGTGTGTGTGTGTGTGTGTGTGTGTGTGTGTGTGTGTGTATATATATATATATATATATATATATATATATATATATATATATATATAGGTTCATACTAGGCTATCTGCCCTAGGGCATTTATAAGCCTAGCTAGAATGTGTTTGGCTTTCGCCACCCATTTTAAATTTATTTTGCTATGCCCTTTTCGAGGTTAGTATACTGTGCCTCTGTCTAACAGTGACACAGAAGTGATACCCGGGGTAAACCTACAATCTCCCATCCACTCATCAAGATTCCTCTTGAAGAGAGTCAATGAGGGACTCTGCCTAACCTGGACTGTGATTTTATTCCAGAGTGAAGGGAGCCTCTGGGTTATGAATCTGTCCCTCCAGCATGTCCTATTTATTTCAGTGCTGAGGTTCAAGTCTCTCGAGCGCATAGCTCGATGGGATTTGGATTTTCTGAGGTGCAGCATGTCCACTAATTCCGGGTTGGACATGGCTTTATACGCCAGGCACAGATCGCCTCTGAACAGGTTGTATTCCACTGAGTAGAGCTGGAGTTTCTTTAACCGGGCAGCATATGGCATCTGTTTGAGCCCTGTGATCCTCTTGGTGAGGTACTTTTGGGGTCTTTCCAGTTGCTGCAGGTGTCTGGTAAGGTACATCCCAAAAGGGGCATTGTACTCAATTATGGGCCTGATGAGGGATGAGTAAAGAGGCACGATGACCTCCCCTGATCTAGATGTGAATCCCTTCATGATTAGGAGGGCTATATAAAATGTTTTTCTAACCACTTTGGCTACGTGGTTGTCAAATGAGAGATTGCTATCAACTTGGGTCCCCAGGTCCCTAATTACTTCTTCTGTACTTAATGGATTACCACGTATGTGGTAATTTGTGGGCACTTTGTTTTTGCCAAAGGGGATACTATACACTTTTTGGCATTTAGCTTGAGGCCATGGCTCTGGCACCAGTTGTCTGTTTCTATGAGGCCATTTTGGAGGATGCTTGTGTCTGCTCGAGAGTCTATTATGGCGCCCAGTTTGCAGTCATCTGTGAACTTGGTCAGCCACAGTCCTTCCGTGTTGGCCTGTACCTCCGAGAAATATATACCGAACAAGAGAGTTCCTAGGACTGAGCCTTGTGGGACACCACTTGTAACTGGTTTGGAGTCTGACATGGCTCCAGCAATTCTAACCATGTGGGTTCTGTCCTTGAGCCAGTTTGCAATCCATATAGTGACATAGGGGTTTATATTTAAGCAGGTGAGCTTATCTATAATGCCCGAGTGGGGTATTGTATCGAAGGCTTTTGCGAGGTCCAGGTAAGCTGTGTGGGCCACCTTCCCCTTGTCAATGGCCTTGGTGACTGTTTCAAAGAAATCAACCAGGTTTAAGAGGCAGGATCTGCCCTTAACAAAGCCGAACTGGGTAGGATCCAGTGTCTGTAGGTCCCCAATATCTTTATTTATGAGGTCCATGATGATCCTTTCCATAGCTTTGCAGACCAAGCTAGTCAGGCTTATGGGGCAATAGTTTCCAGGATCTGTTGAGGCACCACCTTTATGGAGAGGGACCACTGTTGCTGCACGCCACTCTTTGGGCACATATCCTGTAGTAAGGCTGAGATTGAACAGTAGTTTTATGTTTGGGTTTAGCTCTTCTGGGAGTTCATGTAGGACGCAGCCGGGACACCTTCTGGTCCCATTGATGCTGTGTTTTGCTTTGGAGAGCGGCTCTTACCTGCGCATCTGGGATGTCAGGGGGGCAGGACTCTGCTGGGATAGATATTTGCCCTTTTGGTGTGAGGGGTGTTTACACTGAACCTGTCAGCTAGGATGTTGGCAATGTCTGTGGGTTCAGTGTATTTTTTTTTCATTTTGGACTAATTCTGAGCATATCTGGGAATTACCACCCAGGTTCCTAACATAACTAAAGAAAGCCTTGTGATTATCCTTAGTGTCCTATGCAATTTTTCTCTTGAAGCTGGCCTTAGACAATTTTATGAGTGCCCGTAGTTTTTTGCTAATACTGATCAGTGATGCCTTCCCTTTTTGGGATTTTGCTCTATCATTTAGTAGCTTCCTCCTTCTATTGTACAGTTTGTTTATGGCTGGGGTCCGCCAGACAGGATGTCTGACTTTGGAGGATTGGGTCTTGGTTTTATTTGGGATCGCATGATCCATGCATTCCTGAAGGTGTTCATAGAATGCGTTTATAAAGGATTCTGCGGTCTGGGCTGTATTTTCCACAGGCCCGGGGGCTTTGAAGGATTCCACCTCGGTTTTGAGGAGTGTGAAATTTGCTTTAGAGAAGTTTTTCACTGTGGTTTTCTGGGCAGGGGGTGGGGTCAGGATGTGAATATCCAGTGAGATTAGTTTATGGTCTGATCTTACCAGTGAGGGATATACTTCTGGTCTGGAGCATAGAGTCCCCATGTTGGTGATGATCAGTTCCAGTATGTTTTCTCCTCTTGTGGGAGTGGTAACAAGTTGTTCCATAGCATTTGAGTTTATAAATTCTAGGAACCTTTGGGCTAGGTTGTTGGAGCTAGAGTAATGCTCCCAGTCTATGTTTGGGTAGTTGAAGTCGCCCAATATAATGGTGTTTGGAGAGACCTTCATATTTTCCAGTGTTCTCAGGAAGGCCGAGTGGGGTTCCTGGGTTTGGGAGGGTGGTCTGTAGCAGGTTATAAACAGGAAGGCAGTTTTACCCACTGTTAGTTGCACATGGATAGTCTCTGATGCTTCGTGCTTTGCCACCAACCTGGAGGTGTGGGTATCTTTGATGAATATCGATACTCCCCCTCCTTTTGTGGTTCGGTCCAAGTTTTGGGGCCAAAAAGCATGGTATGAAGTATAACCTGGTAGTGCTGGGGTGCTCTCGGGAGCCCTGAACCAGGTTTCTGTTACTGCACAGATATCGATGTTCTCCATGCTAAGGAGAGTTTAGTGCGTGCATCTTGAGGTTTAGACTTCTGGCGTTGAGTAGCATTACTCTTAGTTTCTTATCCTTGTGATACCTATGGAGGTGGGTTTGTCTTTTGAGCCTTGCCTAAAAAGGCACTATGGGGTAGCAAGAGCCTTTGCCAATAACCAAAAGCCCAGGGGTGACAGGTGCAAGCCGTCCCTAGCTTAAGCATCGTGGCTTGTTGAGCATATCATCCCAAGCTGACAGGCATTGGATCCCCTTGAATGACACCAGTACTTAAGCCAATTGTTGAAATTGATCATCTTGTCTTCATATTGTGGCATCATTCTTGGTGAGGGTAAGATGCTACTCAAGGTCAGGGTCATACTGCCTGGGCTACATGCTCAGAGAGCTCCTTTATGTCTCTTTTCATGTAGTCCAGGGAGGCGTCTCAGGTCATTCACACCAGCATGGACAATGACTGAGTCATATTTGTACTTGCCTTGGAGTGACCTGAGTGCTTGTGTTATGTGGCGGATCCTAGCTCCCGACAGGCTACTCACCGTGACCCTCTCCTTGTTCAGCCTGGTGGCGGACGTCAGTGTGCCTGACGATAGAGTCACCTATTACAAGTGTATCAGGTGTGTTGTTTAGTCTTAAGGGCTGTGACTGTTCGGCACACTGGCTTTGTGAGATATGTGTTGCACGTGTTTTGTTTTGGGGTAGCGGTTGCTTGGGTGTCTGCTTTGGAGGTCTCTGCTGCTTAGGCAGATCTCTATATATATATATATATATATATATATGTATATACATTTATATGTATATATATATATATATATATATATATATATATATATATATATATAAAAACAGATTGCAATCTCTCATTTGACAACCACGTGGCCAAAGTGGCTAGAAAAACATTTTATATAGCCCACCTAATCATGAAGGGATTCACATCTAGATCAGGGAGGTCATGCCTCTTTACTCATCCTTCATCAGGCCCATAATTGAGTACAATGCCCCTTTTGGGATGTACCTTACCAGACACCTGCAGCAACTGGAAAGACCCCAAAAGTACCTCACCAAGAGGATCAAAGGGCTCAAACAGATGCCATATACTGCCCGGTTAAAGAAACTCCAGCTCTACTCAGTGGCATACTGCCTGCTCAGAGGCGATCTGTGCCTGACTTATAAAGTCATGTCCAACCCGGAATTAATGGACATGCTGCACCTCAGAAAATCCAAATCCCATCGAGCAACGCTCTTGAGAGACTTGAACCTCAGCACTGAAATAAATAGGACATGCTGGAGGGACAGATTCATAACCCAGAGGCTCCCTTCACTCTGGAATAAAATCCCAGTCCAGGTTAGGCAGAGTCCCTCATTGACTCTCTTCAAGAGGAATCTTGATGAGTGGATGGGAGATCGTAGGTTTACCCCGGGTATCACTTCTGTGTCACTGTTAGACAGAGGCACAGTATACTAACCTCGAAAAAGGGCATAGCAAAATTAATTTAAAATGGGTGGCGAAAGCCAAACACACTCTGGCTAGGCTTATAAATGCCCTAGGGCAGATAGCCTAGTATGAACCTATATATATACATCTATAGATGTATAAGAGAACACAACAAATACATATATGACCAAAGGCACCATTAATGGGTGTGAGGGGGCCCAATTTAAGTACCTCTTGTAATTATTGAGATCATCCCCTCTTCCACAGCCAAACAGATCTGCCTTGCGATACATTACCAACACTTGCAAGTCTCATACCCAGGACCCTACACAACATAGCCACAAGAAGTTAACAGTAATCCATCCTACCTGTACGATGTCATGATAGCATCAATAAGATATCATGCAGAACAGTCTGTCTACCATAGGGAATGTACAGTGTGGAATTAGTAAACATTCCAATGATGCATACATGTACACACACATATATATATACAGATACATATACATATATATATATATATATATATATATATATATATATATACATACATACACACACACACATATAGATATATATAGATATATATGTATATACACATACACCCATATACATATATAACTACATATAGATATGTATAGGAAGATACATATTTAGAGGGTGCACAGGATATTGAACAGTCAGTATCCCTATTGTTGCCACCTTTTAAAATGGACAGTGTTTGATTCTCTCATACAAAAGACAATTATTGCATGAAACATATACCCACAGAGAAGTCAAAGGATATGACACCACACACAGGTTTGCATACATAATAAATGTTTATTTGTGTACTATTACAGTTGTATATGCCATGTCATATAGCTGTTAGGTGTTTGAAAAACATACTTTCTAAGTAATGCAACTCTCAAGCAAAACATTTCATACTGTAATCCGAAAGCATACCATATGTTGCTGTGCAGGCCAAGGCCTTCAAGTAGTACAACAGTAAAGAAACACTGGCCCAGAAGATAAGAATCAATCAACAGTAAGTAATGCAGATGTAGTTCAGCAGCCTCCAATTACACTCTGTACTCAACCCCCAGGGGGAAAAGAATTAAGTTGTCACAATGAAGCTGTATCTGCTACATAACAATGCTTAACTTAAAACATCACTATCACACTGACAAACAGAACAGTCTGTAAGACAGTAAGCACTAGGCCACCAATGTTCCCAAGGTGAAATGTATGAAAATTTACAGCCATATACCTTAAGTTGACTTACTACTGATATCCCTCACGTTATAACAGCCTAGGTTATATATGGTGCATAATCCTCCCTCATAGAATGATGTACAGGGGCATATAACAGTGTTATATACAGTGACCTCTGGACTGTACAAGGACACACATGTTTTGTCCAGCTGTAGCCCACATATATATGGACCCTACCCCACAATATGTGTGGGGACCACAACATCACTGGAATGATGGCAGGAATGGCAGCACGACATAATCACAGGCCACTACTTAACCTCTTACTGCATGACAAATGGACAAAGCCTGGTATATAGGTGGAGGACAGAGGCTAGAACACAGGGCTATATTTGCAATACTGTTGTTATACACTGAGAAAGTTGCTGGTGTACAGGATTGTTGCAACATACCCTTATTCAGGAATATGAAATCAGAAACACAAATGGATGTAGCTATGTACTGATAGCACTCAACAGACAGAATGCCCGTGATATATCTGAGACAAGACCTGTGTGGTGGACAGACAAAACATAACAGCCAATCCTCTGGCCATAATGTGGCTAGGCCCACAGTTGAGAGCTATGCAGACAGACTGCATTGCGTGCTAAACTAGTATGTACACACAAACCCTTAACACTAGCGGTATACAATGCATATAATAAAACTACTCACACTGTCTGTAGGTCTGGAACCTTATACAAATACGTAGTTGGCCTGTGTCTGCAAGTCCCCTTGTAAGAGGTATTGCTACCTGCTGTCTGTAACACTGCTGCCCACACACAGGAGGGATGTCCTCCATACAGGAAAGGTAAAGGGACAATGCCCACATGATTTAGTAATGTATAGTAGTGGGATGCCATGACAGTGATAATTGGCAGTACTACACAGCAGGCTGCATCATCTTCTTCTTCCTCTTTTGGCTGCTCCTGTTAGAGGTCAACACAGCAGATCAATTGTTTTCATTTCTTCCTGTCCTCTGCATCTTGCTCTGTCACACCAATCACCTGCATGTCCTCTCTCACCACATCCATAAACCTTATCTTAGGCCTTCTTTTCCTGTTACCTGGCAGCTTCATTCTTAGCATCTTTTTCCCAATATACTCTGCATTCCTCCTCAGCACATGTCCAAACCAATGTAATCTTGCCTATTTGGCTTTGTCTCCAAACCTTCCAACCTGGGCTGACCCTCTAATATACTTATTCCTAAACCTGTCCATCCTCGTCACACCCAGTGCAAATCTTAACATCTTCAACTCTGCCACAACAAGCTCTGACTCCTGCCTTTTTGTCAATGCCACTGTCTCCAACCTGTATAACATAGCTGGTCTCACTACCCTCTTGTAGACCTTCCCTTTCACTCTTACTGGTACTCGTCTGTCACAAATCACTCCTGACACTCTTCTCCACCCACTCCATCCTGCCTGTACTCTCTTCTTCACCTCTTTTCCACACTCACCATTACTCTGAACTGTTGATCCCAAGTACTTAAACTCATCCACCTTCACCACCTCTACTCCCTGCATCCTCCCCATTCCTCTATCCTCCCTCTCATTCACACACATATAT